>NW_022900928.1:134676169-134779070 GCF_012274545.1 Fukomys damarensis | reverse complement strand
AAAAAAAAAAAAAAAAAATCTCCAAACCTGTGTGATGACCTCTAAGAGTTAGGAAACGTATGACTAAAGAGCTGATGGGAAGGAAAATATAATGTTAAAAAAAAAAAGAAAATTAACAACAAGGCAAAGGACAGAAAATGGTGCCAAATACACTAAGGAAAAATAAAAATGAAACAATTTGAGAGGCCAAGAGAGGAGCCCAATGCCTGAGTTCAGACACCTGCACCTCATGCTGAGCACCAGGGGAGAAGCTGGAAACGGACGGGAAAAAGGGCAAGAGTCCTGGGCAGAGCTGTGAAAGCCAGCTCCTGGGGGCACCAGAGGGCAGAGCCTGCACTTACCGCACCATGGGCAGTGGGCACTGCGGCTGTCCCGTACAGATACCAGCTCAGACTACACAGCAGAACCCCAGGTAGGCTCCTCGCAGAGCCACGTGGGTGGTCATCTGGTGCCCACACAAGGAGAAGGCCTCTGACTGCAGAACGAGCACTTGGTGGCACCTAAGTTCCACACCACAGCAAGATAGATGAGCAGCTGACACCGACAGGGTGGCCCACAGTAAAATGTTACACAGACCCTTGTGGGGAGCATGCAGTCCTCCCTGCACAGTCTCAGACCCAGCGGAAATCACGGGAGTGGAAGTCTAGCTGGCTCCCGGAGGGACACCCAGAGATGACCCAGAGATGGCCAGAGACACCCAGAGATAGCCAAGGGACAAACAGAGATGATCCAGAGAAGGCCCAGGGACACGCCACACGTCTGGAGCTGGTAATGTAGCTTCTGTGAAAACCCAGCGAGTCACTCTCAGGAATTGGCACTTTCTGTCTGGAAGCTTAACATCAATAAAAGAACTTACTTAAAAAATAGAAGAGACCGGGGCCATGTCTGGTTGCAGGGACTTCAGGAGACTTCTCTCGAAGTGTGGTCTGGAGGAGCATCTTGTTCCCATGGGCACCATAGGGAGTGGGCTGCAGAACCTGGCAGGAAGGCCAGCACTAGCCCTTTCCTATCCTTGAGAAGCAGCAACTGCAGTGGGATGCAGTCTGCTTGGGAGCTCAACCCCACCACGGGCCCGGACACATGGCCTGTCCTCCTCACGGGCAGCTCGCTTTCTCCAGCCCACCAGCCTGCTGGCCACGAGGGTGCGCTTCATGCCCTAGGCCCCAGGTGCATGAATCCAGCAGAGGAACCGAAAGGCCTAGGGCCAGAGCCTTCAGGTCTAAACAGCAGTGAGGACTACTGTGGGACATCTGGAGGTGCCAAGCTGAGCTGGCCGTGTGGTCCCTGCTCCCAGTCTCACCTGCACACAAGCCAGGCCCAGAGCAAGGCATCAGGCTGAGGAGGCGGCCCTGGAGGTATGGTGGCCCACGCACCAGGACTGACTTTCCCGTCTACGTGCTGTGCCCTCTCTGGCTGACAGAACCGCTGGAAGGCAATTCTGTCCCTTCCCTTCAGGTCAGCTTTTCACTCAGCAGCCTGAGACACCCTGCAAGGGGCCTGATGCTGCTCTGGGAGGTGAAGATGAGCCACAGCCCATCATGGCCCCAGAAGGACAGGCTCGGAGGGGAGCCCAGGACCTACAGGCTCCCTGCTCCCCTGAGGGCAGGACACCCAGCCTCTGGCTCCGGCCCTGAATGCTCCAGCTGCCTGGCAGTCTGGTAGACCCCAGTTCCTCAGCCAGGGTCCCCATTTCTGCCTGAGCTCCCTCTGCTCAAGTGCTAAATCCCAGCCCTGAGCATTGCAGTACCTATTTTGGACAGAGCACACGGGGTATAACTGCTTTTCCCAGCTTTGCCGCAGCTCTGTCTGCCTGGGCTGAGGAGCACTGTGTAGTGTTCTCAGTTGCGGAACCGCTGGCTGTTCCGACTCTGCTATTCCTATGTGGTCTCCTGACTCGCCCATGGTCCCTGGAGCTCTGCATTGGCCTCCGACCTCTGGCTCTCAGTGCAGCTCAGCTCTGCCGTAGGCCACTCTGCTAGTTGGAGAGTGTGGCTGCTGCAACCCAAGGGGAATAGGGTGACCTGACTGCTTCCTACAAGGAGACTCGCTTCACCTCAGCTAAGACCTTTCCGGTTTGGAGAAGCAACAGGCCCACGTGCATCTACCACCGTATCCGGTGGGGACCTGAGTCCAAGAACTCTGGTCACCTCTCTCCTTTCACTGGCCTGGAAACTGAGGCACAGACTCATCAAGGTGCCCAAGCTTAGTCCGGTTCCCCTGACTCCGGCACCAGATGATGCTAGGCTCAGAGAAACCTTCCATTCACCTTTATCGTGAAGGCCACAGTCGGCAAGGATGGACCTGTTGCAATTACACGGTGAGGATCATCTGAGGAGGAACCTCAGGGGTTGATGGAGACCTCCCCAGGCAATAAGCACTAGTGTCAGCAATTTACTAGTGTCAGCACTCCCGCCGTGTCAAATGCCCAAGTGTCGCCTTCCTGGAGAGAGTGCTCAGGACAGAGCCATCTACTGCCTGAGCCGCCACGTCAGGACGTGCATCTGAGCCTGCAGGGGGATTCTCAGCCAGTGAGTCCCCTGCACACCCCGTGTGAGTAAGCCAACACCACTGTGGTCCAACACTCACGGACATTTCACGATTCACCCTTTACGATGCAAAGGGCATCAGTGACAAGTTCCAGTCTGTGCTGGGTGCAGAGGGACCTTGAAGATGTCAGAGACCCTGCAGTCTGTGCCCACTGCAGGATGGTGTGCTCCCCGAGCCAGTGCTGGACAGACCAGGCCACACGCTGGCTTCTGTCCACTCACTCTCTCTCCCTGCTTCTATCCCACTTCCTCTTCTGCTGCCAGCCCACCTGAGTTCTGGCCACCCTGGCGATGTCCTCCATTTGTCCTGCAGAGTCAGGGCTGGTGAGGGGTTGCAGTGAGCATGGTCCCTACCTCTCAGGCTCCCAGGATGCTGGAAGGGAACTCAGCAATCACCCACCCATCCCTGCTCTGTTCACACATGGTAACAGAGGCTCCTGTGCTCTTGGGGAGCTGGGTCTGGCCTCTGGCAGTGACTGCTGGCTACCGAGGCAGGGTGGGAAAACACTGCTCTGGGGTAGTAGCCAGGAGAGGGGCTCAGCCTCCTCATTCCACAACTCTCTGTCCCACATGCTTCACAGCCATGGAGACTCCAAACATGCAGTGATGGCTTCTATCCTAGCAAAGAGCCAACAACTTGTGCAAGAAGAACTTTAGAAACAGGTGCTGTGGGCCATCTTCTCCAGAGATGCCCTTCCATCCCATCCCAAGACCCTGGAGTGGGACACACAGCCCTTCAGACCCCAGTTCTGCATCTGTGAAATGGGTCCCTTTGTGGAAATTAAATCCCATGATAAGGAATTAAGAAGGTGAAATTTAATCTGGTTTTAGTGGTGAGGCCAGGGGCAGGGATTAGGTCCTGATAGTCACAGGGTAAACTCACTGCTGAGCCTTAGTGGCTTCGTAAGAAGAAGGAGAGGCACCAGGTAGCCCACATAGCCGCATGCTCACTGCCAGTCTCTGGGACACAATGCCAGTGCCTCCTCTGGGGCGGCCAGCAAGTGGTCACCCTCGGAACTGCAACCGAAGTAAACCTGCCACTCTCACTCATCCAGTCTGTGGCATTGTGTCCAGGCTGCACAGGGGTTCAGGATGCACCTAGGAGCCAACCCCAGGGTACCCCCATTCCTCCATCTGCTCCTGCTCCTCTGGGGCCAACTCCAGAAGCCACAGTGTCTGAGCTGACTTCTCCAAAGCAGGGGGGTCCTGCTGTCATGGGCCCATTACTTTCACAGGGAGAAAATGCAAGTGTGGATGCTACAATAAAGGGGCTCCATGGCACGGTCCTAGGCGTGTGACTCAGCTGAGGCAGACGGGCCAGCATAGTACCACTGCTCTGAGACCAAGTGGGCCATGGGGTGTGGGTCCCCCTCCCTGGGGCATAGGACGCTGGTCAGAAGGGGAAGGAGACACGCAGCTAGGGCTGCGAGGCCCACCCACCACTTGAGTTGAAGGGGCTGCACCGAAAGCCTCGCTGGCAGTCTGTGTGCCGGTCTGGAGTTGGAGGTGCCTTAATGCCTCGACGTTCACACCAGGTGGTCCGCACCGCACAGGGAAGGGAGGAGGAGGCTAAGGCATGGGCTGTTTAACATTCCTAGTGGGCTGGGTGACCTTTCCAGCAACAGGAACTCACGATGATAAGGTGAACTCTGGTTTTTGGAATCTTAGATTCTTGCTAATGCATCTCCTTACCTCTTCCTGCCTTTCTTTACAGATTCCTCACGGCACTAGGCTTTATAATGAAACAAAGTCTTAATGCTGCAGGGCAGGGTGACAGAACCTGCCTTTTCGGGGCTCTCCTGCAGCCTGCATGCATGCTTGGGCTGTGCTCTGAAGTCTCCTGGACATTATCCAGCTGCTTGCTGCAGGCAGTGCTGCACCACAGGCACTGCTACTGAGCGCTCCCTGCCTCTATCACCCGCTGCTCCAAGCCTTGGCTGGTGGGATCCCTCGGACACAAATAGGTCACTGTTTAAACAGGGTGTCTGAGAGTCAAGGGGATGCCAAAAATGATGAATGCTTATAATTGAAAAAGAATTGTTCACTGGCTAACAAACCGATTACATGACATGGCTGGATCTATAAAACGCTTTTATCAATACACGACTTTCAAAGTAAAATTCAGGGTAAAATAACATGCATTGTCCTTGCTAAAGCAAAATAACATGAACTTCTTCGTGTCAGCTATCTGAACACTGAAAAAGCATATTGTTCTTGATATATTTTATATCTTGTCTTTTAATCTGCTGCTTAGCTGTCTTTCGTCATAGTTTTTTAACTTCTTTATCTCTTCCTAAATTTGCAATCTTCTTCAAATTTTTATTTTGTTGTTAACAAATTTGAAATCATAGGCACCTTCTAGTGACTATTTTATCAATATGTTTGAGGAAATAATCTCCTTAACAATGTTGGGACGTCAAAGGAGATCAGCTTAATTTCTCCTAAGTGGAGGATAATCTTAATTCTATTTTTCATTTATAAATGTGTAAACATTTTAGGCCAAATGTTTCCATAGATACTATCTTTACGTCTTCATTTAAAGTTCATTTCTTTGGCAAATATAAAACTTGTCAAATAAATTACATCTATTTATGGTTCCTTTGAAACTTACGCCATATTTAGTTCTTGCAAAATTGTAAGACTTCTCAATTTAATTCCTTTCTAGTACAGAGTATAAATTTATCCAATTAAAAATAGGTTCTCCCTCAAGAGATTTTTCCTACCAGTTGAAATACACCAAAGGGAAGCCATAGAGTTTCAGAACTAAATCTTATATGACTAGAGCTTTCATCAGTGTAACGGGTTCAGTTCCTCGTTTGATTTTGTTCCATTTATATTTAACATAATTACTGATAAAGTTTTACTGTTGGTTTTCTAGTTGTTCCATCTGTTTTGCTCCTCTGCCTTTTACTAATTGGCACCAGATGCTGGGATCTTTGGACCCACAGACAGTAGAAATGACCCCGGCCAAGCATCGTGTGCACACACTCCTGCTCGGGCCAAGCCTTACTGGCTGCGGGGGGCGGCAACAACTTGAGCTTTGGCTGAAGGGAGCGAGCAAGTGGTCCCTCCCGAGAGTGGCCTGGCTGCTGCTCGTGCAGCAAGGACAGCAGCAGGTTCTTATGGTCTGGTGATTCTCTTGGCCAGGGGCACAGCTCAAAAGGTGCGTCTTCCAGAGACTCACCTGGAGCCCAGGTGGTCTCCCAGCTCCTGGAAGCCACTGCATCTTCCTGAATCTGGTGCTGTCATCTGTCCTATACTGAACATCCTGCCTTGTGATTGGTGGGTGGCCGGGTGCTCAGCCCTGCTCAGGACCTGCCAAGCCACCCTCTGAGCTGGCGTCAACATCCAGCATAAATGCCCTGGCTGGTGATGGGGTGCAGGGCTGTGAGATGAAGAGGTAGAGGTGTGGGTAGAAGGATCACATATCAGCCCCACTGGGCAATAATAAGCCACTGACAATAGGGTGTCGAGGCCTTGGACAGAATACTTCGTACATGCTGGACCATAGGCTTAGTTAGCCCTCCTCACTGAACATGTAAAAGTACAGTTTATGTTCTTGATTTATCAGTCCCCCCTCAGAGCATCATTGTCCTGTGCCCACAGTGGTGGGCCCTGAAAGGTCCTCAGAGGGCTCGAGAGAACCCACAGCCAGGCAGGTGGGCACACTTCTGCACACCTTGCAAGCATGCACACTCCTGCACAGGCAAAGCTTTGTTGGGATAGGAGAAAAGGGTTTTGGCCCCCAGCTGGCCCTGCACACCCACTGTGCACGGTGCTCAGGCACCTGTGCTCCCAGGATGCTCCCAGCCAGCATGGATCGTGGAGGGCAGGCAAAGCCAGTCCTCTGTGATTCAGGTTTGAGGTTGATGCATGTTTCTCTGCAGCAGAACCAACAGAAGCAGGAAGATAATCCCACTGAGCCCCTATCTGTGCACGCTGTAGTGCACACCTGAAGCATAGCAGTTCTGCCTCAGGCCCGCATCTCTGCCTGAGGATGTCTTCCTTCCTGAGAGCACCCTTCACTGCTTCCTGAAGTGTGAGTCCACTGCCAACAAATCTCCTTGGGTTTGTACTTCTGCTGACATCATTTTTGGTTCAGTTTTGAAAAGTTTTCCCCCAGTTGTCAGGACATCGCCCAACCCATGTGGCAAAGCCATTCCATCTTCATCTGGTAACCAGGAGGTGTAGGAGGTGAACCCAGCTCCCCTGATATGTTCTTGGCTTCTCTGTCACATGGTTTTGTTGTAGCACTTGCTACTTATCTTCAAGTTATCAACTCTGCCCTCTGTGATTTCCTGCTGTTTTTAGACTTAGGCACTATATTTATGGTTCTAGAAAGTCTATTTGACTTCTTATACAGATTTCAGTTCTCCATTAATATTATTTATCTTCCATTTTATATATTTTATATTTATATATTACATATTGATCATAGAAACTTTATTTGCTAAGTCTGATATCTTAATCACTGATAAGTTTGATTTTCTTGTCTGTGGATAAAAAACTCATAAAGGAAAGTTAAATCATATATTTTTCCAGCATTTAAAGTTTTAGGATGCCTTCCTGTATTTCACTGGTTCTATCTCTCCCAGCTTCTTGCTGATTTGGTTCCTCCCAGTACTTTGAAATAATTAATAAAGCAGGAAGGATTTAGTGGCAATCGTAATGGACAGGGCCTGTGAGCTGTAGAAGCCACCAGTTCACAAGGCAAGGCCTCTCCAGGGCTCTCAGTGGGTGCTGGGGGAGCCAGAGCTCCCTGTCCCCATGGCTTTGCTTTCAATCACTGTGCTGGCCTTGGAGGATTTGAGGGGGAAGTCCTCTGACACTCCAGGTAGCCCTCGCAGTACAGACGTCAAAATGTTTTTGTCATGTGCTGTTAATAGCAGTGTAGGACACAGGTTTATTCACAGAGGTCAAGATTTGTAAAGTTAGATGTATGTTAGATGACGAAGAGAGAAGGAAAACATACTGCTGTGTTGTATTTTTGTTCAGTGTCATTTTAATAACAAAAATTGATAGCTCAGTTTTTCTATGTGAGTGTATGAGTGAGTGTGTGTGTGTGTGTGTGTGTGTGTGTGTGTGTGATAGTTAATTCTCCGCACCCACTTGCCAGGACTGCAGGGCATCCAGACAAAGCATGGACTGGGTGTCTGGGGGTGATCCTGGATGAATGGGGCTGGGAAGCCACGTGGCCATCCCCAGTGTGGCCGCCGCAGCTGGACCATGGGTGGGGAAGGAGGACTTCAGCCCTGCCTCCCTGCTGGACCTGGCTTCTCAGCCTCTCCCAGGCTCTTGGAAGAGGTAAGACATCGAGGTAGGACATTGGCTCCCCTGATTCCCAAGCTGCCTTTCTTGGGGTGATCCTGCCCCTCAGGCCCCTGCTTACAGATGGAGACACAGGGTGCAACTTCTCATCTCAAGGTCAGTGAGCCAGGTCCCCACACTGAACCAATCCTCACTCCCTTGCATGTATGTGATTTCAACATCCATGATTTCAAATATGTAGATGATTCTCTGGGGGGACACTGACTCCGTGAGTTTGTGTGTGTGTGTGTGTGTGTGTGTGGGTAGGTGGGTAGGTGGGTGTGGGTGTGCATGCTATTAAATTTGGCTGCTGTAACTTCCACTCCAGTTTCGGCACAGCTCTTGGCAACATCGTGAACAACATTTGCTCTATGCCCAGCCCTGATTCCCATCCTTGGTGAGGTCGCCCCACCAGGCAGGCACCAGCTGACCACACCTGCATTACTGCTACATGTAATTTCAGGGCAGAGACCTTTGGTCCTGAACTGCACTGACAGTGATGTCAGCTGTTTCCTTTTCAAGAGAATAAATTTCTCAGAACCTTACAGTGAGGCCACAAATGAAGTGCTAAGAAACAGGGTCCTTTGTTGGGATTGGCGGGTTTGCTGTGGGTGCCCCTGACTGTGCTGGTGGAGTGGCCAAGAGTCGCCATCTCCTAATTGTCTGTGAAGCTCAAGAATAGAACCTAGAGGCACCTGAACAGCCTTCACCTGGCTCCCCATGTGGCTCACGGCAGCGCAGAGCTTGAGGAAGGAAATTAGAAGGAAATGAATCCATCTGTGTGCATGGCCTACACAGGGCAGGTGCCTTCGGGAGTTTGGGTCAGTCTGTCTGCCTGTCTCTCTCCTCCACCCCAGCTTTTTTCAAGTGGATGCTGGTGCGTCCTCCGCAGATTCCCATCTTCTGCTATGGCCCCGGGGTGAATGGCGCGTGTCAATAAACCTGTCACACAGTTTACATGCTCTTCATCAGCTTGACAGAGAAGCAAATGCCAGCGAATTTCATACTCCTTGAGTGCTTTCTAGAGCATGTTGTACTGAAAGGACTTATCGCAAACAAAAAGTGTCACCAAATAATACATGAACCAAATCTTTGAGACTGACACCATTAGAAATGGCGAGGCCCCTGAAACTAGAGTCTCAGGACCACTGTCATGAACAGGAGGAAGAACATCACACTTGCATCCCTGATGCTGTCCAGGCTCTCAGGGGCCGCTGCTGTTCTGAACCACCTGGTCTGGAGGGCTGGAAACAATAGCCAGAAGGTGAGGGGCTTCCCACAGGCCAGGTTTCCTTGGTGACCTCCAGTGCTGAGCAGGAGACTGTGGCCTGGTGTCAGCAGGGTGAGAGGTTTGGCCGTGTCCCAGGGTGTAGAGCCATGCAGAGCTGAGGACCACAGAGGCTGTGCTGGAGCAGGCTGGAGATAGGAGTGAGGGGCCAGAGAAGGGACACCAGAGCCTGGCAGTGCAGCAGAAGCTGGGGGCCAACGGCATGGGCTACACGAGACCTCCTCAGCTCACAGTCTCAGGAAGGGCTCACTGATGAAACTTGGGCCAGCTGGGGTGCTGCCAAAGCCCCCATGCCCAGCCACTGAGGACTCTGGACTCTGTGTGGTCCCAGGAGCCACTGTGGCCAGGCATCATGGGTGTGTCACAGTGCCACATTGGCTGTAGGAAAACACACTTCCCTCAGTGTCTGTCACACAAGTCAGGCTCAGGAAAGTGTCCCTGAACTCACCACCACCTCAGGACATGACACATGCTGGGCTGTGGCTGGACACAGGCACACAGGGACGTGGACAGCTGCTCCCCTACCCACAGGTGGCAGACAATGTGGAACCCATCAGATCCGCCTGGCTCTTCTGTGGTTGTCAGCCTACCCCAAACACAGGCACAGAGGTTTCTTTCCTGGTTCATCGGGGGAGGACGGGCCAGGTCCTGATCTCCACGGGGAAAGCAAGAAGGGCCAAGTCTTCTGTAAGGAAATCAAACACTTCCCTGAGAACACAGAGCTGGAGCTGCTTACCTGGGGAATGGGAGTAGGAGCAGCCTGTGCAGCTGTCAATGTCCCAAAACCAAATGGTCCCCAAGTCCACATCCACGCATCACCAGGCCAGGTCCCTGTCCTACCTGTGTTCCTAGTGGTCCTGGGCCGTCCACTTACATGTTTTGGGAACATGCAGCATGAAGGAGAAGGACTCAGGGCATGGAGGCCCACCTGAGGAAGCTACAGGAAGGTCACTTCTGGTTGCTTCAGAGGGAGGATGGATGGCTTCACACAGGAACTCAAGAGCCCCTGGAAGGCAGTAGTGTGGGCAGGAGCAGCAGCAGGAAGGAAAATATGACCTCCTCAGTGCAAAGCTTTGCTGGTAGAGGAGTTGAGGCACAACTCCAGAAGGTGGGACCAAAAGATGAAGACACAGGAAATGTGGGGGTACAAAGCTGAAGGGAGGGAATTCTCACCTCTGGAAGGGAATAGGCTGCTCCTGCTCAGTAGGGGACAGTACCTGACCATGCTGGCCCTGTGGGGCTCCTTTTCCCTGCTGCGCCGGCCTCTGCCCTGCGGCCTGGCTTCCCTACGTCCCCTCTCAGGATCTTAGGGATATGAAATGGAGCTGTGCTCAGAGTTGCCAACCACAGCACAATAAAGGGAAAGGCCTCCTGTCCTGAAGAGCCTCAGCCTAGGCCCAGGCTGCAGAGATGCCCAGCAGGTAATTGCCCACCCGCAGGCCCACAGGGCTCTTCTGAGAGTCTAACCAGCCACCCACTTTAGGTCCTAGTTGCTGCCATCTCCCACACACGAGCAGTTCCTACCCACTACCTTTTCACATAGCCCTCAAAGGGTAGCTGGAGCAGCATTCCATTTATGAGGTGGCGAAGGTTCTCCGTGCTGTCCCTGGGTAGACAGCCCATGAAGTGCACACATGTCCTTCTTGCAGTGGGTGGACTCTGGATTTATAACCTAGTGCCTCTCCTCTCCGGTCCGTGGTTCTGGGGAGTCCTCTAGGGCTTGTCTGTCTGATGTGCCCTTGCTGCCTCTGAGGATGGCCCTGCTTCACAGGGCAGATGGTGGGAGTGCTGTCCGGCTTCTCCTGAAGGCAGTGCCACCAGCAGCTGGACAGGAAGCCCAGGGCCTCCTGGGGCCAGGACGCTCTGAATAAGCCCCATCTCCCAGAGACAGCAGGCAGAAGCACTCAGAGGCCAAGGGCCTAGGGAGGAGGGAACACTGAGCAGGTGTTGACACCCCAAGAACAGCAGAGGAAACCAGGCAGAAGGAGAAGAGCTCTGGAGCCAGAACCCAGCCTCCTGGCCATCGCCCCTTGTCCTTCCCTCCTTTTCCAGTCCAAGTGGGAACCAGATTGGCTCCAAGTTCTGCCCAGATCTTAGACAGGACATCACACCCAAATGCACTGTCTAACAAGTGTGCCCAGGAGCCTTCACTCTGCTGCCCCCTGGGCCATCATGCGGCTCCTCACTCACTGCAGACGCCAGCCGAGTGCCAACCCATGATGACTTTCCTGAGTCCAGGAGCCAGGCACTGAGCTGCTCCCCTCCAACAGGCAACAAAGGAGAATCAGTTCTAGGCCTGTGCAACAGGGCAGATGCGGGCACCCACTGGGAGAGGCTTCCCTTTGGCTTTACCCTAGAAGCCTGGTGTGATGCTCAGCCATGCCCTTAAGGTGAGAAGAGGCCTGTGTGCCCACACAGCCCAGTGCCCATGGAACCTGCCCTTCTGGGAGAGTGAGATTGGAACCAGACCTGCCCTCCCCATGCCCCATACCTTCCCCTCTTCTCTGATGGCCTGGAGCCTTGATGGGAGAGAGACCAGGGGTCGCAGAATGTGACCAAATCTCTCAGAGATTTAACAGGTGATGTGAAGTCTATAGAACACACAGGCTCTGCTCTCCAGGAAGACAAAAAAGACCTGCTGGCTCTGGAAACTGAAAGTTGCATCTTATGAGGCAAAACAATGGGAGGGCCATGTTCAGTCTAGGTCTTCTGGCACTGGGCACCAAGGGCTTGGCTGTCGCTTGGGGACCTTGACAAAGAAGCTCGTGCACCCATACTCAGAGCAGTGTCTGCCTCACTGAAGCACTTTTCAGGTAACAGCAGGCCCACAGAAGTTTTCTCTGAAACAGACCCCTTCCTGGGGCAGCAGCATCTATTTTTACACCTGGAAATGCTGATGACACCAGCTCACACATGCAGAGCCAGGGCTGAGAAAGCATTTGTCCACCTGTGTGGGAATCAGGACCTCCAGACATCTGCTAAGCAGAAGAAACCTTGCACCTGGGGGTCCTGATGGCAGCCTGGGCCAGGAGGCGGGCAAGGGCTTGTGTGGGCCAAGGTCAAGTCCCAGGGTGTGTGTGGAACGTCCAACCTGAAGATGGGACCGAAGGCCAGTCTGTCCCCTGCAGACCGTGTGATGTGGCCAAGCTCACACCAGTTGTAATGGGGCAGGTGAAGGGAGCAGACACGGGCAGGCGTGAGGGACCGCAGCTTGGGAGGGACAGGGCAGGGCCACCTGCTGTCGAACCAGTGATAAACCACCCGCGAGTACAGGCAGATCCTTGCAGAGTCGCTGCCCGAAGTTCCTGGGAGGCCACACGTGGCGGGCTGCGCCTGGGCCGCAGAGGTGAGGCCACAGGGCCCAGGAAGGAGCGGGGCTGAGCCTCATGCTCAGGAAGGGATTTGTGCCAATCAGTTCTGTTGCAGCACCGTGCCTCTCCTCCAGGGTGGAGGTTTGTACCCAGCTCAGCAGCCAGGCTGCAAAGGCATCCATCCAGAAGGCAATGGGATGAAGTGAAAACAAGTCTGTGGGGGCCAGGAAGCAGGAGGTCCCAGCTGGCTGACCCGCTGGCTACTTCTGGGGCCCTGACTCACCTCAAGCCCAGCGCTGCTTCCTGGCCTCCTGGTCAGGGGCAGCTGCAGAAGGTTCCGTCCAGGCTCAGTGGGCCCAGGAGTACAGGGGTAGAGGGTTGCACCACCTTAAGAGGCTCCCGAGAGTGAGAGGGACTCACAGTTAGGCACAAAAGTGAATATTTATTTGAAATGGTAAAAATTGTAACTGATCACAACACATTAAAAACTGACAGGTATCATAGAAGCCAGGAGAATAGCTTCACCCATCACTGATAATTACCACCTGCCATGCCTCTCTCCACATTTTTGCCTGCATAATTTGACGGTTTCTTCATATCATTCCGTAACATTATTTCCTATAAAGAAAATACAGAGGTAATTCCATTTCTCCCAGCATGGCTGTATAAAAAAGTCGTTGCAAGTTTGGAGAAGTTCATTTTAGCAACTCGTGCTTGGGGAACATGGGAAATGTGGACTGCTGTCAAATTGGGAGAAATCTCTCTTTCTCTCACACACGTGAGCTGTAAAATGCCCATGTGTTTCACACCTACCCGAGTGGGGGATATGCTACACTGGTGGTGTCCTGCTTCACCTAGCTCTGGGGTGCTCCACAGCTCCACGTTCCTCATGACTCTCTTCCTTCTTGCCGGTCAGAGGCCCCACAGTTCAAGCTGTCAGTCACCTTCCTATAAATTCACCTCTGGGCTGTGTGTCCTGACTGCTCAGTGGGACAGCGAGGCCCTTAGTGACACCGTGTTAAGGGCTCCGGGGGTAGGGACAGCCACATGACTGCCAGTCGCTCCTGTGGTGGGCAAATGGCAGCTTTCATAGTGTCATTGCCCATAGCTGTTGTCACCCCAGTGTGGCCCTTCTCACGTTATGCTTTATTTCTAAATGTCCCTGCAGAGCGGGGTGCACAGCTGGGGCTTTGGGGAGGTGACTGACTCACAGGGCTGTGACACTTATGGGTGGGTCAGGCCACTGATGCATGTATCACTCATTGGGGTGTTGGGAGGTAGACCTTGGTGGGAGGAGGTGGCACTGGGGCCTGACCTCCTGACCTGGGTCTTCTCCCTCCACCTCTCCCCCCTACCCCTGATCTCTCTCTGTTTCCTGTTTGCCATGCTGTGAGCAGCTCCCCTCTACCACGGCCCTCCGCCATGCTACCCTGCCTTGAAGCCAGAGACTATGGACTAAAACCTCCAGACTGTGAGTCAAATGCACCTCTTCTCTGAGTTTTGGGAGTTGGGCACTGTGTCCCAGTGACTAGGAAAGTGGCTAAGACACCCCATATCCGGAAGTGCATGCAGCAGGGTATGGGAGAGTCCTGTGAGATTCCCCAGACAGCACAGATCCCAAGCCTCGGGCAGCACTGGAGCAGCAGGCAGAGCCACCCTGGAGGAGAAGACTTGGGGCCCCTTACCCTGGCAGGCTCTATTTGTGCAGTAAATGCGGTCTTCAAGTGGGGTTCCAGTGAGTGAGGCCACTGGGCTTCAGCTCCCTGCACTTGGGACCCGGTTTAGCGGTTTCTTACAGACCCAGCCACATGCTACTCGGGGCCCAGCAGTCCCACTCCTACAGACTTGAGAACCTCATGTCACCCAGCAGCGGTACTGGGCGCCCATGGAAACTGCAGCCCTGGTCACCCAGATGGAAAAGCCCCAAGGCTGCTAGCGGCGGAGGCTAAGAAACCCCAACCACAGGGAAGCAGTTGTGGAGCCGCCCACATGGGCCAGGTGGGCTTCGTGGTGCTGCACTGCTGGGTGCCATGGCTGCCCCAGGTGGGCGTGGATGGGATGGGGGGTGGGGCTGCTCCGGGCTCAGTCAGAGAGATGACCATGTGGGGTAACTCCAGGGGCGCACTGGGCTCTGGCTGGCGTGGTCACAGGAACAGCAGGCATAGGAAGAGGCTGTACCACAGGGTACCAGCAGTGTGGGCCATAGCCTGTTCCGCCCAGGGTTAGGGACAGAGCCCAGCAGGCCACTCTCTTCTCTGCTGTGCTTGCTGGGGTGCAGTGGAGACAGGCACAGGGCACCCAGCTGGGCAACCTCATCAGAGGGTGGGGCTGGATCTCAGGGACAGTGGGGACAGTTAGGCAGGGTCTAGGGCCTGGGAGGAGGGAAGGAGCCCTGTGTGTCTGAGAGGCACAACTCCTCCCACACATCAGCCTAGCAAGGCGGAGTGGGAGGACATGAGGGCCGCCCCGGGCCACTGGTTTCCTGTGTAGCAGGTGGTACTCTGGCTAGATGGGTGTTGCTGGGAGGCAGGGAAAGGCCTGTCTGCCAGTGAGGGGACACTCAGGAAGGAGACTGTCCTGTCCTTAGCTGTTCCCCAGATCTCTGGTCCTGGGGTACCCCTGCCCAGGAAGCACAGGGAAAGCGCAGCTTGGGAGATTTGGTACCTCTCACTGAAGGAGACCTTGTGGGTTTCACTGAGGCAGGCAGAGCTGAGCATGGGCCCACAGCCTGTGTGCAGTGCTGGCCACAGTCTAAGGAAGATGGGGGGTGCTGGGGGGCTTCATCCACCCAGTGGAGCCCCGACTTGCTCCACTCCAGCAAGCGATCAAGGCTTTGGAGCAGGTCTGCAAGGAATCCACCCCATGGTATGTGGTGTTTCTAATTTTAGACACAGGTTGTCATGGCAACGGATGTGTTTTCTTCACTGTTGTTGTTAAATATAGCAGCTGGTTCACTTTTCCTGCCCAGTGGACAGGAGTATGGTTTTGCCTGGAGAGCTCCAGGCTCCACGTGGGTGTAAGCCTGAAGGAATCCCGAGTCATGCATCACCAGAGGCCTTCAGAAGCCAGGCCCGCCTCAGCAACCCCACGGCTCCGCACCAGAGGGTGACTCCAGCCACAAAAGGCCCCTGCCTGGGACCAAACCTCCAACTGGCTACCCTCTTCTCGGGCACACAGGGTGTCTGGGTCTCTTATCCACAGGAGACACGTGCCAGCTCCTGTCTCCAGCCTTATGCAGCCCCAGGCCAGTGGCTCCTGCCGCTCTGCACAGGAAAGCATGGCGGTGGCCAGGATCACAGGACACATATCTGTCCTCACCTGAATTTCCCTGCAGAGGAGACGGGCCAGGTCAGCCCTGTCCTGGGAGCCACTGGCTGAGTGCCCGCGCCTGTCCTGTTCTCTGGGATCTGCAGGAAGCAGCCATCTGGGCCCTCAGGGAGGGACAACAGAGATGGCCCTCCCCAGGCGGCACATGGTGACAGGCACAGGGCAGGGCCCAGGTAGGAGGGGTGCTGCAAGAGTCCTGCACCAGCCCCCAACAGCCGGAGTGAGTCCTCACAGGACCACAGAAGCCTGCACATTGCTGGTAAAAACAAGGCCTCTGGGTCTCTCGCCTTGCTGTCCCGGTGGTAGGCACTGACCTCATGGAAAATCCTTTCCAGTTACTTCCCCAGAGCTCAGGGTGCTCCTGTGTGCCCATGAAACCCCTGTTTCATTTATTCTTCCTGTTCTCCATGGCTTCTTATCAAGAAACCATCACAATTCAACTTTTAAAAAGATAGAGCACCCCTGTAATCTCCACACTCTGGGAGGATGAGGCAGGAAGACTAAATTTGAGCCAAGCCTGGGCAAATTAGTAAAACCCTGTCACAAAATTTAAAGGGCCCTGGGTTCAGTCCCCGGTGTCTCCAAATTTTTTTTTTAAAGGGAAAATCCAATAGAAAGATGAGCAAAGTTGGTGATGGGAAATGGCATCATGGGGAAGTAGAAAGCCCAGCTCTATGTCACAGGACAGGAAAGTGACCCGGAGACACGCAGAAGAAGCCAAGGCACAGAGGCAGGGGCACGTGACCACAGAGAGGCATCTGCGGGCTGAGGCAGCTGCACCCTGGGTGGATCCGGTCGGAGCCGGAGCAGAGGGACCCCAGCAGCACTGTGGAGCAGTGCACTGCCGCATAGCCCCGCACTGGGCTGAGGGGGAGCACGGCAGCCCTGCCATGGGCCACACAGGAACAGGAAATGAGGAAGTGCTCAGAAAGCAGTCCCAGTCATAAGGGGCATAGGTCTGACTCTAGGTGCTTAAAGAGAAGCCCTCTTTGGGGGCTGTGGCCACCAATCTGCACAGCACCCATCTTCCTGTGCCAACAGAGAAGCATTCTTCCAGCTCTTTACTCACCTCTCTGTTGAATGGCGAATCCCTATTAATTTCTACTCTAATAAATTATCACAAATTTAGTGGCTTAAAGCACGCACGCATTATTGCATACTCTGTTTGTCGTAAGTCCCACACAGGTATCAGCGGGGCTGCATTCCTTCTGGAGGCCTGAAGGGAAAACCCCTTTCTCTGGCTTTTCCAGCTTCTAGAAGCAGCTCACGTTCCTTGGCTTGTAGCCCCATCCTCCATCATCAAAGACAACAGTGTCTCTCTGAACCTGATTCTGTTGCCACATGTCTCTGAGCAGATAGGGAAGGCTCTCCATGTGTTAATCATGGTAACTGTCTATATTCACTGACACTTGAGTCCCTTAGCTTCTTTCAGCAAACACCCTTGAGAAGAGCATGTAATCGTATACATTAGTATGCTTGCTTGCATCTTTTTGACTTCTCAACTACCCAGTCATCTGTGTACTCCACTCACCCACTCACTCATCTGTCCATCCGTCCACCCATCCATGTGTTCATCCATCCATCTGTCCATCCATCCATCTGTCCATCCACTACTTATCAAACCTTTATTACAGGCCAATCCTGTGCTAAACCCAGCAGAAACAGAATTGAATGAGATGATATTTTGTCACTGAGGGCTCACATCCTATCAGGAAGACAGATGTGCCCCTGACACATGTAATTATCCTGGGACAGAGTTGAATGGGCAGGAAAAGTCCTGGCTTGGAATGTAGGGATGGAGCGGGAGAGGCTGCTGCCCTCTGTGGCCTGAGCCAGGCAGGAGGCCTGGGGGGCCAGCACAGACTGTGAGAATACAAGCCAGGTCACCAGGAAGGCAGGAAGGTGGGCTAAGAGCTGGTATGGATGGATTTCACAGTAGGGCTTAATTGCTGATAGCCTAAGGCTCTGCTGCCCCCACAGGGCGTGTGGCCCTCACTCTTGCCGGCACCCTCTGAGAACAGTCCGTGCGTGTGCTACGTCTACTGGCAAAAGGTCTCAGGCCAGCAGTATTTGAACTTGAAATTCCAGCTCCAGCTACTCATTTCTCTGAACCTAATTTCCCTCACCTAAGAGACAGACAGTGCTTGTGTTTAAAGGACATTGTCATGAAGGTATGAGGCAAAGCAGACCAGGCCAGTCCTGCTGCTCTGAGCCTCTCTGGTCAGCTCATTATGCGATGTCACTCACTGAGCATGTGTGGGGTTCAGTCCGTTACCTGGTATGTTGGAAAGGTACAAGGGATGCTTATACCATTCAAAGTTATTACTGTAAAGGTCACGTGGCCATGAATCCTCAAAACACTCTTCCGTCTTTCAAGCACATGTGTCTCATCATTCTGCAGCAGCTCTGGAGTCCTCTTTCCTGAGTGTCTTGAGTTGCACTGTCCTGGCTGTCTGGAGAAGTCCTGAACTGCTTCAAAATATTGCTCTTTCATGGTCATTTTGATCCTGGGGAAGAGCCAGAAGTACCACGGCCCTGATCTGGTGAGTACGGAGGACGAGGACACAGCGTTGTGTTATTATGAGTCTGCTTTTCTGTTGGGTGGCGCTTGGCAACCACAGTTGCTGCATTTTTTTCATCATACCTCACAAAGACAGTCATGAAAAAGGACATCTAGAAGGGCTGCCCAAAGTGGCAAGAGCAGTGTGATTAGTGAAAGCAGGATGAGTATTGTGAGGGGGATTAATGCCATATGTCTTCTGCGGTAATAAATTTTTTAAATATAAACATTCACTGAGTGTTTTGATTTCCCTTTTAGTGTTCACCAAGGTGGGGGCATCCAAGCTGAGAAAAGCGGACAGAGCATCAGGGCACAATGATGGGGGGCATTGGCTTGTCCACACCCGAAGCAGCACAGCAGAGGCTGGGAAAAAGCAGGTGGGCCAAAGGCCAGGCAGGACCAGCTCCATGATGGTGCCTGCCAGATGCAGGCTGCCCCCACAGACCCCAGCCTGGAGTGCAAGGCCACGGGCAGCTGCCATCCCTGGAGCTGTCGGAGGAGAGTGACAATGCGGGTTCTCTTGAGTGAGGATGGTGTCAGTATGGCTGATGCTGGGCTTGCTCCCCCCACAGGAAGGATGTCAGCTTTGAGAGTCAGTCCAGTGCTGTGGACAGACACATGAGCAGGGCCGCTCCCCTAGCCTCCCGGGCTGTGTGGACTCTTACCAGGAGTGAGGATGTGGGCACCCGGGCAGCCCTTAGCTGGCCAGATCTATGCTGCAAGGACAGCACAGAGGCCACCAGCCTCTCCAGAATCCCAAGCAACTTCCCCAGAAGTGTGTGGGGGGCCCATCCGACCAGAGCGGGTACTGGCACCCTGTGCCTGCTGACCCTGCAAGGCCGGGCCTGGGGGCTGGCTGGGCTCAGAGCTGTCTGGGCCAACCTGGTATCCCACACCCAGGACTGCCCGGCGGGCACAGACCTGTCTACCTGCAGGCCCCTGCCTGAGGCTCCAGTGTGGCTTGGCCCCCCATCATGTTCACCCTCTCCCTCACCCTTCCTGTCCACGTTGGCTGCAGGGATGGAGAGAAACCTCCAGTTGCTGTTGGCTGGATCACCTGGAGGGCAGGATGAGTCAGTGGCCAGTGACCAGTGGTCAGTGGCACTTCTGCACAGGACACAGCACAGCACCCTCCAGCTCTGCCCAGAGCCACCAAGGGTCCCTCCCCAGCTGCCCCGCCCTTGAGACCCCTCCTCATGGGGAGCAGACCAGACAACTGGCAAGCCTGGCGGCACAGAGATGCAGACACATGTCTGCCACTGGGGTGGGGCTGCCACTCTGGGACGCCCTCTCAGCTCCCCGGTTCCAGCACTTCACTCTGGGAACCCCTGGGCAGCTCCAACCCGCGGCCATGCGAGGACTGGGGACTGAGTCTCAAAGCCTTCCAGATGCCAGCTCCCCGTGGAGGGTTTGTTACTGGCCTGGGCCTATTTCCTCCTGTGGAAGATGTCCTTCCTGCACAGTCGTGGTGATGGTTCCCTGGGGTCACAGCAAGTGAGTGCCATATAGTCCTGGCCGGTGATGGGCAGTCACCGAGATCTGAAGGAGGCTCAGGTCCACAGGCGGCAGCAGACTCAGCGTCTGAGTCTCGTTCTATTTCTCCCTGCTGCTGGGCCTCGAGTTCCCACCCTTCAGCGACCAGACCACGGTGGAGCCTTCCTCTCTGCTCGGTCTCACAGTGGGGGAGGAAACAGGAGGAAGGGGATGTGCGATTGGGGAGCCTCAGAGGCTTGGGGACAGCGGAGTGGGCCCAGCCAATCCCCCAGAGAAGGCAGGGTTCTGCAGGGGGGACCCCAGGCCTGGCACCCAGTGCAGGCATGCCCTGTGACAGAGGAGAGGGCCCAAGCCACTCTCAAGGACAAGGCTGCATTGCCACTGAGAGCCCTGGGGCCTAATACCCTCTCCCTGCCCAGGTCACCTTGGAAATTGCAGATTTGAGCAGGAGCTGGGGTCTGAGGGTCTGTCTCCAGGGGTCCCCTCTCTATAAGGAAGGACACCTCCCACACTGGGAAGTGTCCCAGGGAACATAGGGACCCACATGCTGGTGTTACCATGGACCTGGGGTGTCCAGCTGGGAATAGGCACAGAGCTCCCAGAAGGACCTCAAACGAGGGACCTGGGGAGAGAGCCAGTGTGGGAGGTGCTGGAGAGCACAGGCAGGTGGGGTCCAAGGCCCTGTGGCCCGAGGAAAGGTTGGCCTCATTCCATTCCTCACATTGGGGAAGGAGAGAAGCAGGCTGGGAGGACCTGCAGAGCCAAGGGCGTCAGAGCCAGGGGAACCTGGATGGGCAGAAGAGGAGGGGGTGGGGGGCTGAGCTGAGTCACCTGCAGCCTCTCAAGCTCCTCCTCTCCATTGCTCTTGTGGGACCACAGAGTCCCTCACACCCTAGCCAGCCCCTTCCCACCTGGATCTGTGTGCATCTGAGCTGTCCTGGAGGCTAAGAGGGAGGCCACAAGTGCCCAGAGGATGGATAGGCGCTGATCTGGGGATGCACAGCATCTGCAGAATGCTGGGTCCTCATCCCGGACCTGCGTTCAGCACACAGCTGCTGCCTGACAGTGGCAGGGCAGACCACTGTGAACATGAGACTGGTCTCCTGCTCTCCCAGAAGAGGAGCGGCCACTCCTCCTCCCAGGCTGTCTCATGGGGTGGCATCTCCACAGCCCCAGAGCTGCTTCCTGGAGCACTCCTGACCCAGGCTCTGGTGGGGCCAGCTGACCTGGGGCCGAGGGAAGCTCCGGAGCTCTCTTAGCAGGACAGGAGCCCCGCGAGATGCAGATGAGACTCATTGACCACTGTCCCAGCCCTGCCCGCTGACTGTGAGGAGGCACAGTGCCCTCCCTGCAGACACTCGTCCTGGTGGCATCTTGCTGGGCACCTGCTGGGAACAGAAAGAGAGTGAATGGGAGACTGGAGTGTCCGAAACCAAGGGAAAGCTGAATAACCATTCCTGGTTACTTGCTTCTGATGAGCTTCAAAACTCTCAGCCTCGGAGGGGAAGCCAGCCGGACCATGCTTGGTCTCCTGCACAGACAGACCCAGTTACTCCTAATTCTGACGCCTCTCCACGAGCCCTGGCTCACTCTTGGGTCCCTCGTGAGTCTGCTCTTTCTCTTCCACAAAATAGCATCTAAGTGGCGTCCTGGGTGACAGCAGAAGGGCCTGGTACTGTACAGTGTCCGGCCCAGGGGAGTCCAGGCCAGAGTTCACACAGAGCATGAGGAGGACTGAGGATCCCGGGCTCTGCTCACCACTCATCATCCTCAGGGGAGGCTGACCTGTCACTGGGCTGTCGCAGTGCCCCTGGAGGGTGCGGCCAGGGACTGCTTTCCTGCCAGGCACCTTGACTGGGGGACACCCATAGCCCTGGCATGGTGAAGAAGAACTGAGGCTCCTGCTCCTTTGTCCCAAGTGCCAGGGTGTCAGACCCAAGAGGTCTGGGCACCTCCCACATGCCCACATCACTTAACTCAAAAGCCACAAAGCCCTGCAGTGACCTCCCTGCAGGCTTTGGCAGATCTTTCCAGCCACGTCCCCCATGATGCCCATGTCCACTTGCTCAGTAGGAAGACCACACAGCCTTCCACAGGGCCCAGAGCAAGTGTTTATCTACCACAAACACAGCCTTCTGCTCCTCTGCAGAGCCTTTGCTCATCTGTGTGTTTCTCCAGATCCGAGCACTGTGAGGCCTGTGACAGTCAGCCTTGCTCTCTGGCCACCGCACCACAGCGTCCCATGTGCAGGGACTGTGCCGGTTCCGCTGAGCACCTGGGCCAGTGTTGTGTGCCGTCGTGGGTGGTGGAGGAGCAGAGACAAAGGCCAGCTCTGCCGTTGGCAGGAAGCACACTCTGGCGGGAAGTTGCTGTGAACAGTAGTGAACTTCTGACCATCATTTCTCCAAATGTGCTTGGTGCGAGTTTCCAGGTACTCGGGACCTTGGGAACGGTTCTCCAGGTGTTACCCAAACACTCTGTGTTCTGCTGCATCACCTGTTCATGCCACGGCCATCTCAGCCACGACTTCAGCTCGATGCCACTCCGGGTAACATGCGTGGTGCCTCGTCCCGCCTGTGTGATGGCATCACGGGGTTCAGTGGCAGTGATGGTAGTGTGCTCCCACTCTACTGGATGAGTCAGTTTCCTTTCCCAGGCCAACAGCTGGAGCGCATTGGTTTCCTCATGACATCGGTGGGGTGTGGCTTGTGCTTGGCCCTTCCTGTTACTTCTGTCATTCCCTTTGCTACAAGGCTTGGTTGAGTCTGTGCTTTTCTTCCAGCTCCTCAAGGTGGAGAGGAGGGTTATTGATCTGAAAGCTTTCTTCTTTTGCAACCTGGGCATCTGTAGCTAGAACTTTCCTCTGAGGCCTTCGCTGCCTCCCACAGGAGAGTCCTCTGCTGAGTTCCACACATCCATTCCTGCCTCAGCCATTCGGAGCCCGCTCACCCCAACACCTCCTCTCGGCCTCTGTGGGTCCAGTCTCACCACACCCCACAGCAGCCCCTCCTCTGGCTTCCTTGGGAGATTGGAGGGGTCCTGGGTGGCACAGCCCATGCTCTCCCTCAGGAACTCCTGCTCAGTCCACCCCCTGCTCTGTGGGCCCCGGGCCCTGTCTCAGAGCAGCTCCTGGCTTCAGGCACGGACAGGATGCCAGTTGGCCCTGGCTGTGGCATGGCTTCTAGAACTCTCACCAGGCTTCTTGGTGGAGTTCTGGGTGAAGGGGGAGCATCCCTTGTTAGATCTCCATGGTTCACAACAGAGGCTTATGCGCCGATTGCTCCTGGAACCACCATCTGGAAATCCTTTCCTCTCCTTCTTAGCTTCCTTGAGCCCAGTTCCTAAGGTGTAAACTAGAAATCACTGTTGGAATTATCAGAAAACCCATGCACTCCGAGAGTGTCAGAAAGCATTTCAGCTCAGCTCCCAGACTGTGGACAACATGAAGGAGAAGCTGTCTGGCTTCTGGAGCCCTGGCAGCTGGGGGAGCCGCACCCAGGATGCTGTGGCCTCTGAGGTCCCAGAGACACTTTTGTAGACTGCTGGAGTCGTGACCACTGCAGTTCACCTTTGGGGGTTGGGTGGTTCTTTGTTTTAGGGAATAACTTTAATGGGCCTCTTGCTTATCCAAGGAGAAAACAAGTATATTCACAGCAGAAAGTTCTAGTCAGAGAGGCACTAAATTGCTCTGCATAACGAGACAAGTGGCTGCTGCTCTCGGGTGGACCTGCATCTTTGCTTCCACTTCCTGTAGGAAATTTCTCCTAAATGTGGATTTGACCTGAGCCAATCCTAGAAGATGTGGCAGGTGGTTTGTGTGTGTCTGCGCCTGTAAGTGTGTAACGTGTGAGGGTGAGTGTGCAAAGCCGAGCGTGCATGCGATCATATGTGAGGGTGCAAAATGTGCATGTGTGTGTATGAATGTGAATAAATCAAGTATGGCAGTGCGTGTGCATCCAAGAGAGTATGTGTGTGAGTGTAAATGTACATGTGTACCTGTCTGCATGTGTGACAGCGTGGGAGTGTGCGTAGACTACTTGTGAATATGTCTGTGAGCATGAAGGGGTCCGTGCCCATGTGTGCAATGGGTGCATGTGAGCATGAGACACACATGTGCACCTGTGAGATGCATACGTGTGCGTGACAGTGTGTGATGTTTGCCTGCATGCATGTGTGTGTTCAAGCAGGAGAGGAAGGCAGACTGAACCCCTTGCAGCAGGAGAGGCCCGGGGATGATACGGTGCCCTGCACGGTGGCTGCTGGCACCCAGACCGCCCTGTGTGCCCATCTGTTCCTAGTGAGCTGTGGGCAGTCAGTCCCTTGGAGCAGGAGCCCATTCCCTGTCAATTTTCCATATTCCAGTCATCGTGGAAAAGTCAGATCCAGGACAGAAAAAGTCACTGAGTTGGGCTTTTTCTAGAATATGCAGGGTACTGCCTGGGGGAGGGGTGGGCTTCAGGCCAGGACTAAGGAGAGAGCCTCCCATGCCGGCCAGAGGGGGCTGGGCAAGGGGGTGCAGGGCCTCACTCCCCTCTTCGGCTAGCAGTGCCTCAGTCAAGGGAGGTGTTGTGGCCACCTGTCCTCCACTGCTTTGAACAGGAAAGGTTGGGTTGTGTCACCACCAGCTGGGGACCATCAGGAGGGACCAGAGCTGGCTTCCCAGAGCCCCAGAGTGACCCAGAACGAGGGGCAGCCTGCACCTTCAGCTGATGAGGATGTGGCCCCCTAGGCAGGGCTGGACCCCATGAGCACTCTGAGAATGCCCAGGGGGCAGAGCAGTCACCTGGAAGGATGTGAGGACTGTGTGCCCCGCAGTGGGAGCACCTCACTTAGGCTATGGCAGACGCTCTGTCCTGGGGACACTTGTCCTTGGACAGAGGGCGAATGTGGCTCTGGCTCTGCCACACACAAATAGCGCAGAGCAGTGCAGTGCCACAGGGACAGGGCAGCCTGCGTGGGTTCCCCAGGGCTGAGGCCCTAGCCTACCCACACAGGGTGGGGAGGGCAGGAAAACTCAGCAGGAAGGGACCCACCTCTCCCTCTGCTTTTTTCCCACCCTGGCTCCCTGGGTGCCAGTGAGGGCAGTAGGAAGGGGCATGGGCTCACCCCAGTGTGCAGCCCTGGAGGAGGACAGGCTGGGGAGTGTGAGGAGGGTGCTGAGAGGGCGTGGTGGGGCCAGCGGCCTCCCTGTGTGAAGTGAGGCTGCCACTCCTGGTCCCCACCTGTGCTGCAGCGGGAGGGACACACTGAGCATGAGGTCCGCCAAGCACCTGTGACAAGGTACACACCAGCTGTTCCTCAAGGCCGAGTCTCCTCTTTCCTGCTGTTTTTTGTTACAGAGGATCTGGAAGTGGAGGGTCCAGAGTGTTCTCCAGGGTTGGTTTCCTCCATATCCGCTTTCCAGAACCCAGAGGACACATCGACCTGGCCTGGATGATATTACGATAGGGGTTTTGAAGACAGGATGCTTTGAGCTTGTGGGGGCTCCACAGGTATCGCATTGGGGGAGCAGGTCCCCTGTCAGCCCACTCCGGGAGGGTGCAGTTCCCAGGTCCTAGCACAAGGGGGCGCATTGGCCAAGGAGGGATCCCCTGAGAATTCCAAGAGTACCACCTGTGAGCTCAAGGGCCAAGCCTGGGGCGCTTCCAGGTGGGCATCAGAGGGCCGTGGTGGGCTCACCATGTCTTCATGGTGTCTGCAGATGTCCCTGCCAGGCGCAGGGAAACTGACCAGGGTTGGGTCTTGGCCAAGCCAGGGGGCAGCCTCCTCATTTCCCCTGCCTGCCCAGCAGGAACCCAGGTGGGACCCAGGACAAGAACCTGTTGCCACCAGGGCTTGGCCAACTCCATGGGCCCTGGATGCACCCTGACCCTCAGCTCAAGGCCTCTTCCTGCCAGGCTGTGTCTCCAGATGCCCCTGTCTGCTCCCAAGACTCGTCTGGAGACCCAGCGCCTGGGGGCACAGGCAGGAGGAAGTACAAGGTGTTCTCAGCCCGGGTGGGGATCTGCATCCTGCCCAGAGCTGTCCCATAGGACAGGCTCCACCTCTAGCCCAGAAGCAGTTGCTTTTCCAGCCTGTCCCTGTCAGTGGTGTCCCCCAGGTCAAGGAAAAATGCTGTGGGCTGTGCTGGCCTGGGTCCAACCCGAGCGGATCCTGTGGTTGGGGACAGTGACTCCAAAGGGAACGATCTGTTCCCATGGCTGGGAGAGTTCTGATGCCTCCTCCCATGGGTCCTGCAGGCAGGGTGGGCATGGAGGTCTCTCCAAGCAGAGCTCACCCCACCCGCCTCCTTGACTTTATGGTAAGGTCCCCGAAGGTGCATTTTATTTATTGAAGGAGGCAGGCAGCCAGGGAAGCAGCTCTCCAGCTCTGTGCCTGCTTGGCAGAGGGGGGCATTAGCCTGCTTCAGTCTCCTCCCACAGGAAACTCAGGGTTGTGGCTCCTGGGTGTGGGGGTGGCTCCTCCACCCCTCACACTTGGGGGCCTTGTCGTGGCCCGGGAGGGGCCCTGCATGGTTCCAGCCATGCACTGTGGGACGTTGTTGCCTCTGGAGCAGCAGCTGCTTCAGCCAGGTTCTCAAGGGCCATGCAGATCAGCGCCCTGAGACCAGAGCTCTGCGGCTGGGTGGAATCCAGAGAGAAGGTGCCAAAGTCCAGCCTGGGTCATCATCTCCAGGTCTTGGGGAGCTGGCCAGCCGCAGGCTGAGGGATTGCTGGGGCTCCAGCACCCCTCTCAGGAGAGCCAGCTTCCACTCAGCCTCAGTTTCCTCATCTGAGTGGTGGGCCACACCGACACATCTCTGCCAGAACCTACAAGGCCCAGATGAGGCTGGCTGGGGTGTGGAGCACAGGCACCTCCAACTCCCTGTCTTCTCAGCCACCCTGGCACATGGCTGCCATCTGTTGTCAACTGTGGAGATCTGATGAGGGATTCTCCCCCTTCAACCAGAACTCCACCAAGAAGCCTGGTGAGAGTTCTAGAAGCCATGCCACGGCCAGGGCCAACTGACATCCTGCCCGTGCCCTGCAGCCAGGAGCTGCTCTGAGAAAGGGCCTGGTGCCTGCAAAGCTGGGGGTGGACTGGGCAGGACTTCCTGAGGGAGAGCATGGGCTGTGCCAGCCAGGACCCCTCCAATCCCTGAGGAAGCCGGAGGAGGGGCTGCTCTGGGGTGTGGCGAGGCTGAACCCACAGAGGCCGAGAAGAGATGGGGAGGTGGGCGGGCTCCGAATAGCTGAGGCAGGAATGGATGTGCGGAACTCATCAAAGGGCGCTCCTGTGGGAGGCAGCAAAGGCCTCAGAGGAAAGTTCTAGCTGCAGATGCCCAGGTTGCAAAAGAAGACAGCTCTCAGATCAGTAACCCTCCTCTCCACTTTGAGGAGCTGAAAGAGAAGCACAGACTCAACCCGAGCCTGGCAGCAAGTTCTAGTGACTGCTCCCAAGCAGTCACTGAAGTTCCCAACTCCAAACACATCGTGTGGCATCCCCATCACCCAGCACTGACTGCCACCAGGAGAAACAAGATCAGAGAGGAACAGAGATGCAGCTGAAGTCACACTGCAGCTTCTATCAGTGCCAAAGCCCGAGCCACCTGCCCCTCTCACCGAGCATGCTGCCCTGAGTTGGGAGTGGGGTATCCCTCCGGAGGCCGAGCCCTGGCTGGGGACTTGGTGGGGACCTGGAGAAGGGACAGTGCAAGCCTCTGCATCCCAGCACAACCCAGGTGGGCCTCTGGCCCTGCGTCGGCTGCTGATCATGGAGGGTAACACAGTCACCTACTGCTTCAGTGGAGAGATGGGAGGCTTGGGTCACTCAGGGTCTTGGGCTGGTGGGGCCAGGAGAGACCAGGCTGTGCAGGTACTGTGTGCTGCCCCCATGCTCCTCCACACCCTCAGAGCCAGCCTCCTGCACCTGCTGCTCTGTGCTCCTGGGGGCCCCGTTGGAAGGGTCCACTGAGCCCTGGCAGGGCCCCAAGCCCTCACTCCAGGCTCACAGCGCTCCACTCTGGAGCTCAGGGAAGGAAGTGGCCCTCACAGGGCAGGCGGGCCTCCGACATGGACAGGTGGGAGGAGCTATCTTCACTTCCTGTGTGTTTCTGCCCCTTTGCCAGCCTAAATTGCCACGGAGCCCCCACTTCTATGCTCTGGGTAGGGGCATCAGGGCAGAAGGAAGCCAGGAGCATCCTCCCAGGAGCACTGAGCCCATTGCCTGACAGGCAGGAAGGGCAAGGACCCTCATGGAAGGACCTGCCGCTGCCCCTGTGGCCGGCTGACTACAGCCGACCCTCCCAATTTCCCAGCTCCTCTTCACCCTGTACGAGAGCTTCTGGCAGGAGTCGCTGCCCAGTTCCCAGCAGGTCTCACTATGGCTGCCCAATCAGGGTGGCCACATCCCAGCACACCCTGCACAAGCTGAAAATCTCGAGTGTCAAACACGCACCAGATGCAGCTTAACTAGAGGGCACCAAGCCCAGCTGTCAGTGCCCTGCAGGTCTTGATTTGCCCTGCGGCCAGGACTGGGGCCAGAGGGCCAGGTTGCTTGTCCAAAGCTCCAAGCAGGGACTCACCAGAGACCCCTGTAGGCAGGCTCCAGTCCCCTGCCAGGTATAGGCGCAGGCCTGAGAAACACTGAGAGACAGAAGGAAGAGAGAAAGCAGGGGCCAGGACGACCAACGCCAGTGCAAAGGCGCTGGACAGTCCCAGGCACTTTTATTGGTAATCAATTGGGGTAAAAGTGAGATACGTGCAGTTTCTATGGAAATCAATGTAAACAAGCCACATAAAGGACAAGACAAAGCGTTCTGAAATTAGGAACAGAATAGACAAAATGTATGGCTGTGATTAGAACACTGTCCTTCGAGTCAGAAGGTTTTAGTTGTGGGAATGGAATCTGGGTGCGAGTTGCTCTGACCTGGGCTTGTAGGCTTCGGCCAAACTTCTGTAAACAGGCCGATTATGGGGTTAACTCTTCACAGCCTGCCTGGGCGTGATCGCTGTCATGGTCCTCCACAGGACTAGTCCTGGAGGCTTGGCCTGGGTCCCTCTGCCTGGCCTGACTGGGGCAGCGCTCAGTACAGGGCTCTGAGTAAGGGACAGATGACAGCCTGGTGACCCTGGGGCTGCCAGCATGTCCCCAGCTCCCCTCCTGTAGCCCCTGCACAGCCAGGTGCTTTCTCTGGCTCACAGAGGTCTGCAATTCATGGTCCTGGCTCCAGCATGTGACCTCTCAGGCACTGCTCCAGGGTGTTGGGAGGCTGAGGACCCAGAGCTTGGAGAGCTGAGGGCCAGAGTAAGAAGTGGATGCCCAGAAAGATGGACTCACTCTCGCTGCACCTGACCTGGTGCCAGCCCCCAGCAGGGACTCACTGAGCTCGGCAGGGTCAGCGCATGTGGTGCACACTAGACAGTGGACCAATGGCCTGGCTCTGGGCCCAGAGAGTAGGGACCTTGCAGGATGAGGGCTCCTCAACTGCGGGACCCAGAACATTCCTGTGATGCCAGTGCATTAGTCTCCCCCAGTAGGGGCTCACCATGCTCTCCCTGTGGTGAGACCCCCACACAGGGTCTTCCACCTGACGGCTGACCCACCATTCCCCTTGTCTGTCTGCTCCCCACCTTCCTGTCCTGGCTGGGATCTGCCAGCCCTGAGAGTGGCCTTGCATTGTCCCCACAAGTGCAAGTGAGAGACGGATTTGTCACAATCGCCCCCATCTGCAGGAGCCCGAGGGACTTGGTGCACGGAAGTCGCTCTGGGCAGAGTAATTCCAGGAGCTAACTCACTCGTCCCACTAGGGGAAGGAGCCGTGGACCCAGAGGGCCAGGCCTGTGTTCCGGTCAGCGCAGAGCCCCACGGCAGCATCACCCAGCCACATGCTCATGTATCCCCCGTTCTCCTTTGCTGCTTCGCCCCGGGCTGAGGCTCCTCCAGAAGGTCACAGTGATCCTGCTGAGCCCCACAGCCATGGGGTGCCGACTTACCTGGGCTATCCCCAGTGCTGTGGGTGTGCTCAGGTGACCTCTCCAGCTGGACACAGTCGTCTGTGTCCCTGCACCTAGCCCAGGGCAGATGGCAGAGTCAGCCCCACATAAGGCCATCGGGGCCACCTTGTTACCACCTCTCTGGCAAGGCTGGAGAGCATGGGAGACAGCGAGGGGCCTGGTGCCCACCCCAGAGTCACCCGCAGCTGGTGCCCCGAGACTGCTTAGTGGCAAAGTGTCCAAACCCAAGAGTGCCTCACCCCACCTGTCACCTCCTTCTTGAGCCTGTCAGCTGGGAGCTGAGGGCCTCACCACTGCACACCAGGCTTAGCTCTGAGACCTCCAGCCATGCTGACCAAGGCCACTGGAGCTGGAGGCAACGATGGACCGAGGCCCATGTGAAGACCACCCCTCTGCATTTGGGGTCAGGGCAGAGGTGCCTAGGCCTCACACACCCACTGGGTGCCTCCCTTCAGCTCAGAAGCCAGGCTTCTCTACAGCTGCATCACGGTGGGAGCTCTGGACCTGCAGCTCTCAGCGCCCTCTAAGCTCGGAGCCCACAATGGGTGCAGGGCTCAGCTGCCTGCTGGCACAGTGGGGACAGTTGTGAGTGAGCACAGGGCTGAGTGGATGGTCCAGAGAGGTGCCCACGCCGGCACTTCTGCCCTGACCCTGAGTGAGTGCTGACTAGTGGGAAAGTCAGGGGAGCAGAAGCCAGGTGTACAGAGTAGTCCACATACACGCAGGTGTCCTGACAGGACCCCTGAGGTCCTCCAACCTCAGGGCAGCCATGCAGGGCCTCTCCTTGCTCCTGTCCATCTCCCGCCTGGAACCGTACCCTTCTGGAGGAGGGTGCCTTATGGAAGTGGGTGCCTGGCTCGGCAGACAGCAAGTACAGGCTGGGCATCAGCTCTGCCGACACCATGGTGCTGGGTGCCAAAGCACTCTGCCTCCCAGCAAGTGTACACCTGTCCTTGCACACCTTGGCAGTCCCCTTGATTTGGTAGGAGGGTGACAGGGGTCCAGGTAGATGAGGTCAGGCCAAGCCCTCCAGGTTTCGCAGGGTCCTCCATCTCTGCCTTGGATCTGCACCTGGCAAAACCAAGTGGGTTAGAGGATGGACTCTGAGCCCCAGACTGCAGGCCCTGCCAGCACCAGTTGGGGCTCAGCCATGTCCTGGCCTATACTGGCATGCACAGAGGAGGTGGAGTGGATAGTGGGCCCAGCCCTGACCCTCACCCGAGCTTCCTAGCCTTGGCCAGCTCCTTGGGCACCCGGGAGCCGAGCTGCCTAAGGCTGATGGAGGAGGTCAGCCCTAGCTTGACCTCACTCCATCTGCCTTGCCGGCTACAACCCACCTCTCAAGGAGCACAGTGGGCCCGGGGTATAGACTGGTGGGTGGGTGGGGATTCCAGGGAACAGAGCAGACCCTTGGTCTCTACTCCACCCTGGGTCTCCCAGGCCTGTCCTCTGGCCATCTTTGTCACATGGTCAGTTTTACAAAAGGTCTCAACACCCAAGGGCTCAGTCCTACAGGCCCAGAGCCTAGCTGATTCCCACTCTGGAAGATCCAGGCCTACCTCGGCCAGTTCTGGGGGCAGATGTGCAGCATGAGAGGCCATGGGGCTGATGTGGGCAGAACCATGACGGGCCATGGGCAGGTACCTCCCTGGGAAGCGTACTAGTCCCTGGGGTAGGCTAGGTGCCCCCTAATCCTGGCGGTGCACTCTTCTAAGGAGCTGCAGTGAAGTGTGGCCTGGGTGACCTACGGGGCCCAACGCATCCCACCCTGGTCCGCCAGCCCGGCCTCCCTGGAGAGGACAGGCAGGCATTGTACCCACACATGGGGCAGTGCTCTGATGAGAACATTCTCAGTGGAGGAGATCAAGCTCTGGCCACCCTCAGGCCTGCGTCTGCCTTTCTAGCTGGCAGGGCAGGGACACCAAGCAGAGTTGTGACCTCCCATGGGTACGGGGCTCCACCTCCAGATTGCTCCTTCTGGTGAGTGGAAGACAGCACTTAGCTGAACCCTCTTGGACGCCTCCCAGCCCAGACCCCATGGTCAAACACCTGCAAGTGCCCACCTGGCTCTGGGAGGAAGTTTCCTACCAAGGTTTGTCCTGGGTCTGCAGGATCAGCCTCACCGGGTTCACTCTGAACCTGAGGAAAATGCTGAGCCAGGCCACACAGCAGGCAGGGGTACACACCACCTCGTGACCTCCTCAGGCTGCCGTCTGTCAGGAGCAGCAGGCATGCCGAGTGTGGATGCCTGGCCTGGCCCTGCGTGGTGGAGCCGGGGGGCGAAGAGCCAGCCACGAGGTCGGCAACACAGCCAGCCAGGGCCAGGCTCACATGCTGTGGATGCCCTCTGTGGCCCCTGGGACACACGTGCACACACAAGCTCACACCTGATACACAGCTGTCCAGGTGGCCAGCGCAAGAGCAGCCTGCCAGCCAGGCAGAGCCTGGAGCTCTGGAAAGGAGCCTGTGGAGGAACCACCAGGGTGGGAGCCCCAGCTGGAGTCTGAGCGGGGATCCTGGGGTGCAGCCCTGCAGTTTCTGAGTCTGGGGTTTGCAGGGTCCCGCCCCGGTGACATGCTGTCTTCTGTGCTCCCACTGTCTTCTGAAAGAAGTCTCTTCCATTGTAGCAGAGAACAGGGCACTCTCCAAAAGGTGCCGGGATAGGGTGACAGATGGGCTTGGGGACACAGGCTGGGGGCCTCTGCACTCTTCCTGTCCCACCCCAGCCCTTGCCCCTGGGACTTTCAGAGGGAGCAGGAGCCTGGGCCAGCCCTGGCCACCCTGGGTGCAGCTGTGTGACCCTGGTGACATCACCCCTCTGACCCCTGACTTACTGACAGGCTGGGGCGGAGGCTACCTCTGCAGTGCTGGTGGATGGCACACTTGCAGTGTGGATCCCGTGTAGCTGCTCAGCTTCCTGCTGCCCCACCCAGGCCGACTCTCACTTCCACTGCACAGTGTGATTTGTGAGATGTCAGTGGCTGATGTGAGGACCTCCTATCTCCACCTGAGCTCTGTCCCATGCCCGGCACCCCTGGCTCCTGTCCCATCCTGCGGGATGGCTCCACTTCCTTCACTCCATTCCTACGAAATTCTGCCAGTCCCAAATACAGGAGCAGGACTGTGATCCAGGTGTCCAGGAACAGCTGCCACCCTGGGCCTCAGTTTCCCCATCTACAGCATCAGGATTTGGACTAGTTTAGTGGGCAGCACGAAGGGTGATGTTCTCTGTGTGGCTGCTGCTGAGGACATGGATGTGGAACTGCTGTGGCGCAGGCTGAGCTTGCAGTCCATGCAGACACGAAGTCTAGTGACCAATGAGGGGAAGCCGGAAGTGGGTTCCTGTCCTAGATCTGACACAGAGAGGAGAGGAGGAGCCTGGTAACCTTCACACCCTCGAGGAGGCAAGGGGTGGACCGGGCAGAGGGACAGCCATACCGAACCTGGTGGCCATAGAGGCCTGGGGTCCCTGGAGCTCTGAAGCTTCAATGAATCCTGGGCCCCCCCCCAAATGGAGGTGCAGTGCTGTGACCAGGTGTGGGCCATGGGCAATGCTGGGCAGGGCAGAGCTGGAACAGGCAGCTGCACATGCAAGGACAATTTCAGCAGGAAGCAGCTCTGAGAAGTCACAGGCCACCAGGTCTAGGAGCCAGGAACAGGGTAGCTGGCTCTGGAGGGGGACAGGGCACCACCCAGCACTGCCCAGCCCTGCTTCTGGACATGGACACAGCTCACTGAGTTTTGGAGCCAATCCACTTCATGCTGGGCCCTGGGCTTGTGACACACTGACCCCCTGCTGTTCTTGGGGGAGGAAAGGACTCTCAGAAGGATTCACACACCAAGAATGCTTCTCCGAGTTTTGTAACTTTTGTCTGCTCCATCCTTGGCCAACCATGCCCTACAGCTCCCACTTGCTGGGCTGGGTCCTCCTCTCTGCTCCCCACTTGATAACCCAAGACCCCTGGCTAAGCCAGCTCAGAGGCCATGTGCCCCTGACCCGGGGCTCTCTGACTCTGAGTTGGGGTGAGCTGTTGGAGGCCCTGTCAGCTCAGGCAGTCTCCTCCAAACCTCCCAGGCACCATCGCACTCTGGGTGGTCTTGCTTGGAAAAGGTCCCCCTGAGGCTCCTTGGGCTCAGATTTCCTATCTCAGAGTCCTGGGTTGGGCCAGGGCCAGGGCAGGGGTCCAACCTGGATGCCGTGTGCTCCCTCGGGAGGCGCTGGCCCCGTGAGACCTGGGCTCAGGTTTCTGTGGTTTCACGGCAGGCTCTGGCCTGGAACCACTTGAAAGGCCTGGAGTGGGAAGGGCAAGGAGGAGATGTATGTCGGGGTGGCGCCACCAAGCTTGACCGCTGTGGAGGCCAAGGCCCAGGAGCAGCAAGGGCTGGCCTGCAGATGGCGGCTCCTCGCTCCTCTTTCATTCTCCCTTGCCCCTCACGCTGCCCATGGGAAGCATCCATGCTCCAGCCCAACGTGAGGATGCCAGCCTTTGTTCTGCTCGCTTTTCCTAAAGAGCACACCTCACAGGGGCCCACAGGCTTCACGCTTCCAGGACCCTCACTTCGTGTGTCCTGGGGGCACCCACAAGGCGGCCACTGTTGTCTGGCTTCAGGGGTGCAGAGGATGAAGGCCACTGGCTGGCCACCCGAGCCCGGCTCCGAGGTCTGTGCCCTTCTGCTCACCAGTCTCCCCCATGCCCATTTGGGTGACTCCGCCCTAACAACAGGCCTGGGTTTGCCTGTGCCCATCTGAGGCACCCGGAGGAGGAGATGGTCCAGTGTGGAATTTGCCCCACCCAGCACGCCACCTCCTCAGCTCCAGCCAATGATGTTCCTCCCCTTCTCGCGTCTCTGGGTGTGCCTCGGAACGGGGAGGAGAGCAGCTTAGCCATCTGTCTTACTGTGGGCACCTTGTAGTCTTGGCAACATGCTCCTGGGCCTGGCGTGTCCCACTCACCGGCCCTGCTATTCACCTGTGACCTCAGCCACCACCTGGTGAGCCTCCTCCACATCCCATTGTTAACTCAGGTGGAAAACAGCACTCGTCACCCACATGGACACGCCATCGTCCTGCTGCAACAGCTCCCTAGCCTGGTTCCGGCACCCTGTGGCTTGGCAGTTATCCTGGTGAGACAGACCAGCTTGAGTTCCGAGGTCACACACCTTAGGCTGCTCACTGGCGGTCACCTGAGGCGCGTGCCCCAGAGACCTCTAGGCGGCCTCGCAGAGCCAGCAGAATTAGTCTGGAGATCTACAGCTGCCCATCAGCCTGGCCTAGCTGGCAGGAAGCAGAACTGGCCCAGGGCTGTGGTCACTCACGTGTAACCAACTCCGCAGCCCAGTGCAGTCCAGCGCAGCCCAGTTTCCTTGAGGGGAGCAGAACGCCACCACCCTGCCCCCCTCCACGTCCCCAAGGGCTATTGTGCTACTTAGAGAAGTCAGCTGTGCAGAACTGTGCCGGCAACGTCCTGGCCCCTCTGTGTTGATAGCTGTTGCCCCTGCTATTGCAAATATTGATCAAATGCCTGGGACCTGCAGGGGACTGCCACCTCCCTCCATGGACTTTACAGGCGATGAACCAGATTTGGACAAATCTGGGGGCCTAGGACGCGAGTAGGGTACTTGTGGGAACCCAGGCAAGCTGACCCAGAGCCCTGACCCAGCAGGACTTGCGCTTCCTTGGAGCACAGAACCAGTGCCTGATGTGGGCCCTGGGGTGTGGATATAAGAACATGGGCTGTGTGCATCTTCTCCCTGTGAAGAAAAGCTGGACCTCAGGCCCAGCGCCCATCAGCGTGGACACCTGAATGGCTGTTCCCCACCTCGCCACAGAACACCAGCCCCGCTTCTATGGCATCCAGAAAAATAAGAGCAGAGCAGCCCTGCAGCCACTTCTTGGCAGGCCAGGCAGGCAGTTTTGATCCAAACACTGCTGTGGCTTTGGAGACAATGATGCCAATGTAGCCTGGGGATGGCCAGGGACACAATAAAACAGCTCCTTGCAATGGTCCCAAGTTCTCCTTTTAAAAAAGTATTAAATTCATCTGCAAGTCAAATGAGATCCACAAGTCCAAAGCAGACTTAGCAAGTATAAGGGGCTGTGGCATTTGATGAGGAGGCCTTGGCCAGGACATCGAGTCCCCCCACATCTGCAGAGGTCTGGCCTCACCGTGGGCCACTGGTCCAGGTCAAAACCTTTCGTGCGTGAGATCAAGAAACTGGACATGACCTTCCCAAGCCAGAGCAGTAAGACTGCTCAGCTGGCAAGCGCCAGCTTCTGCCTTACGAAACTGTGAGCAGGCTTTCGGGAAAAGCAGTTCTGTGTCCTCAGGTCTTCAGGGAGCCTGGAGGGGGGATCACTTCCTCCTTCACTGAGCTCTTGAGAAGAGGGTGCCAGTCGGGACGATATCTGAGAATGGGTGATCGCTTCTCCCTGCACCCTGCCTACCACTGCCAGCATGGCAGATCCAGCAGCACTGGTCCAGGGCCCCCAGCACCAGGAAGAACATAAGGCAGATCCACATTCTACCCTAGGACCCCTCAGAGCTGGACCTGCTTCCTCCCAGCCCTGGTCCTATGCTGGCCTGCCTCTCAGGACAACTGCTTCCACACTATGTTTTCAATCCTCTCCTGATGTTTGCTCTGCCAGCTAGGCACACACACACACACACACACACACACACACACACTCTCAGTGGTATAGGCTCAGCCACGGGTCCTAGCACCAGCTCTGTGACCTAGGCCCTGCTGAAGATGACTGGGCCAGTGGGCACCTCCCTGCAGAGCAGGATGACAGGGCCTGGCCCTGGATGCGAGGAGATGCCTTCACATCGCTGAGAGCTGCTGATGTGAATACTAAACACAAAGCCAGCTCAGCAGTCTTGCCCTGGGTCCAGGACCAATCCCAGGGCATGGGGTCTGCTGTTGGCTTCCTCGGATCTAGTTGCCAGGGCTGCAAACCCAGGTGAGAACTGTCAGAGGACCTGGGGGGTGGTGGTGTCTGGAAAGGGAGGAGCAGGGCTGAGAAAGGTGGAGCAGGCTGGCATTCGGGAGGCTGCCTTTCCCAGCCTGTGGGTCCAGTGCCTCTGACTCTCCTCTGACCAGTGGCTCTGACCTGACAGCCTGGGGGAGGTGGGCCACTTTCACCCTGCACAAGCAGCCTCTGATGCAGGCACCCTAAAGGCCAGAGCATGAGCATTGGGGACCAAGCACATGCTGGCTGCCTGAGGATGGGTCCCATCCTGAAGAGCTTAGGGAGTGCTAGAGAGAGGGAGCAGCACAGGTGCAATGTGGGACGAGGGAGGGATGGCTTTCTGCAGGGATGGGGAGGCAGAGCCATGGGGCAGGTGGAGGGGTGAGGCAGGCAGAGCAGTAGGGCAGAATACCTTGGGGGTGAGGGCCAGGCAAGCGTGTCCTGGGGCTGCCCAAGAGTGCATGCCTGGGTGAGGCTCGGCCTGAAAGTGGACCTGTATGCAGTGTGATAAGAATCCATGATGAATGTCCACACTTAAAGAAGTAGTACAGTGAAAGACACATGGCTGCTACTCTCTTCACACACACGTCCCATCCTTCTCCCACTTTCTGCAGCAGCTCTGACGTCCCTCTTTCCAGGATGTCTTCAGCTGAGCTGTCCAGGCTGCCTCGATGCCCTGCACTGATTCAAAGCACTTCCCTTTCAAGGTCACTGTGACTCTGGGGAAGAGCCAGGAGTCACACAGTGCCAGAGCCGGTGAGTGAGGGTGGTGCCAGAGTGCCATGTTTTTATTTAACAGAAGTTGCCATAAATATTTGATTAACAAATGCTGTGCAAACAAAGGCTGTACAGTGAGTGTTTAAATTTAAAAATTTATTGCAGTAAAAGACACAGTGCCCCTAACATACTCAAAACACTCTCCTCCACTTAAAGCATGTGTATCCCATCATCCTTGGCAGTCTTTTTTACTATAAGAAGTTTGTTTTTTTTAAGTAAAATTTCACTTACCTTTCAGTGGACCATTGCAGATCCCCACTGTGCCGTGAAGCCAGTGCACAGCATCCACCCAGAGGGTGCTGGCCCTTGTCCCGGAACACCTGACAGCAGCTGGTCCTTCCCAGCTGATCGGCCTCCTTTGTGTTTGCTGTGTTGTGTGATGCAGGCAGTCAGACACGCTAACCCCTGTGTACCTCTCCTTCTGGGAACACTCAGTTTGTCCTTATTTTGTTTACTTCTGATCTGAGTTTGAAATGAAGGAGGAATCACCTCACAGGAAAGGTTTCTACTGTTGCCTTCTCATCTCTCGTACCTTGCTTCAGAACCCTTTGATCAACTTCTGCCCAGATATTTTCTCCAATGTGTTATTTGCTACAATATTTTATATACCTTGATTCCTTTTATAAAGCACTAGGGGGGAAAGGTTCCCAATAGCAAAATGACAAAAGCCATGAGTATCAATAAACATCAAAAGTGATTTTAACATCTCTAGAAGTTAAGTAAATACAAAGTAACACAAAAGAATCAATAATGGTGTTATGACCGTACTGGTAGAATTGTCTGGCAGATCAAACACTACCACTGGACAGGGCTGGACCTGGCACCATAGTCACAGAAGGTGTTGGCTGTGGCCACTGAGCACAGGGCAATGCTTCCTGACCACACAGCCTAGCTTTAAGAATACGTGCTAAGAAAACAGTAATAGCGGTGAAGCAGCTTTGGTACAGTCGAGTCTTCAGGGCGTAAGGGCAGAGCACACAACCACAACTGTAAAAACACCAGGGAGAGTGAAGTGCACTGGATAAGAACACACATGGAGTAGTCCACAGCCACTGACAATCACGTCAAAGCTCACGACGTGGGAGAATGTTCTTGTGTTCTCAACATATTAGCACCTAATAAATGATGCAGTGGTGCCATCACACACATACACACATGCACATGTACATGCACACACAGACACACACACACACACACACACACACACACACACACACGCACACACTGCTGCCCACAGCAACAGGGGTGAAAGCATCACTTGAGTTTCATTCACTCCGAATACTTTCTGGATCCCCTGTCCCGTTCCTCAGGGCTGGCAGATGTGAACTGGGCCGCTTGGCTCCATCATCCCTGGAACTCTTGCCTGTAACCACCTTGCCTCTGCCACCCTGCTCACCCAGTTCCACAGGGCTTTCACACTCTGTGTCATCTGCCTCCCACCTGGGCTGTGTGATGCAAGGACATCGGGGCAGGACCAGCCCGGTGTCAGGTCTGGCATACAGCACTGCTCTTCACTGGAGAAACCAGGGCTTCTGGCTGACCCTGGGCTGGGACAGGGAAGACGCAGGACAAGCCTGGAGCACCTACAGCACTCGAGAGAAAGGGAGCACTCAACACAGACTGCAGCCATGAGATGCCAGGGTGTCGGCAGACACCGGGCCCCAGAAGGCCACAGAGAGCAACACAAAAACAATACCTACCGCATTGCACATCCTAAGCCAGAGTGAGAAAGAAACATGGAGTTCACGGCCAGGTAAATGAACAACAGAGCAAGGAGCCCGTGCAGAGAGCTGCCCAGCCTGACACCGAGCGTGGTTCCATCCTGACGTGAGGCATGGTGCCTTGCTCCCGAGCTGGGCTGAGCCCAGGGAAAGGGAGAGACCAAGGAGGGCATCATCATGGAGAAAGCTGCCAGCCCAGTATTGGCCAGGATGTCGAGCTGGAGTGGGTACCGGGCCTCTGCCGCAGCATAACGTGAAGTGGCTCATCCCTCACATCCTCGCAGAACTTTAGTGTTTGTCCCCTGGGCAGTGTCCCAGGTGGCTGTAGCAGATCACCACACACCAGTGGCTGAGGACTTGGAGTGTGCACAGGCTCTGGGGCTGGTGTGAGGTCCAGTCTGCCTCTGTCTTCATGCGCCTCCCTCGAGCCGCGGCCCAGGTCCTGGTCCACTCTCCTCCGAGGACATGAGCTTCTGCAGCCATGTGTAAACCCCGGGTGGTCACCATGTGAGATCTTTAACTTAATTACAGCAGTGACCCTCGTTCCTAATGAGGCCACGTCTCCGGCTTTCGTGTGTCAGACCTTCGGAGGGCACTGCTTGCCCCACTATATCCATCAGTGTTCGGTAAATTTTTAGAAGTCCAAGTCCAGCCCCCTGTGGTCTTTGGGAGATAAAACTGTGCCTTGGAGGGTGCGTCACATCATTTCACTAAAAGATAAAGATTGTAGGGCTAAGAGCCGACTCCCCCAGTATTTGATTATGCTGTCTGCAGGGCAACAGAAATTTACAGGAATTGTTGGACAATGAGTTTTGGCAATTTTGCAGAAATGAAATCATGTATTAGCTCAGCTCAGATTGCTGGAGAGAGGGTAGGGTCATGCGGCCCACAGATACCCATCCAGGCCCTCCGTGGCCAGCCCATCCATGGTGGCGCTGTGGCAGGCAGAGCTCCCGTGCCAAGCCCCAGACCCGGGCTTTGGAGCTGGAAGGGACTTAGCAGATAGATGGGACTAAAGTAAGGATCTGGGAGGAGGAGGTGGTGCTGGGTTCTCCAGGTGAGCTGGGCTGAGGGTGGGAAGAGGAGGAGGCCGGGTGAGAACCAGTATGAGGCAGCCATGCCCAGTGGTTCTGGAGAGATGCTGGGCTCCTGCCTGAGAGCCCCCACAGGGGCCACCTTGGCAGGGTCCAGCATCTCGGCCTGGAAGCAGAGGGGAGAGCAGCACTGCCGACCTTGCTGCTTTGTGCTCATTCGCCACTGCAGTGATGGCAGAGGTGACAGTGGGCTTGGCACAGCAGGGCTGCACCTGGCTGAGAGGAAGGAAGGTGTCTGGGGGACGGGGAAGTGTAGGGACAGGGCCTTCCCCAGCTCACGTGTGATGGGTCCAGAGAGAAGGCAGGAGCCCCGAGGGCAGACAAGGAGGTCTGAGATGAAGGCCCATGGCTACTCCAGGAAGCCATGGGTGGGCATTCGCCCCATCTGGAGAACAGAGGAGTTCCTGAAAGTAGGACTGGGGCCAAGGCCCTGCCCACCATAGGTTGAAAGACCTCTCTGGGGTGTTGGAGCAGATTCCAGGGGACAAATGGCCAGAGTCCCGAGGATATCAGTGTCTTCACCTGGGCAGGGGCAGTGGTGTGAACTGGGGAGGAAGAGGGCAGAGGGCCATATCCCTGGACACCACCTGCAGGGAGCAGGTGTACTGTAGCAGGTTGGCATCACCTTCAGCTGGAGCTGTGTGGGGGACAGACCAGGGAATCAGTGGGGCCAGAGGGAACCAGATGTGAACCCCAGGGACAGGAGCTGGGAACACAGCAATAGGTCAGGCCATCACAGAAGACACCTCCATGGGGTACAACTGCTGTGGGACAGGAGATGTGTTCCCACGTGCACTGGTGGCATGATTCCAAGGAAACCCACACAGTTCTGAAAAGCAGCCTCTGCAGAAACCAAAGTGCTGTGTGGGGTCCCCACTTCTGGAGGAGAAAAAGCAAAGGACTTTCATGAGGGCATTAGCAGAAGGACTGGTCACCTCTGTCCGCAGTGGGACATCCCCACTGGCTGGGGCCAGAACAGCAGCCTACACTGGGGAAGCTTTTACCTACCTGCAGCTCCTAAAGGAAGAAAAGGGCAAAAGAATGAGCAGTAACTAATAGATGCTGATGACTGATCGATAACATTTATTATACACTTAGGTGTTTAAATTTCCTCAAATTTACCATAATGTGAGCTTTCTTTTGAAACAAAATGAAGCTATTAGTTAAGCATAAATTATTTAATTTTTAAAAATAATGAGCTGTCAGCTTTCAAGACAAAAGTATAATGGTTTGGGTCTCGTTCATTTTTCCTCCAAGTCACTAACATCCTAATTTAAAAATGATGCAATATACAGCAATTTCTAAGGAAATTACTAATCAATGGAGAATTGATATCAATGCAAACTATAGGATACAAAATCAACGCACAAAATCAACTCTATTTGTATATACTAGCAACGAACAATCTGAAAACAGAATGAACAAGACAAATTTACAATAACATCAAAAAATACATAGGAATTTATAAAAGAAGTACAAGACTCCAGTTTTTCAAAGACATATAAAACTTACACCCTGAACATTATAAAACATTATTAAAAGAAATTAAAGAAGACTCAGGTAAATGGAAAGGCATCCTATCTTCGTGGATTGTGAAGTTTAATATTAGTAACATGTCCCTCTGGCTAAGCTATGATAACCAAGAACACAACCAGGATTTCTGTAAATGCATTTGGCTGGTGGGATTAAAGTACGTATTCGGTTGACTTCAAGTAAGGAAGAACAGTCCACATAATTCTGGTGAGCTCAATTCAATCAGTTTAAAGTCATCAAGAACAAAGCTGAAACTTCTCTGAAGCAGAAGTCTAGCCTGGGGATGTCAGCTTCAGCCTGTGCTCAAATTCCAGCCTGCCTCCCTAAGGGCCTGCCCCATGGGTGGGTTGTGATCTCTTGACATGAGCATTCCACTGCTCACTTCCTCTGGCAGACCTCTGGAAGGTAAATGGTTCCCTAAACTGAGCCCCCGATGCAGGGCAACCCTTATCAGAATCCCAACCAGCTCTGTTTCAGGTCCTCTGATCTGGAAATTCACATAGAAATTCAAGGGGGTCAGAATAGGTCAGAAAAGAAAAAGAAAGTCTTGGCAAAGGAGAGCAAAGCTGGAGGATTCACATTGCCTCATTTAAAAACCCACACAAATCTATAGGAGACAGGACAGTGTGGCACTGGCATGAGGATAAAAGTTGTTCATCCGTGAAATAGAACTGAGAGTCCAAAAGTAATTAAATGATTTTCAGAAAGAGTGCTAAGACAGTTCGCTAGAGAAAGAATATGGTTTTTGAACAAACGGTGCTGGAAAGAGTGGATGGTCACAAGCCAAAGAATGAAATTGGACCTGCTACTCCACAAGATGTTATAAAAAACTCAAAATGAATCAAAGACAGAGATATAAGATTGAAAACTCTTAGAAATGAAAATAGATGTAATCTTTGTGAATTTGGATGGGGCAGTGGCCTCTTGCATGGTAGTACACAATGGTAGTATGATATAACCCCCAAAAGGTTCATGGTGTTGAAGACTTGCTTGCTGGCAGACTTTAGGCAAGGACTAAAATTTCATCAGTGAATTCAGCCACTGTGATACCATAGGTCAATGGCATTATTGGGGGTTGCAGAAACGGAAGCGGGAGCTAGAGGGAGTAGGTCGTGGGGGTGTGACTTGGCCACACATCTGGTCCCTGGCCCTTTCCTCTCTGGCTCTTTCCCTTTCTCTCTGCTTTCTGGCTGCCATGAGGTGAACAGCTCTGTCCTCCATGCCCTCTCGACCACGATGTTCTATGTTACCTCCAGTCCCTACCAATGCACCCAGCTTGCCAAGGACTGAACCCTCCAAAACCATGAGCCAAAGTGAACCTCTCCTCCTTTACACTGTTTAGCCCAGATATATAGAGATATACAGATATAGATGGATTTGTGTGTGTGTGTGTGTGTGTGTGTGTGTGTGTGTGCACGTGTGCACCAGGGATTGAACTCCGGACCTTGCACTTGGGAGCAGGCTCTGTGCCACTGAGCTAAATTCCCAGGTATTCTGTCACAATAATGCAAAGCTGACTAACACACTTAGGGAACCTAAAAAGCATAAGTAATAAATTAAAATTGGCTTAATTAGACTTCAACAAAACTGAAACTATTTTTCCTTCACATGATACTATCAGAGAATAAAATGCATTCTGCAGGAGAGGAGAAAATACTTGTAAACTGTACACTCCATTGAGAGTATGTTAATAGAATCCATACTGCTCAATGGTAAAAAGACAAATATCTCAATTTTAAAATAGGTAAAGTATCTGATTTGCATTTCTCCAAAGAAGATACACAAATGCCCACTACTCACCTGGAAGATATTGAACACCATTAATCACGAGAGAAACACAAATAAAAGCCCAAATAGTGTCATGGCAGCCTCTCTAGGATGGTTAATGAAGGCACCATTCCGGGCGTTGGCAAGGATGTGGACAGTGGAACCGTAGTAGCCAGCCTACCTCTTGGGAGACAGCTGGGTGGCACAGCCACATCGGAGAGCAGTCTAGTCATTTCTCTGGCGGTTGCCAAATGGTGGCTAGGCGACACAGCAATTCCACACCTACATGTACACACAAGGAAAATGAAACTTTGTCCACTCAAATCTGTGCATGAAACTTCATGGCAACGCTGCTGACAGCAGTTGGAAGGGAAGAGCTCCAGTGCCGGTCAATTTAGGAGTGGAGGGATGAGACGTGGGGCATCCATGAAAAGACATGAAGTCTGATGCCAGCTTGCGAGCCAGTTTCCTGCCACCCTGATAAACCACCTGAGGCAAGTAACTCATAAGAAGAAAAGGTTAACTCAGCTCCTGGTTCCAGTCTGTGGTCAAGCTGCAGCATTGTTTAGGCCTGTGGCGAGGAGAGCAGGGCATGAAAGGAGCACATGGTACAGAAACCTTGGCCCCCTTGAGCCAGGGAGCAGACAATACGCAAGTCCCATGGATCCTTCAGAGATACCCCAGTGGCCTAGGACCTCCCCCAGTACCCTGCCCCCCAAGCCCACAGCAGCTCACATAGTGTTGCCCTGGGGAGCCAGCCTAGAACTTTGAGGACATTTGCCTGAACTGTGGAATTGGTGTAAGAGGGATAAAGTCAAAATCATTATGCCGAGCAGAAGATACCAGTCCCAGAAACATAGCTTCTCCACACTGCAGGAGGGGTAGGGTGGCTAACAGGGGACAGGGCCTTCTGTGTGGCTCCTCAGAGCTACATGTGGGAGCTGGGGTGCAGGTGTCCTGGCTGTGGGCCCAGGCTGGCTGGGAAGATGTGTGCTTCTCACTGGGACAGAGGAGGAGGACAAAAAAGAGTTTCACAGTGATATTCATGACTCTTAATGTAATAGGACCCAGAGGGTCCTAAGGGACCCTGAAGTAGGACAGGACCATGGAGTGTAGAATGGGGCCTCAAGTGAGGGACAGGGCCTCAGAGTGAGGGACAGGACACCAGAGTGAGGGACAGGACCTCAGAGTGAGGGACAGAGCCTCAGAGTGAGGGACAGGGCCTCAGAGTGAGGGATAGGACCTCAGAGTAAAGGACAGGGCCACAGAGTGAGGAATAGGGCCTCAGAGTGAGGGACAGCACCTCAGTGCCCCTTGGATCTCTCTGTGATGGTTTTCATCAGAAATAGATGTAGCCAGCTCAGCCCAAGTGAATGATCCTGTGCTGACTTCTGGGATGGAAACCAAAGAAGACTCTGCTGGGAGGGCATCAGCTCAGCCCAAGTGAATGATCCTGTGCTGACTTCTGGGATGGAAACCAAAGAAGACTCTGCTGTGGTAGGGCACCAGGAATACTGAGGGACCCCCAAAATGAAGCCAGTGTTGGGACACACAGATCTGGCTGAGGTGCAGCCAGCCCTGCAGAATCTGACCCCCTTGGCATCCAGAGAGGTCCTCCAGGAGGGGGGCTGCATGAGGCTGAGGTGACATGCGTCTCCAAGCCTCAGAGGGACATGTCCCAGGCAAGGCAACTCTTCATGGCCTGGTGGAGCACATGGTGCCGGCATGGAAATCACAGTCGGGGTTGATGCCCTGGGAGAGATCAGAGGTCCAGCTGTCTCCTCACCTCTGAAATGGGAGAAGCCATGGAAATGCACTAGCAGGCAAGATTCTCTTCTTGTCTGCACCACCCGGGCTCAGACCCAGCCCGGCACTTGCACCTGGAGCCTGGTGACAGATTTAGCATCTGTCCTGACACCTCTCTCCCCTTCCCACTCTGCACTCTCCCGTCTTGGTCTGTAGCCAGAACATCATGAGACCATACCTGTGCCCCTTGCCAGCTGGCTGGCTTGCACAGCACGGACCCAGGACAAACAGGCTGTTCCCGGCATCTGTAAGGGGCCTAGCTGGCCCAGGCGGGGTGATGACAGAAGGCACGGGTCTCCTGACAGCATGGGGCTGGTAGGCTTGGAGAGCCAGCTGGAGACACAGGAGGGCACATACCCGGGCCCAGCCACTGTGGTTCACAGGAAGAGCCCAGGTGAGGTTAGGATGGCCTGGGACATGGGTGAGCGTGCACCTGGGGGCTGGGCCAGGCAGGAGATATCCAGGCACCAGGAGAAGGGAGGGGCAGCACTGCCATGTGCCCCAAGCAACTCTAGGGTGAAGTGCTCTGGGCTGAAGCAAGTAGGAGGCTGGCCCTGCTCTAGAGAATGCTCTGACCTGGGAGGAGGCCCAAGGTGGAGTCACTGAGGGCTGGGGCAATCCTGGGGCAGGCGCCTCTCCCTTGTCAGGGAGAGGTGGTCCAATCACATCTGCGCCCTGTCCCCATACGCTGGGCCCTGCTATCTGATGAGATGACCAGGGGTCCCAGCTGCATACTGCACCCCAGGCAGATTTCCATCCCTCCTCTCCCACCCCACAGCCTTCTGAAGCACGTTCTCAGTGTGTCTCCCTCTGACCCAGCAGATTCCCATCGGGAGGTCTGGGAAATGTGCACACAAGGTCACATGGGCAGCCCTGCTTCCTCTAGCTTTCTAACTCTCACCCCACATGCCATCGGATTACAACTTCTCTGTTCCTCCCACAAAGCCCAAGCAAATGGCAGGGCATGACCGTCATCTCTGGGGCCGGGTGACTGAGTCCCTTCAGGGGAGCCACCTTGGCCTCACATGGCACCTGTGCCAGTCCATCCTCACCATCAGCTTGATGGATTTGATGTTCCTGGAGCAGGGGTGGGATTGTGGACACCATGCTCACCACTTGATTAATCCGTGAGGGCCACGGCTGAATGTACCACAGGAGGCGAGCCTGGCTGGAAAAGCCAGGTTGTGGGACATGTGCCTTGGGAGGTGTCCCCGTCCTCAGCCATCTGTCCCTGTCCCCTGCTTCTGGCCACCAGGAACTGAGTATCCTTGTTCCACTACGCTGTACCCACTTAGACCATGGACTGAGACCTCTGACACCAAGAGCCGAATGAAACTTTTCCTCCTTTGAGCTGCAGGTGCTGGGCATTTTATTCTAGTACTGAGAAAACTGATCAGTACACAACCCCAAAGGAAGTCAGGATCAAAAGACAGGCAAAGGACAGCTGTGAACAGGTCCTTGCTGTCACCCAGCAGCTGGAGCAGCAGGCAGAGAGAGCGGTCAGAGAGAGTACCAGGCAGCCACACTGAAGACCTCCGTGCACAGCGAACTGAGTGCACTGAGGAGGGAGGCAGGGAGTTCCGAAGGCTGACATAGTGGCTCTGAAGCCATAGTCCTTGCTGCAGAACTAAGTGCAAGGGAGTCCCAGGATCAACAGCAAAGGTGTCACCTGTCCAAGGCTGAGAGACTTGCAGAAGTATTTACTGCACAGTTTCATGGCAGGTGTGTGGGCTGTGGGCTGGCAGGACCTTGGTTCTGTTCTCAGGCATGAGCCCGGGGCTCCTCCTTCCTGTCTGCTGGGTATTTATTTATCACCCATTTTCTGATAGGGTCAGACACAGAGACTCTCCCTGGACTCTGACAGGGTCCACAAGCCCTCAGGTCACTCCCACATGGATGCCATCTCTCTGTGCATGAAAACAGGAACAAGGGTGAAGTGAGAGGTGAAAGAGACACCTCAGAGTGTGCAGCTGCTGCTGGACAGAGGGTGTGAGGTATGCTCTTCTGCTTTCGGGAACCCAGGGTCTGTGCCACGGTTCCCAAGGATGTTGATGGCCTGAACAGCACTCTGGAGAGGTGGGGCCTGTGTGGGAAGAAGAAGCTAAAGTGCAGGGAAAGGAAGGTGCTGGTCAGACGCCAGGTCTCAGGGCTGCCTGCAGGGCCTGAAGCAGATGGTGCATGGAAATAGAGGGAAACTGAGGAACAGGACCTGCCAGGACCCAGCCAGGGACTTCTCAGGTCTGTGTCAGGGTGGAGCATCAAAGCTGCTCCCTTGGCAACCATGCTTTCTCCTTCCATCTCTGCCTGCTCTAGGGCCTCCTCTCTCCTTGCTATCTCTGAGGTCTGGGGAAGGGACAAGCTCTCCTGGGCCATCTGATCTTCCTGGATGAGCTGTCCCTTCCTGCAGCTCTTACTTTGTCCTCCTACCCTGCACACCCTTCTGTGCACAACCTCCTGTGGGGTGACCATGCGCCCTCAGGCAGGCAGGAGTGCACTTGCCTGCCCACCTCTGCTGGACTCACTACCAGCTACATAGACCAGTTTGAGGCAGGAGGATTACAAGTTTGAGCTCAGCCCAGGCAGCTAAGTGACTTAGCAAAATCCTGTCTCAAAATAAATAATGTAAAAAGGGCTTCTAGCCAAGTAACTCAGTGTGAACATCCTGTGTTCAGTCCCCAGTATTGAAAAGAAAACCTAACAGGAGGTTTAGTACAAAATTTAAAATGTATGTTAGGGGCTAAAACACAAGTAGAAATAAGCTTAATAATTAGCATGAACATAAACGGCCTAAACAGATAAAAGGCAAAAATTGCCTGACTGAACAGATCAACACGACTGTATCAGTCACCTTTCTGTCGCTGAGACAAATATCTAGCACACAAAACTTGAGGAGGTTTGTTCTGGCTCTCGGTTTCAGAGGTTCAGTCCATAACTGGCTGGCTCCAAGGAGGATATCATGGTGGAAGGGTATGGGGAGCAAAGCAGCCACTCAGCAGCTGGAAGCAGAGAGCAAGAGAAAAGCCAGAGAGGAAGAGCTGGGGACCAGAAGTACTCTTCACAGACATGGTCCCAGGGATCTGAGTCCTCTAGCCAGGCCACCTCCTCATGTCCCACTCCCTTGGGACTCATCAGTGAGTTACGGTCAGCACCAACTTCGCCCAGTTGCCTTCCAAAAGCCCCACCTCTGAACACATGAAACTTTTGGGGGACATTTTACACTTAAACTTTAACAACTACCCAACTATAAGCAGTTTACAGGAATGCACTTTAAATATGAAGACACAGGTGAGAAGTAGAAGGATCTAGGCTGGATGTGGTAATGCACACCTGTGATCCCAGCACTTGAGAGGCTGAGGCAGGAGTGTTGTCTCGAGTTTGAGGCCAATCTGGGCTACATAGTAAGTTCATTGATGGCCTGAAATACATAACAAGATCCTGTCTCAAAAACAAAAAAAAGAAACAAACATTAAAAATCCAAAGCAGAAAGATCTAAAAAGATAAACCATGTAGATTCTAATCATAAGAAGACTGGAGTGAGTGTATTAACATCAGTCAAAGTTGACTTCAGGACAAGGGATTACCAGGAATGCAGAGGACATTTTATAAGGATGAAAGTGTTTGTTTATGCAGAAGACATGACAAAACTAAACACAGGAGGCAAACCTCAGCAGGGCTGAAAAGTCAAATGAATGAATTCACAGGTACAGCTGGAGACAGGGAGCTCTCCTCTAACAGAGCAAGCAAACCAACCAACAGGATCCTGGGGACAGCGTGGAGTAGAAAGAGCCCCCACATACTCGACACTCAGAATGTACCAGCACCATCCTGATAGCAGCAGGTAGCACAATCTTTTAGGAAGAGTTCTCCAAACACAGGAGCCCCAATGCAAGGCAGAGGGAGTGCTGCAGCTCAGCAGAGAAAGAATTCAACAAATTATGCTGGCAATTCTGTCCAGGTGGGAAAATTTTTAAAAATTAGACCCCTTTCTCAAACAACACCCAGAGATAAAAATCTGGGGGAGTTGAGTTTAACTGTGTGAGGCAAAGCTTTTAGCTGAAAATAGAGAGGTAGTTTATGGCTCTCGAATAAGGAAGGATCCATTGAAGATGCCCTAAAAGACACAACTGGTAAGATTGATCATATCCAAGTTCAAATAGTCCCTCGAGGGAAGTGATAACAAATTTAAAACTCATCATCACAGACAGCACATCTCTACCCCACAAAAGGATTCAAAGTATGCCAATAATGCCCACAAAAATAGAAATAATAAACAATAGCAAAAATTGTAACAAATTTGACAAGACGACTTACGGCAAAACTCTCCAATGGTAGACAAATTTGAAAATATGATCAAAGTCATGAATAATCAGAGATATGCAAATTAAACTACAATATAATTCCACTTCACATCTGAAATAGCAACCAGAAATGTAAAAGTCCCGTTAGCCTATGGGCTGCTGAAAGGGCATGGAGGAAAGAGGGGTTTTGTGCACATCTGGCAGGGGTATAGCTTGATAGAACCACTTGGGAATCAAAGCACCAGTACCTAATGGATCTGAAGACTTATCCACCTGGTGATAAGAAACCCCACTCCTGGCACCTAGTAGAGGCTCACAGAAATGTTACTACAAGGGAAATATCATTACCTTTTGCTTTGGGACATGGAAATTCAGGTAATGATAAGCACCTGACTCAGGATGGCGGTGAGCTCTCCAGAACAAGTCAAGGAGACTCAAGGTGTGTGGGGCTTCAGCCACAGACTGTTTCATTTCTTAAGCTGATTTTTGCTTCATGGTGTACATGATAGCGTCGGTTATTTATTTTCATACTCCTAAATATTTGCATACATTTTAGTTGTTTCAAATGCTTTGAAATTTTGTTTGATAAATGCATATACAACAAAACTATTGATAATCTGGAAGATCACTGACTTTCAACCTGTATCATTTGATTCTAAAGATTCATCAGAAAGCTTACTGATGGGCTTCTCTTAAACATGTGCTGCATTCAAAATTTTTTGTGCTGCATCATCACAAAGGAAAAAAATAGCCCCACTATGATCTCTCTGCTAACACAATGATTTTCAAGCCTGGTCCAGGCCCCTCGGGTGTTCCTAGGACTTTCTCAGGCGTTCATGAGGTCAAATCGATATTCATGATGCTAAGAGACACTTTCATCCATTCGGATTAATGGCATCAAAACAGAGCTGGGTCAAGCAGCCCATGCCGATAGCAGTGGGGGTGAAGAAGAGGGAAAACATTTCACTGAAGAGGCTGTGGATGAGCAGGCATTGTTTGTTTGACTGAACAGTGATGCTCAGGCTCAGCTCCCCTTGACGTTCTTACAAAGTGGGAAGGATGCCCAAAGCCCTCTGGGAGCTGGAGAATGGTGTTGCCCATGGAAACACATGGGGCCGAGTTCAGATCTGGGACAGTCACTGTGCTGATGGAGCTCCACTGTAATTAAAAGAATGACTTAAAAGAGTTCAGAGTGTAGTAAGGGTTCAGCAGATATCTTCTTGAATGTGAATGAGACAGACACTCTGGTAATTCAGGAGAAAAACACTAATGGCATTTGTGGCTGGTGAGAAAAGTGAACTTTCCAGTGAAAATTAAAATGTAGGAAATCACCATCACCAAAATCTTCATTGCTTCCCATTACTGGAAGCCGCTCCCAGCGGAGTGAGTGAGGTATCAGTGGTGTGAGCTTTCTATGCGATGTAATGGGTAGTTAGTGTCTCCAAATGAAACGCTCACTCAGTGAACCGTTACTTTCCAGATGACCGAGACTTGATCAAAAATCATGCCATGGTAAGAAAGCCACCTAAAGTGAAAGACAGATCCACATGTCTGAACACACTGAGAAGAAAGAGCTCAGATACCACATTACAGCTGATCTTCGAGGAGCTATCAGTTTGTGTGCATAGAGTAAGATGAGAATCCAGCTTCACTCTTTCCCATGTGGATATCATTTCCCCAGCACTATTTGTCCTTTCCCCTTTGTGAACAACTGGCCCTCTTTCTGGGGACCAGCTGACTGCTTTCGTGAGGGTGTATTTCTGAGCTCTTACACATAAGACCAGAAACTGCAGAGCTCCAGGAAGGAAGCATAGCCAGAAAGCTATTGGTGTTGGAAATGAACTTGTGTGTGTGACACCAGAGTAAGGGCAGCAAGAATGAAAATAGACCATGGGGTGGCATCAGAAGAGAGAGCTGCACAGCAAACAGGCAGCCACACGAGAGGGCAGTGTACAGAACAGGGGAGAATGTGCACAAGTCTGATTAAAAGGCCAGTATCAAAATACATGAGGAATGCCTACAGCTCAACAGCAAAAAAGAAAAAAGCCCTAGCAACCACTTTTAAAATAGGCAAAGGATTTGAACCAGCTTTTTCCCAAAAACACAAGAATGAGTGGGTATTTGAAAAGATGCTCACCGTCATTCATTATCCAGGAAATGTACATCAAAACCACCATGAGATACGACCTCACGCCTGTCAGGATGGCTGTTACCAATTTAAAAAGAGAGAGAAAGGTGAGCGTTAGCAAGGATGTGGAGAAACCAGAGCCCTGTACATTACTGGAGCAAATGCAAGGTGTGCAGCCATTATGGAGACTGATATGAAGCTTCCTCGGAAAAAATAGCACCGTTGTGGTGGGCACACACAGCGAAGTACCAGCCGGCCTTCAAAAGGAAGGGGACTCTGACACCTGCGCCCCCGCGGTCGCTACAGTAACAGGAGGCCAAATCCTCAATCCCGCAGGTGCGGCCCTCAGGAGAGTAGGCCAGAGAAAGGGGCACAGAGTGGCAGGAGCTGTTGCCACCTCTCGACCTTGTGTCGCCAGAGAGGAGCAGATCTCAGGGACCTGCCTGCCACGCGTGCCGTAGCTCACACACGAGGCCGTGCACGTAAACGTCCCCTGGAAGGCAGACTTCGGGTCACGTGTTTCCATGGCAACAGCATGGAGCCGAACTAGGAGTTGTCTAGTTCAGGCTGCGGTCAAAGATTGATATCCACGACTGTATAAAATCTGTTGAATGGTGTCCCCTGCCCCCTGAAGCTGTGCCCCTCATTTTCCTCACAAATTGCAGCCAAAACAAAACATTCAAGCTGGTGGAGGCAAAGACGGTGTGAGAATCCAGCCCCATCCATCCCATCAGATGTGAAATTGTGAAGCGGTGTTACCATTCTCACTGATTTTTGACATGGAAAGTGGAGTTGTTTTCCACAAGCATGTCACCTGTGTTAACATATGATGTTTGCTCTTGTTATTTCTGCTGAATAAACATTTCAGACGCCCAGTCTTAGCGTACTGCAGATATCGACAGGTGCAGCCCGTCTGACCCACAGGTCAGACTTCTTCACCACCCCTTGGTGACCTGGAGGAGCAGCTGTGACCCAGGGGAGGAAGGAAGGCAGGCCCGCAGGCTGATGCCTGAGAGCACACAGGGGCCATGTGTGTGTCCACACCCGTGGGTGCAGATGTGTGTTTAATTGTGTGGAATAAAGTTGCTCAGATGGGAAGTTCTAGAGGTGGGGTAAACAGCCACGGGTTTATTTCTGGTGGAGAAAAAAACACCAATAGTGCTTTGTATTCAAACGTGTAGGTTGGAAATACTGACCACGCTTCCCACGCCACCATCACCGAGTAGGAAAGGGTCAGATATGCTTGCTCCTAGTCCACGTGGGGAACAGGAAGTGGGCCTGGCCTGCCAGACCTCAGGATATTCAGGAAGGCACAGTCTGTGCAGGGCACCTGTCCTCCCCTGATCCACTCTGACAGGGAAATCGTGAACGTAATCTCCGCGGGCTGAGGACAGCACCCTGTGCCCTGACCCTCAGTCCAGGGCATAGCCACCCAGGGCTCCAGCCGTCTTTGTGCTGCAGCTGCTGAGGCCCAGCATTTTGCTTGCTGCACCCCTGAGAGCTCACTGGGGGGTTCAGTGGCTCACACCACCTGGTGCTGAGGTGGACATTCCCAGCCTTCCTGACCACTCAGGTGGCTTTCTTGCTCCTCAGCGACTTCCTTCTACTGGGAAAAGCCATCAATAAGACAGCTTTAGTGAGGAAAGAAATGAGCAGTTCTGAAATCCTCTTTCCTGAGTGTCTTTACAAGGTACGATACAAAATATGGTGAATGCTGCTGTCAAGATCATCAAAGGGGAAAGAAGCAGGCTCCTAAAAATAATCCTGTATGCCTAGAATAGCAAAAGCCATTTGGGGCAACAAAGGCAAGGCAGGGGGCATCACAATCCCTGACTTGAAACTACACTACAAAGCTGTAGTGATAAAAACTGCACGGTACTGGCAAAAACAAAAAACAGACACAAGGATCAATGGAACGGACTAGAAGATGCAGATATAACTCCAAACACAGCCCCTTTACCTTTGACAAAGGAGCCAAACATCCTCACTGAAAGATCACCTCTTTAATAAAAGATGCAGGGGAAACTGGTTTTCTATATGTCAAACATTGAAACTAGACCCATATCTTTCATTGTGCACTAAACTAAAATCAAAATGGACCAAAGATCTAAATATTACAACAGAAACACAAAATATGCTGGAAGAGAGAACAGGTAGAACTGTTGAAGACACTGGTACAGGCCAAGACTTTATGAACAAAACCCCAGCTGCAGAGGAAATATCACAAAGAATCAACAACTGGGATCTCATCCTCTTTTTTTTTTTTTCAGTCAGTCAACAACATTGAGCACCTACTATGTTCAGAGCACTGTACTGGGCACTGCCTGGGAAATTAAAAAAAAGACATGGTCCCTGATCCCAAGGAGCTTATAATCTAATTCAAGACAGAATGCATATACATTAAAAAATAATCAAAGAATGTTTTTACAGAGCAACACAATAACAAGTGCACACTTATATAATACAAACTGGGTATGTAAGTGCTGAAAGGACAAAGGCTTAAGAAAGAAAAGTCAGGCAGGGCTTGAAAATCAAAGACTATTCTTAAAGAATTTTAAACCATATTTTTCGTAATTAAAAACAAGAATTGGAAAGGAAAGGAAAAGAAAATCATCTGGTCAGATGGTAAAAAGGTGAAAGAAAACTTGTTAGAAGGAACAAGAGCCTTGAAGAGGCTAAAAACAAATATCAAGTATTCGTAGGCTCTGGGATCTCATCTTCTTAAAGAGCTTTTGCACAGCAAGAGAAACCACCTGCAGAGTAAAGAGATGACCCACAGAGTGGGAAAACATTTTTACCAGCTGTTCCTCAGACAAAGGACTACTATCTAGAATATATAATTTTTAAAATCATAACTCCTGAAATATAAAAATCTAACCCAAAAATGGGCATCTGAATGAACAGACATTTCTCAGATGGAGTAGAAATGGCAAATAAATATATGAAAAAATGTTCAACATCGCTGATCACTTGAGAGATGCAAATTTTAAAAATCCTGAGACTATCTCATTCCGGAACAAATGGTTATTATCAATAAATCTACCAGTGGGCCAGGGATTTATCTCAGTGGTGCCACCACCTGCCTTGCAAGTGTAGGGTCCAGTGTTCGATCCCTGGTACTCCAGAAAAAGTTTTTTAAAAAAGAAAGAAAGAAACCAGTAACAAATACTAGCAGGACTGTGGGGAAAAGGAACCCAACCCCATTGTTGGTGGGAGTGTAGACTGGTGCAACCACTGTGGAAATCAGTGTGGCTATTCCTCAAAAAACTAAAACTAAAGGTTCTATTTGACCCCTTTTCCCCTTCTTGGGTGAAGAATTAAAAGCAACAGACCACAGTGATATATGTATACCCATGTTTATAGAGGCACAGTTTGTAGTAGCTAAATCTTGGAAACAGCCCAACTGCCCATCAACTGAAAAATGAATAATGAAGATGTGGTTTTTTTCTTGATACAATGAAGTATTACTCTGCCATAAAGAAGGATGGGCTTGAAGCATTTCTAGCTAAATGGATGCACCTTGACATGACATGCTTAAATTAAATAAATCAGACACACATGTGCAAATGCTGTATTGTTTCTCTGGTGTGAGAAACCAAAAGTATGAGTGAGGATCAAAATTTAGGGGATTTAGCTCAGTGGTTCCACTGCCTACCTCTCAAGCACAAGGTCTTGAGTTTGATCCCTGGTACCAAAAAGCAATGTATAATAGACATTATGGAATAGGAAGAAAACATTCAAATGGGAAGTGAAACTAGAGAAGGGAGAGGGGGGAAAGGAAGGGAAAAGTAGTAAAATGAGAAAAGAAGGAAAAAATGGACACAACTTCTGTAAATAAGGAGAGGAAGAGGGTTCAAAGGGTAGGGGAATGGGGAAGAAAGAATCAAGCTGTATCACGTACCGATTCAAATTCCCCTGATGGATGTCATCATTTTGTCTATCTAAAATGTGCTAATGAGTCTAATTAATTAAATACAGTGAGGTGTGACTTCATCCATCGTATGACCTGAAGTGGCTCCAAAGGCTGGAGCCCCAGGTGGTGGGGAGAGGCGCCGGGCATCTGTGAGAAGCGAAGCTGCCCCAGCAACCTGAGCCGGGAGTGTGCAGCGGGAGGTGCCCGTCCAGGGGGCTGGCGGGGGCCACCAGTGCCCCCCGAGCAGGCGCTGCTTTGCCATATGGACACTTGACACCACAGACCCCACCAGTGGGTCGGAAGTCCCTTCACAAGTGGTATTACTTCATATGATTTTAATAGGAATCAAAAGATCTCATGGAATTTGAGGGTTTGGCAAAGGTGTAGAGCTGGTTTTTAAATGCTGTGGCTTGGCAAGTCGAGAACGCACTTGGGAAGTTCCCTCAACGGAGCCCAGGCCAGAGCCATTCTCACCAATTCCAGGAGAATTCCTGCCTCTGCCAGCTTGCGGGGCTTGACCCCAAGGCGGGTAACCCATGATACAGCCCAGGATCAGTGCCATGGCCTGTCCAAGTACGGGCTGTGGCTGCAGCACTAAGGGACCTCAAAAGAGTGGTGGGTGGTAGCTGTGGGGACAGGTGCTGGGTGCCCGCCCTGTCCTGGCCCTGTCTCCCTCAGCTCATATGGCCTTGTCGGAGCTGGGCCTTGAGTGTCTGGCACACGGCCAGTCACGCTCCATCAGGTGTGGGCCTGAGGCTGGGCCCAGGACGCTGAAGCCCCTGTCCTCCACTTGTTTGAATTCTCAGTGGAAAAGTGGCCATCAGCCCACGTAGAAGCATTTGTGTGGACGATGTGCTGGTGCTCTGTGAAGCTCAGAATCCAGCACTGCTGATGCCCAGGCCTCTGTTCCCACTCTGAGGACGTCCCCCTCGGCAGAGGCACTGGGCGGCAGGGGCTGCACAGCCCACACAGGAATGAACCCTGGAGCCCTGCCTGGGGCAGCCTCTCCTCAGACTCAGCAGTGGCCCCTGTGAGGCCAGGATATACCCAGGCAGAAGTGGCAGCCCAGGAAAGACAGAAGCCAGTCCCCTGGCCCTGCACAGCTGCCCCACTGGGGCCTTGCTGTGTTGACAGGGATCAGAGAGGACATGTGAAGGAGCCACTGGTTGGGTGCCCAGGGAAGGAGCCTAGATGGACTCCGTCTCACATGCTTGGCCTGGAGATCTCACTGCACCCTTTCCCAGGGGTCTGGATGGGGCAGGAGGGCTAGGGCTCCCTCTCCTTGGTCCAGGCCTTGTTTACTCCAGGATGTGAGTCAGCCGAGGGCAGCACTTAGGGCAACTGAGGCAGCTGTCCCCCCGCCCACCCTGAGTCCTCCGCCAAGCAGACACCTGCACATGTGGGACCTCCAGGATGAGGGGACACCTGGACCCACGAGTGGGACTCCAAGGGGCCTCACCTGGCATGAAGTGGAAGGCCAGGGCCCTTGACCACCTTCTCCAGGGCTGCCGGGCTCTGCCACTGGGTCCTGTGAGAGCTGCCTGGGGTGGCCTGGGGACCGCGCATCCTGACAACTTTAGTCTCTTCCTCCACCCATAGGACAGGACTGGCCTCGCAGAGAAAGCAGGGAACAAACACTGTAAGGAGGAAGAGCAAGAAGAAGCCCTTCAGGAGAGAGGCCCCACTGTATCCCCACTGCCGCCCTGTCAGCCCGGCCCTCGCCTGTGGCCCAAATCTGCCTCTGAGAGGCCCTGGACAGTGCATCCGCCTGGCTGCTGGCCGCCAGCCACATGCTCATGGGCTCAGGTTGCTGTGGCAGCTTTGCCTCTCACAGATGCCCTGGCACTGCTCTCCCTGCCACCTGGGGCTCCAGCCTCCAGAGTCACTTCAGGTCACAGCCCTGGAGAGAGGTGGGCGGTGCCTTCCACCCATTGTCTGGCTGAGCTGCTCTCTGCCCTCTGCCGCATCCAAAGGCCCAGAACACCGCAGCTGCACGGACCCTCCCTCCTCCCACCTCACCCATCCTGGCTCCACGGTGCATCACCAATCACAAGCCCTGTGTCCCTGAGCACAGGAAATGCAGCTTGGTCTGGGCCCAGCAGTGGTCCTGCCATGTGTTCCTACCGCACTCCTAGGAGGAGCAGCTGTGCAGGGGTGACCGACACCCTCGGATCCTCTCTGCGGCCCCCAGGTGACCCATCCACTGCACAGGACAGCCGGGCAGCGTCTCCTGGACCTGGTCATGCGCAGCTGGCCAGGGCAGAGCCTGGCAGCTCAGCTCCCTCTCCACACAGAGCCCCATCACCCACCCTATTTCTTTCCCAGTGTTTTCCTTAAAAACAATATTGATTTTATTTTTCTGTTAAAGAAATCTAAAAAATGATGGGTAACAGTTGACCAGAGTGTCTCCTAGAAAAACCTCATGCTGTCTTTTTAAAAATCGTTATTGGCGCCTGTTTGCAGCACCTAACAGTTACTTCGATCATGGGGAGTTGGTACATCTATATGTACAGAGCACATCTTCATTTTTAAATGTTTTGAAATGTCTCTTCTACATAAAAAAACATGGCTGAGAAAGGGTCTTTGATGTTTTTGCACAGCCATGTCGAGAGGCTGGGCGACCCCAGCAGGGCCGGCCCTGGGGTTACAGCTGCAGCCCCCCCGCCCTTCCTTTGCACACTCACTGGACCCTTCTCGTATGGCTGCCTACTGACAGCTGGTGGTGATGGTCGGTCCCCGAGTTGAGGTGAGGGTTTGTGTCCGCTGGAGACCTAGGAGTGGCCTGAGCTCAAGCCAAAGGAGAATCACCTTTCAACCAGGGACAACAAGCACAGGACCATCGAATTCAGATGTGGAAATGCTGGGGGGCCTTTGCCTTGTCCTTTTCAGGGGCCTTGTTTCTTCCACAGGTCCCTGCCAGGGCCTAGATCCAGCCACAAACCCAGGGGGCTGCCGGGCTGGCTCCCTGCCGGGTCGAGGCGGTACTCAGGTGTTTCCCATCCTCTCTTTGGACTCTGTCTTTACACACAGGCGCGTGTGCACACACGTGTGCACACCCCGTGGACATGTGTCCCACACATGAATCGTGAACATTTCTGTCCAAACAGCTTCCCACGGCATTTCTGCTCATCATGCTGGGCGATGTTCATCCTGAGGGGCGGTTTCCTGTTGAGTCCGTTCTCTCTCAATGCTGGAGACACACGGACAACAGCAACCTGCCCTGGAGATGCATTTCATGCACGGCCCACAAAGTCGTGAGATGAGCTGACGACAAGGCCTGAGACACGGATGACCGTGAAGGTCCTGCAAGACGTCAGATGGTACCGAGACTTCCCAGACACAAGAGTGACGTCCCGTGGTGCCAGGGAAGTGCGGTGACAGCCCCACTGCCCTGCGATGTGGTACTGCAGGTCACGCGCGAACTCAGCCCTGGGAGTAGCCCGGGGAGGCGGACTCCTCGAGACCTCTGTCCTCACTCCAGCAATGTCACCCAGGCTGGGCGTTGGGCCAGCCTGGTCTGAGGCAGCAGGTCACCCAGACGGGCCTGGACATTTGCCTGAGTGGCTTCAGCTTCAGGACAGTCGGGGCTGAAGTGGCCGGGGAAGCCAGGTCACAGCCTTGCTCTGGGGAAGCGAGACACTCCTCTCCCACCAGGAGCTGTGTGTCTGCAGCGGCTTTCAAGGCACCCAAGGTTCTGTGCCCTACACATACCACAAACAGTATTTCTGCTCCTCCATGATCTCCAGAAGCAGCCGAGAGCCCAGTGATACTCAGAGCGTGATACTCATAGGTGGACCATAAATCACCTAGCATCCCCACCAACACGCATCCAAGTTACTTTGCCAGTTGCACAATCCTGCAGGAGACCTTCTGGTGCATAGGCTTTTGTCCATTTTTGGAATTTTCTCCTAGAATGATTTCCCAGAACTGTCACCACGAGGTCAAATGGAACAAACAATTTCACTATGCCTGCTATGCACTGCCAAGAGCTTTCCCAACAGTCTGTCTGCCTCTGTAGTGCCAGGGCATGTGGCCGCCGGCAGGTAGGATGTCGCAGGATCTTCAGAGGTCACCTCGACCCAGGGCCTGGGAGACACGGGAGGGTGGGGGAGTCAGGGCTGGTGGGGGCCCTCGGGGGACTGGAGAAGCAGGTTTGGCAGAGGTTGGTGCTCTGCCTGAGACCATGCACTGGGCTTTTATCAAAATGCTCAGCTCCTGCCACTGAGAGCCATGAGGTCTGACTGGGTGTCACCCTGGAGGTATGTCCACAAAGGGTCCCCGATGGCCAGGGTGGGACAGTCGGAGGATCAGAACACCTCACAGGAGTGACAGCTTATGACCCACAGGACAAAGCGAGAATCCAGGAGCCACACTGATGTGAAAACCAAGGCAAACAAATGGGAGGGGAGGATCCTCTCCACAGCAGAGCGGCACTAGTAAGTGAGAAGGGCACAGGTCAGGAATCGAGGCTTCGGAACTTGACAGTCACAGGCTCACACAGGAGCTCTTACCGGTCCCCCGATGAGGGAAGACAGGTTCTATGCTGGCTGTGTTCATGCTGGCTGTCAGAGAGAGGAAGCCACTCACCAGGAGAGCCTGGTGGCTGCCATACCAAGCACGGTTGGACCTGGCATCTTCCTGTGGGGCGCCCTGCCCATGATGCATCACTGCACTGAACTCTGGGGCACCCGACAAGTACCTGCTACAGCCCTTATCACCACCAAGGTCAGGGCAGATGAGGGCCATACACCTGCTCCAGAGCAAGGGCACTGAGAGGCAGCTGTTCCTGGGCCTGACGCCGGGCTGAGCAGGCACAGGTGCAGAGGAAATGCTGGACAGGTGGTGAAGTGGGAACATGAACTCCAGGTTATGCAAGAGCATTGTATTAGTGTTTAGCTTCCTGTTAAGAATCTCTGTTCTTAGGAAAGACACAAATAACAGAAAGGCCATAGTGACTACCAATTACTCCCAGTTTCGAGGAAAATGTATGCACCATACATATCTCAGTACGTGTACATGTGTGCATGTCCATGTGTGTCTGTCTCCTATAGCCACCTGTCTGTTAATCTGTCTACACAGCATGATAAAGCCAGTAAGGGAAAATGTTCACAGTCTGTGGATCTGGATGAAGGTTATACGGGAATTCTCGGCATTACTCTTGTACTGTCCTGTTAGTTTGCAAGACAAAAAGTCACGAGCTGTAACAAGATTAAATGAGATGACATGCAGACCAAGGCACCATTGGCACTCAACATCAGGGAAGTCATAGAAATTCCAGATCTTGTTTGTCAGGACCTTTGAACATGCTGCTCCCACCTGCCAGCCCTGTCTCCTTCCTCCCAGGACCAGCTCGAGGACATCTCCTTCAAGGAACTTCCTCCTTCCCTGTCAGTAGCTGGGTTTGTCTCTGTGCTCCCCCAGCCCAGGTGACACTGCCACACTTCCACCTCCCTCTCCCCACCCAGGCAGACAGCAGCTGTGTCCCTCTTCGGGCACCCAGAGAACACCCTTGGAACAGATGCGTACTCAGTAAATGTGTGGGGAAAGAAGGGACCCCTGGGACAGCCACTGTCCCCACACCTGCAGGTTTTCCTCCTTGCACTAGAAAGAAGGAGGGAAGGAACATCTGCCTGCTCCTTGGAACTGCACAGGGGTTAGAGAAGGAAAAGCCCTAAGCACAGACAGGGTCTGGCAGAGCCGTGACTTCTCTTGGCAAGAACGGCCCTCGCTGGGGAAGGGCTTCTCTTACCCTTCCTGGACCAGGCAGCTCTGACTTCTCACAAGTCAGGGGATGCGCCTGCAAGGCTGTCCCAATGGGGCATCTGCAAGAGCGATGTGCTGGTCACTTGTCTCGCTGCTTAGATAAAACTCCCGACACCCAAAGTGGGAGGGGAAGGGGCTTATTTGGCTCACAGTTTGCAGAGTTTCAGTCCAGTCAGCCGACTGCAGGGCAGGGTGGCAGACAGCCATGGCAGAGCAGAAACAACACAGCGAGCACCAGGTAGCAATGGCAACGAGAGCTTTGCCAAGTCTTTCTGCCTTTTATCCCTCCAGACTACCAGAATGAGGTTGGGGTTAGGTGCAGTGGCTTAGCGGCCACCACCCTGAGTCCCAGCATCACACATCCCAGATTCAGCTGCCTCTGACCGAGTGAGGATCTGGGGGACATCAAACCTGACCTGTATTAAGTGATTTTACTACAGGGAGAATTCAAAGAGGGAAAAGCATCTGTACACCTTTTCTGTCATACACTGTCTCTCTCCCTCTCCCCTCTCTCTCTCTCTCTCTCTCATTCATTCATAATGTAAAAATAATCTGAACATAAGTAGTGTGCTCATTCCTAATATAAAACTATGACTGAATTTCCTGCTTCAGAACAATCAAAGGAAAATTGAGTCAGCATAGCATCTCCTCAGCAGGTGGCCCCTCCTGCATGTGGTTCCATGTGACTGTGTGGCTGATGTGACCTTGTGTGGCTGTGTGTGACCCTTGTGGCTGCATGTGACTGTGTGTGACTATGTGTAGCTGCGTGTGACCTTGTGTGACATGTGTGGCTGTGTGTGACTACATGGGACTGCATGTGGCTGCCTTGAGGCTTGCTGCCAATCCGTGTCTGCAGGTCAGACTGTGCAAGCTTTCTCCCATTTTTAGCCCCAGGGATGTATTTTCTCATAGAATTGGCTAAAACACTGTGGTTTCCTGAGAAATAAATTCATAAAAAGATAAAATGATATACCTTAAACAGAGCGAGGTAGCAGTGAAGGCCTGAGGCATGCCTGGGAGCACCCCACAGCCTTCTCTCCCTGGGTAGGCAAGAGATGGCTCATGGCAGATGAAAACCTCAACAAACTAAAAATAGAAATTCCATTCCACCCAGCTATTCTCCTTCCAGGTATTTTCCTGAAAGAGCTAAAGACATCATATCATGGTGATCCATACACACTGTGTTTATAACAGTGTAACTCATACTAGCTAAGTCTTGGAAGCAGCCTGTATGTCCATCAACAGATGAATAAAGAAATGAGGTATTTACATACAGTGGAATACTACTCTGCCATCAAGAAGGAGAAACTTGAATCATTTGTGGGAAAATGGATGCACCTTGAGACCATAGTATATGAAATAAACCAGGCACAGAAATTTAAATATTGCATAGTTTTATGCATCAGAAACTCAAAGTATAAGAAAAGAGCAAAATAATATCTAGATAACATGAAACAGGAGAGATAGACTTTTTGGAGGTAGGAAGGGGTACAGATGGAGGAGGAAGGGAGGAAAGGGAGAAGGAAAAGTAAAAGGGATTAAGGTGCAATACATATATGTAGGTATATGTACCAAATGATGTGTGTATTCAATAGGTATCTCAGGCATGTACTAATGAATTAAACATTACTAAAAAAAAAACAAGAAAAGAAAAGCACACCTCACCTACATCCCTCCCGACAGGGAGGTCTTGGGCTTGCTGGACGGCTCCGGGCAGCACAGTGAAGCCGGGGCGAAGTTCAGCTCAGAGTGAGCAGTGAGGTCTGGAGCCCTTCCTCGCTATGTGTGGTTCCGACTGGCAGACCAGTCCACCAGGAAGAGAAGCCATGGCGGGGACACTCGGGAGGCGCGGACAGACCCGTGGAGGGAGCTGCTGCCTGTACAGCTGAGCCTTCAGGGCTCACAAGACTTGCTTCTGCTTCTTCTTGCCGAGCAGGAGAGGTGTGGGCAAGGGAAGGAGCACAGGGTTTGCTTAAGATCACAGGTGTGTCACTGCTTTGTGAAGTGATAGACAATTCACATAGGCAATAGCTGGTTCCTGGACCCAAATCCAGTCCCAGTGGTGCAAAAACAGCTAGTGAGCTCACGTGGCCCTCTACTCTCGGGCCTTCAGCTTCCAAAACTGAAAGAAACTCATTTTCCTTCTAAATACCCAGACTCACAGTTTTTTATAGCAATGAAAAATGAGCCAATGCAAACACTAATAGGATTAACATTATATTTATCAATATTACTGGATGCAGGACATAGTAAAGGGGTCATCTCTAGGTTAAGAGAAAACAATCTTCAAACTTGGAACTTCATATCCAGCTAAACTACCATTTATGTATTGACAAAATAAGAGCATTTTCAGACATTTTGGGCCTCTAAAATTTTATGACACAAGTATCTTCTTAGATGCCTTAAAAGACAGTTCTGTGGTAAGAAAAGAAAAACTTCTAGAAATATGAGAAACATGATGTTATGGTTTCTGTCTAGAAATTCTCCCCAGAGCCTTACGTGCTCAGAGGTAGGGCTTTTGGGAAGTGACTGGACCATGGATCTGAGATACTCATCAGTGGGTCAGACAGCTGGGTGCCACACGGAGAGGTGAAGCCTGTGGGAAGAGCTGGCCACTGTGGGCGTGGCCTGGAGCAGTGTGGCTCCCTCTTCCTCCCTGATCCCTCGATGCTTCCTGCCTGCCATGCTGTAAGCGGCCTTTCTATGCCGAGCCCTCTGCCATGCTGCCCTGCCTGGGAGTCAAACTGTGAGCCGAAACAGACCTTCCCTGCTTTAAAAAAAAGGGAACAAAGAGATAAAGTAACTAAGATGCATGGTGATTAAATAGCTTGTTAAAACAAGGACTGAAACAGAAGTGTGTATGATAAACTTTGGCCAAAACTCTAAGTGACACCCACAGAGTACAGACGAGATACCCCAGAAGTAAGCAAAGGCAGTCCCAAGCCACCTTTCTCACTCATAGGGAAGAGATGGATAGTGATCAACTTAAAAATAAATAGGAAGAGAATGCACAAGTATGGACCTGAAGGAGTTAGGAATGACCGAAACAAGAATCATAAGATGGATTCTGTTAAAACCAGCAGAAAGAGATGTAGCCATTCAATGCAAGTTAGAAAAAAGGAAGAAAAAGAGAAATGAAAATAGGGTATAATAATAATAATAATTGTGAAGTAGTATAGATAAAATAATTCTGAATCCAGCATTATGTATAATAAATGTGAGAGGGTATGCTGATTACTTATCAAGAGATTAAATACTCTCAGAATGGGTACTTTTGCTTAGCAGCAGTAATTTAGTATTTACATAAGTAAGAAATAAAAAGTAAAAGAATTAAATATGTAACAGCCAAAATCATAATAAAAGACTAAAATATGTGTTCAAATGAAACCCATACTAAGAATCAAAGAGGATGCTCCACACCTGGCACAAACACTAAGAAAGCATAAGAGAAAGATGATTGTGAATGAAGAGGTATCAATGTCTATAGTGTCAGAACATACTGATGGAATGATGGGGAAAATATATTTTAAAGAAACCACAATGGCAGTTGGAGGCATCAGCACACAACTCAAAACTGGCGAGTCACCTGGGCAGGCTGAACTGGTCACAGGTGGCAGAGGCCCACCTCTGGGGTTGACCTGCCCCAGGTCTGCACAGCATAGGCTGGAACACGGGCGGTAGGGGGCAGATCCAGACACCTGCCCAGCAACAGCAAAGCTGTCCTCTGCTGTAGTCTCACCCTCTGTGTACACAGGACGCAAGGACCATGGACAGGTTCCCGGAGAAAGATAGCCAGGAGAAGCACTGTCCTCGGGAAACAATCTAGGGCACAGAGACGTGCAGCCACATTCCACACACTGTGACCGTTAATTTTGGTATGTCAGCTTCACTGGATTAAGAAATGTCTAGCGGATTGGTAAAGCGTCTTCTAGATGTGTCTGGGTGGGTGAGGGAGGCATGACCCTGGGTACGCATGTGGTCCCTCACCTCACCTTCCCTGTCCACTAGCTGCCGTGAACTAAGCACCCACGCTCCGCCATGCCCTTCTGCCACATCCCTGCCTTGGAGCCAGCTCACCGTCACTGAATGTCCTTAAAACATGAGTCGTATTTAACCTCTCCTCCTTTAAACTGCAGGGCTGTCTACCGTGTCCAGAGACTGAAAAGCTGACTGCCACAGATGCCACAGTGGATTACGAGACCCAGAGAGACCCAGGGTGGAGTCTGGCATTTACCACCATCATTTGTGTAGCTTTAGCAAAACTCATTATCCTTGCTCGTCATCCTCAGCTTTTCCACCTGTAAACTGGGGCTGAAAATAGTGAGAGCTGAGAATAGTGAATCCTGAGAGCTGGGCTTTTAGCAGGCAGTTACTATCCTGCTGTAACTCATGCATTAAATCCATGACGCCTACGAAAGAGGGAAGAAGGCTCACGTGTAATTTACAATCCTGAATTGGGTCTATCTGCCACTTTGTTATGGGCAAAGTCAACAGAATTCCCCACTATGGTGGCTGTGGACAGAGGTGAGGAAGTCTCGGGGCACTGGTCTGAGGAGGGTGAGGGGCCAGGGTGCCAGGCTGGAGCAACAGGAGAGACCACTGCACTGCGTAAGGCTCCTGAGGCAGGACCCGGGGAGGGAGAGCTCAGGAGGCTGCAGAGGGTTGGGGCTCCAGTCTGGGATTATGGAGGTCAGGGAGCACCACAGATGCCAGACTAGGATCTGAGCTGTGAGCCGCACAGCTGGGACCAGAAGACATGGGCAGTGGAGGACAAGGAAAGGGAGGAGGCCCAGGTTAAAGGTGAGTTCAGGCGGCAGCTTGGGGCCAGGACTGGAGACTGAAAACTGGATGAGAAGACACAGGCAGTCTTGCCGAAGGGTGGCCACTCATGAAGAGAGGACACAAGATAAGCCCCACCGGTGCCTCCCCAGCCCCACGGGTCCACAGAAGACCGAGAGCGGAAGGGCGAGGACGCTCTCACGAGAAGTGCACGGGGGCACAGACAGACACAGAAAACCTGCATTCATGAACATGTGCCCAGAGCCATTTGCATAGACTTGACTTTTCATTGCTGTAAAACAGACGGGATTAATCACCGGCAGTTGCTATAGATATGCTCTCACCAGCACTAGGTTTCACTTTTTGGAAATAATTGGCTTTATTGTGCTAGAAATAGTTGCTGTGCATATTACATGCGTTTTCCAAGTTGGCTTTCTTTGACTTTCATGAACCCAATAAATAAAATTAATTCCATTCTTCGTGATGAACTAAGTTAATTAGTTAGGTAAATAATTGAAAGAATATCTCAGCATAATTGCCCATGCTCCTACAACAGCCCCTCTGTCCCATCTGCAAGGTCCTAGGAGGAGAGCCTGGTCCCCTCCACTTGCACTGGCATGGGTGTGTCTGGGGCCTCAAGTGGGAGCTGAACTTGGTGGGGGACACGCTGGGCAAGGGACAGGAGTGACAGCTCTTCCCCACTCTGGGTGGAGGCAGCCAGCTGGTCCGTGCCTTTTCCTCCCTCCCGGGGCCTCAGGGGAAAGCACCATGAGCCATTGAAATTTTAGTTTTGCAGGAAACAATTACACATTCTATTCCTTGGGTGCACACGTGAGGCGGGGGGGAGAGAGAGAGAGTGGGGGGAGCAGACAGGAGGCCAGAACAGAGCTGGTCCTGGGGACAGGAGGGGCTGCTAGCTGTGCCCAGTGTGGCCACAGAGAGTTTCAGAGACCCCGTGTGCCACCTGCCACCAGTCAGCAGCCTCAGGGCCAAAGCAACTGTGTCTGTCCTTTACTGGAACAGTGATGTGACACGTGATAGCCAGAGGCAGAGCAAACATGTGGCTGCCTGAGGACATGGCAGGGTTCAGGGAGCCATGTCCTGACGACTGCCTCTAGTTCAGTCCTAGCAAGGCGTCCCCAGAGCTCCGGGGCTCAGTGTGGTCACACACACGGCTTTGTTGTCTCACATCTGTGGCCTGGTTGTCCATGTGCTGGACAAAGTTGGGTTCTCTCCAGAGACCTTTTGTCCTCAGGGAAACCCAGGACTCTGCTGCAGGGGTCGGGGCTCTGCTCTGCCTGTAACCCGGGGCAGGGGGGCTTTCTCACTTTCAGAGGTGTGTGCGAGTTGTGTCAGTGATGTGTGCAGGAGCATGGGTGTGCCTGTGTGAGAGTGCATGCTCCTGAGCAAGTGTGAATGCCTTATGTGAGTGTGTGCATGTATGTGCATCCCTGCATGTGCGCCTGTGTGAGCGTGTGCCGTGTTGCACACACACACCTCTGCATGTGAAGGAAAGTGCCCCAGCACACAGCAAGGCAGGGCATGCACACACATGGCTCTGTGCAGACAGCCCGTGCGAGAGACCTCCTCATTACCCTTCTCTCGGGAGGTTCAATGGAAGCGGTTACACTCGGGAGACAACGCAGGCTGGAGCTGGGTACATGGGCCTCTGGGGAGCTCCAGTGGCCTTGACCTTCACCCTGGTTGGTGGTGTGCAGCTCCTGCAAGGGGACCTGGTGCCTGGTGGGGCCTGTTCGGAACTGGTGCCAGCAGGTCCCTCCCACAGATGACCCACACTGCCAGCCTGCTAGGCGCTTGCTGCTCTGTCCTCTTGACAAGTGAGAGGAGAGAAGGAAGGCCAGGCTGAGGGAAGAGGAAGCTGGCTACAGGAGCTCTGGCTGGAGCCCACCCTTCTGAGACCCACAGAACAGACACCTAGGCTGGGCCCTGCTGGACTGGTGGGCACAAGAGCCTGGTGATGAGGATGAGGGGTGTCATTTGGGTCTCAACAACCTTGCAATGACACAGTTGGTTTGTTTTTCTTTAAGACCAAAAATCCTGAGCAGGCACAGACTGTGCAGTTTCTGGATTGTACAGCTATTTTTACTGCACACAAAAGGAAACAGAAATTCTGTCTTTTGAACAAATGCCACCGTTCTGTTTCCGTGGATGGTCTTTCCTGTCCTCACACCCTGCGGAGCCCCTCCCTGTTGTGAAGAAGACACTGGACTTGCGGTCAGAGGACAGGCAGGCCCTCTCCTCCCCAGAAATGCCACGTGGTTCCTCACCTGCCTGGTAGGGACATCAACAGGTGTGGCCAGCCTGTCCCAAGGGACTCATGGACACAGCTGGTAGAGCTGAGGCCAAGATCTCTCCTGAGGGCCGGAGCAGGTGTCTGCTTGGCTGGTCGCATGATGGTGACCTTTGCAGAAGTGGATTTTAAGCACTGATACATTTCAAAAGGTTAAGAAAGGAGACACTCTTTCCATCCAACTTTCTGTGTCCCACAGGGTCAGTGTGCATCTTCCTGCAGCCCTGGACACAGCTCACTTGAACTGAGAGGAGAGGCTGCCAGACGACCTGGAACCACAGATGCCCCGCTGGCCCTGCTGCTGTTTGGGGGGCAGCTCACTGAGACAGCAGCCTTGCAGAAGAGGGGCGGCTGGTGAGCTCAAGGGCTGGCACAAGTGTGTCACTAGATAGCTGGGCAGAGGACTCCCAAGGTAGCAGGGATGCCAAGCCAGGCCGGGTGGAACCCCACGAGGGCTCCATAGGCACCTCTCAGTCTTTCTGGAGAGGAAGGGGTGTGCAGAGGAGCTGGACACCACCCCAAAGCTTCAGGGGTCCTGGCAGAGCCCCACGTTCATGTAGGCTGCGTGTGCACCACATGTGCAGTGGAGTGGCCTGCATGGGAAGGAGGCGATCACTTCACCCATGGCACCCATGAGACGTGTCCACTGTGGGACTCAGATGGAGCTGAGATAGGACAGCGGCAGCACAGGGATCGGCCTGCGGGAACCTCTTGTGCCAGACAGAGCCTGCTGGGAGCTCCAGCTCCAGGGGCTTTCTTCAGATGAAGCCTGTATCTCCAAGGGGAGGGAGGGAGAAAGAGGAGGTCAGAATTTCTGAGTCTCCAGAGCCATGGCCCCAGGTGGGTACACAGAGCAATGTGTGTCTCCTGCCCGGCAAGTGGCTGTCTCTGGGGACAGCTCCAGGGCCGCCTCTCGTAGATTCCCGATTCACACAGCCTGAGGAGTGGCCAGAAACCCTGGCCCAACCTTGGTGTGGGGGGGTGGGGGCTCCCCTGACTGCTGACAGGTACACAGCTGGACTTTGTGGGACTCCTTCAGCTCCCAGGAGCCTGGAGGCAAAGGCTGCTGCCATTATTTCACAAATGAGGACCTGGGGCATGGGAAGGGACTGCTGTCACAAGTGATGGGCAAGATTCAAACCTCAGCCTCCAAGAGGTGCCAGGGTCCACCCCACTGGGCTGCCGGCCCTCAGTCCATTCCACGAGCTGGAGGAGGAAGGACCAAGCTGCCAAGTAAGCACTTCCGTGATGGAGACCAGCGGGGCCCATGCTGCATGAAAGTAGCTGGCGTGACTGCCATGGGGGAGCAGACTGGGCCCCCAGCTCCCAGCCAGCCTCTGGCACTGACACCTGGGAGCCCCTGGCCATGACTCACCCTAGAGTCCCAGACCTGAGTGCTGTCACCCGAGTGTCCTCCACCAAGATGGCTCAAGCAAGCAGCTGTAGGAGTCCAGAGGTGTTTCCACCTCAGGACCATGTGCAGGAGACAGCAGCAGCCACCTCTCAGCCCCGAGGAGGGACCCCAGCTGGGTGAAGGGCCTGTACTCTCAGGCAGCTTCTGGAAGCTCCAAGCCAGCCAGCCTAGGTCTGAGAAGGAAGAGGAGTGATGGGTGCTTTTGTGGAAGGCTCCATTTTCCATGGACTTGCAATCCCAGGGGAATGAACCAGCGGTCCCCTAGCCAGCTCCAGAGCACCAGCAACCCCCTATCTTAGGTCACAGCTCCAGGGGTCTATGCAGGTCATGACAAACATCTACCTGATGCTGGACTCTGGGCCCTCTCAGACCCTACCCTGCACCTGCTCAGTTCTGTAGGCTGGGCTCCCAGGGTCCTCACCCCCCACCTTCACAATGGGCTTGGTCAACAGGAGGCACTGGTGGGAAACAAGAGTGCAGAAGTCAGGGCATTGTCCCTTCCCTCCGCCGCAGCTGTGTCCCTTCCAGCCCAGCCCCTCTGGAGGCCAGCAAGACTTTAGCTCCCATATGGTGGTGATGAGTGGGTTCCAGATGCTGGGATCTTTGGATCCAGAGACAGTAGAAATGACCCAGGCCTAGCATCGTACACACACACTCCTGCCCAGGCCAAGCTTTATTGGGCGGGGGGGCAACAAATTGAGCTTTGGCTGAAGGGAGCGAGCAAGTGGTCCCGAGAGTGGCCTGGCTGCTGCTCGCGGAGCAAGGACAGCAGCAGGTTCTTATGGTCTGGTGATTCTCTAGGCCAGGGGCACAGCTGAAAAGGTGGGTCCTTCAGCGACTCACCTGGAGCCCAGGTGGCCTCCCCAGCCCCTCTTGGAAGCCACTGCATCTTCCTGGATCTGGTGCTGTCTTCCATCCTATGCCAAAAATCCAGCCTTGTGATTGGTGGGCAACTGGGCGCTCACCTCTGCTCAGGACCTCAACGTCCTGCATAAACGCCCTGGCTGGTGACGGTGTGCAGGGCTGTGGGCTGAAGAGGTGGAGGTGTGGGTAGAAGGGTCACACAGCAGCCCCACCGGGCAATAGGCCAGTTAACCAGGTGTCAAGGCCTTGGACAGAAAGCTGCGTATACTCTGGACCTGTCTGCTTGCAGAGCTGAGTAGAACCCGACCCCAGGGCTGAGGTAGCAGGGGCAGGCACAGAATGCAGACGTGATGCCATCCTCCCTTCCACTTTGCCTTCCTGTTCACATCTGTAGACTGGGAAGAGCCAGTGTTCTCTCCATGAGGGGCCCGCAGGTTGCTGGAGGCACCCCAGGCAGCCGTTATCCGACCCTTATGTCAGTGATGCTACCTACAGCGACACTGGAGGGCAGCAACAAGACCCCCAGCTGTGTGCCATAACTGAGGGTTTAAAGTTGGACCATGGCAAAGGCAATAGTTTACTGCTCCCAAGAGTTTGTTTTATGGTCCCAGCCCTCTGTGCCACCACAACCCCATCTTGGTGGCCCCTAACTATCTCCTCCTACCCCCCAAGCCTTTATTGTCCTCATTCTTACAGAGTTGGCGCCAAAAGTCTTTTGTATGACTTCTTTGAGCTGACTTCGGACATAGCTATCTTTGCAGTTGTAACTCTCTCGCTGTGGGATCTGAAGAGGACAGTACTAGCGGCATCTGCTTCTGGCTTGGGATGGGTTGGACTCCTTGGGTAACCATCTGCTTCACTGGAAATGGTTGGAGCCCAAAAGACACAAACTTAGCAAGTGAGTTAAGCAAGCAGGGGCCAAAGATTAGAAAAGCAGCATTCCGAGTGGTGTGATCGAGAGCAGATGGCTTAGTGAAGTTTTCAGCTTCAGTTGCTTTCTCTATATTAACTCTTGTGTGCCTTGTCTTTTGTGACCCCTGCTCAATAAAACTGCATTTTTCTATAAATGTCTTATGATCTGAATTTTAAATAATGCATCCCTTAAATAAGACTTAGATAGACTCAAGATAAACTTATGACTTTGGCTGAGTCTTTTGTAATGGTTATCATTAGGCACAAGAACACTTCCTTTACAACCTCCGGACTCTATTTACTTTTTGGAGCCCGACTCAGGTGACTCCCTCCTGATTCTCACAGCTCTTTCTTCCCTCATTTTCCTCCCTTGCCCTTGAAAGGGCCTCTGAAGACATCACTGATCATCATATAGTTACAGTGTCACTGTCCTCCTTGCCCACTTGTCCCACTTGTTGGCTTCATTTGGTCTCACACTGGAGGGAAAGCAATTGAGAGTCATTGTCATACCCTGTTAGCCACATTTAAGCAACAAAGAGGTTTAGAAGAAGTAGCTGTTAGGCTATGCTTACCTGGAGTCCATGTTAAATGTAACCTTATCTGTTTTATAGATGATGGCCGGTATCTTAAAACATTGCTAGGTGTGGTACTTTGGCAGAATTTTGAGAGGTAATAGTTACTAAGTTACAAAGTAGTAGTTACAAAGTTTTAAAAGGAGAATATAGAACAAAACTAACAATTACAGTAGCTTAGCTTATAAACAATAGGTATCATTTTTATGCATATGGGTTTTTACCAAAGATAACCATAGGAAACCCAGTTTTTCTGTAGGACATGTTAGATTCCTTTACATACCTATGACTGCAGATGCTTTACAAAAGAATCAAAGTTGTGAGGCTGGAGATGTGGCTCAGTGGCGCTGCACCCACCTGACAAGTGCAAGGCCCTGAGTGCGATCCCCAGACAAAGAAGAACCAAAATGGTGGATGACAAAATTTAGAATTTTGATGAGAGTTGAGCAACTGACAAAGAAAGTTAATGGAGGAGACTTTTTACTGTATATTGCATTTCGGGATAACAATTATAATTGATAACATTATACAGGACCGTCAGGTTTTATAAATCCTGTAAAATGTTTAGAATATTAATATCAGTATCATATATCATTGTTAAATAACTGTAACTGCATTTGACCAGAGTTACAAAGTGATACTTTTCAAAACTTTAAAACAGACACCTTAATAATTTTTTCACAATTCACATGTTAAGTTCATCAAAACCTAATGAAGATAGCCCTAAACAAGAAATTATCTTGAAAAGTTACAAAACCTTTGCTTTCTGGGTCAGCTTTTGTAAACTTCATTAAGTGCAAATCAATATTTTAAGAAAACCTCATTGTTTTAAAGATAGAGAAATAGAATTTGGCTTCATATCAATGTTATAAACTTTGATTTTAGGACAACTCTTTAATTTTTAAAATTATATACAAATTTCTTCTCACAAGCTTTACCTCTCACAAACTTTCTGTAGCTTACTTTAACTTTCTGGTTTTGCCTTTAGATTCCTGTTTCCATTATGGTAGGACAAAATCTCATCTGCTCTCTTTTTAATCTTTCCTTACCAAAAATATATTCTCACACTAATATCTTTCTTACATCTCCCTCTTTCCTACTAACTGATTCCTTTCTGTCTTATTTCCTCTCTTAAATTTACATTTTGAAATAATCCTTACAATATTTTCTTGAATTTGAGAAAAACTGCTTTTTTCCAGGGAAATAAGAAAGTTGTGTTTTTAGTAGTTTTCTCTTAAAACATAGCCGAATTTCTTTGCATTATTTTGCTTATAGCATTACCCATGTTAATTAGAATTTATTGCTCTTAGTAACGTCTAACGTTTACTGAAGAACCAGGAAGAAAGTAATCTTGAATGGCTATATATTGAGAGAGAGAATAATTTATGACAGCATATTTAATAGACCCCAAGAGAGTATATCACCCTTTCATAAACTTTAAGAAAATGAGTACTTGAACTTATACTTAGCACTTGATATTTTAGGATCTTAATTGTCTTATAAATGACTTAGATGTGTTATTATATAAATTTTAGACAGTTATATTCCACAAATAGTACACTTACTATTTACTTGGATGAGAACAGAGGCAGGGGCCAGTCAGGGAGTGCAAAGGGCCCTCATGGAGCTCACTAGGGACAGTCAAAGAGGGAAGGTGATGGCATCAAAGTCTGGATGGGTGGCAAGATGTTGGATTTGGAGAGGACAAGAGAAGATTGGTGGCATGGCCCACCAGAGTCCAAACCTGGGGTGTAGATGAAGGGGTGGGAAGAGCAGATGGCTGGAGGAGATGAAGGGAGAGGAAAGGGCCAGGAGTGCAGGAGGAACAGAGAGGTCTAGGCTGACCTGCCAAGAACAGCTTTCATGCTGAGAAGGAAGAGGAGCCAGTAAGGAGAGGCCAAGTAGGGTGACATTGTCATAATCAGAGGGATTCTCTCCTTGCAAAATGTCAAAACTTTTAAAATGGCCATACTTCCAAAACTTATACATAGATTTAATGCAATTCCAAACAAAACACCAACAGCATTACTTACAGAACTAGAAAAACAATCCTAAAATTTATATGGAATCAGAAGCAATCTAGAATAGCAAAAGCAATCCCAGGTAACAAGAACAAAGCAGAGAGCATCACAATCCTGGAATTCAAGTTATATTACAAACCTACAGTAATAAAAATGGCATAGTACTGGCACAAAAACAGACATATGGATCAATGGAACCACATGGAGGATGCAGAAACAACTCTGGGAACATTGAATCATGTGATCTTTGCAAAGGCATGAAAAACATACAGGGAAGGGACAATAGCCTCTTTTACACCCCTCACACCATGTAAACTAAACTCCAAATTGATCAAAGAATTGCTTATCAAAACAGAAACACTTAACCTGTTGGAAGATAAAATAGGAAAAACTCTTGAAGATTAGGCATAGGCAAGGATTTTTTAACAGAAACTCAACTATATAAGAGCCCCCAGAGGCTGCCTGCTTTCCCTGTAGGAGTGGCACCAGGGACCACCGAGCCCCCAATGGCACAAGCCTGGGTCCTGAGGCCCTGCTACAGCCCACCAACCACATCCCACTCTCTGAGCCCACCTGTGCTTATTTCTGAGTGTCCATGGGACTTGGGTTGCGAGGAGGACCTGGGGCCATGTACTCCACCCAGAGCAGAAGAGATCTCTGCTCCTTGCTTCTGGCACTTAATGACAGTGGTGGTGGTGATGATGATGATGATGATGATGATGATGATGATGATGATGATGATGATGATAAGAATGATTGGATAATTCAGTAGATATCCCAAAATGTCTGTCTCAAATCCACCCAGAATCGTCCAGTGGCCACGCTATCTGTCCCTCTCTGGGCAGACCTGGCCTCCTCCTCCTGCCAACAGGGAGGGGCTCAGGCCCAAGGCCTCCTTCTCTGCCCAGCTGGGAGCAGACCCAGGACAGCTGCCCCCTGTCCACACTGAGGCAGACAGCCCTCCAGAGTTCCCAGCCCAGCTAGTCATAGAGAAGGAGCAGGCTGGCCCCTGAGTCTGAACTCCTGAGTTCCCAGTGGGCCATAGGCTAGGGAAAAAGCTTCAGACATGAGCAAGGTTCAGACAGAAATTCTGGGGGCCCTCTGGAAGGGGCTTTGCTGGATGGGGCCATCAGCCCCTGCTCCCTACCTCACCCCGATTCCTGGGTGATCCTCAGGCAGCATGTACCACTCTCCTACAGCTCACCCTGTTGTACCCCATGCAGCCCGTTTGGCAGGAGTTGGAATGGAGGCTGGGGAGCTAAGATGCCCACAGAGTAGATGAAGCCCACAGTGGGCCAAGGCCACTTTCAGAGTGGCAGCAGCTGCTTGCCTTCAAAGCACTTTACTGGGACCAGGTAGTCCTCAGCTTTTGGACTGAGTGGTCCTCACTAGCAAAAAAAAACAAAAAAAACAAATCTACTTGTAGCTACTGTTCAGGGAGTAAGTGGAAGGTTAAGTAGCCATGCTTACAAGGTTATTATGAGGTAGGAAGGACAGGAAGAGGGACACAGAAACATCCCATTCGGGCCAGAGTGAGACCCCAGACAGGGGCACTGTAGGTCTCTGTGCCCACCTGCCCCACACATGTGGCTTCCACGAGTCCACCTCTGCATTGCAGGTTTCTGGGAGCTCCAGCTCAGCCATTTGGGCAGGGTGTAGACACCAGCCCTGACCCAACGTATTGCTCCATCCACCTCAGGGCTCCCCAGGGATCCCAGGCCCAGGCAGAGGAGGAGGCAGGACTGCATAGCAGGGACCCCAGCCACCCCTCAGATCCTCCAGGCCTGCTGCTCCCCTCCCCACCCACCCTGGGCACAGGCAGCCTTGGGAGGCCTCTCCAGCTGCACCCAGACCCAGCCTAGGACTCCCAAAGCTGAGGCAAGAGGGGCGGACAGAGACCTGCAGGGCTGGTCCCAAACCTGGACAGGAGTCCATAGTGCGGGGTGGACTGGGGCTGGGCCACAGCCTCCTACTGGACCACTTGGCCCCTGAAGGCTGTGGCTCTGGAGTGGCCAACCCAACTGGTACTATGAAGTAGGGGTTCAGGTCCTGCAGTCTTCAGGCAGTGGGTGCCCCTTAGTGTCCACCTCAACCCACCCTGGGGCTTTCCCCCTTCCTCCCGGGGGGCTGCTGGGAGGGGTAACTGCAAAGCCAAGCCGGCCTCCTGAAAATGCATTTAAAACAGCAAATTAGAGACCTGTGGGCAGCTGCGCCAGCCGAGGAGACTGTTACCTCATGTGTCTCTGCAGGAGGCCGAGGTCTGTAATTTGCAGGGAGAAAGTGTTTTCCTCCGAACTGTGCACGCCCGCTAACTTTGGCCCTGTCCTCCCTCGCTAGAGCAGAAATTCCATGTGGGGATCCCAAGGGCAGAGATGCCCTCAGGCCCTGGGTCTGGTGGGAAAAGGAAATGAAACTGAATGCCACTCCTGCCGGGAAGGAAGCCGAGGCCCACCAGGCCAGCACACAGGAACTGGGTCCCTCTCGGGTCCCTCTGCATGCAGGGCTGGGTTTGCACCTGGCACCTGGAGGAACCTTGGCAGGGTGGGGAGAAGGAGCAGGACAGGGCCCAGGTCCCCCTGGCTCTGAGGAGGACAGCAAGGAAGGGACACAGCATCTCAGCTTCCTATTATCCACATGCTGCGTTCCGTGGAACAGGCAGATGGCATGGCCTGCAGCACCCCGCGGGCACCCTGGCCAGCGTCCCGGAATGATCACTGCCCACCACGCTCAGCACGGGACAGCTCCGGTTCCCCAGGGTAAGCACATTCTAGCAGCAACCTCTGCCCGCCAGACATTCAGCAATTGTTTCCCAGGGCTCCACTGTTTAGACAGCAAGTCTGAACCCTGCCATTTGCAAGCAAATGGTTCACCGTTTGCCTCTTTGTTTAATGCCCTTAATTCCTGGCTCTGCTTCCTTTGTCTTCGTGTTATACCTTGTAATCATTTCAATTACAGGTTTTGCACCAACTTTTCATAGGAGCTAGCCACTAACATTTACAGTCGGTTCTGTGACTTCCATTTCTTAAAAAATGTAATTGTCTCCTCTGGTTGCTGGTGGCTCCTCCAGTTCACCTCCTGGGCATTTTGGTTCTGGGAGGAGTCCTCCCTGGCACCATGAGACACTGGCTCTGTGAGCTGCCCACTTGGGTTACTGGCCCTGGCTGTGAAGAGGAAGGGGTCTGTCTGGACCAGAAAGCATGGGGAAGCCAGGGAGGAGAGAGCAGGACCCGGACAGAGAGCCCACCCAGCCCACCGCCTGTGCCCTGCACTCCCAGCTCCTCCAGGTTCAGGAACGGCAGTCCTCAGACCCAGCCTCCCAGGGACACTTCAGGCCTGCAGGAGGGAGCAGGAAGCCACACAGCCCACACCAGGTTCTCAGCATTCAAGTCGGTCACCCCTCCTCACCTCACGTGCCCAGGACACAGATGGGGACAGAAGCCTCGAGAATGTGTAGAAGCTGAGCTAGGTGGTGCTGCCGGGCAGAGTGAGCAGCAGGGACCAGAGTTCAGGTCCCAGGAGAGCACTGACTCCTCGTGACCTTGGCTGCTATGGCAACCATGCGTCCTCACCTGGGCTCTAGGCTGACCACTGAACCATGAGGGCTGCTGTCCTGACTGCCGCCATCACACCTAGCAAGGCCACATCTCTTAACAGGAGTCAGGGTCAGGGTTATCTGTGGCAGCACACCAAAGGACTGCAGTTAGCAGCTGGCAGCAGCACCCCTTGCTTATTCACAGCTGCTGCAGGTCCGATGTTGATCCAGATATGGTCCTGGGCTGTGGTCTCTCGAGGGGCTCAAAGCTGAGCTGTACAAGGACTGGATTCCCTGCAGACCAAACCACAGGTAGCATCAGCTTGCCTCACACCTCCTCACAGGGCCCAAGGGCCAATGAACCCTGGGGACATGTGGCAAAAGGGGTTCCAAGGCCATAGTTGCCTGCTCGGCCTGGGGCCCACTCAGCCCCTGGGCTCAGAAAAGGAATGGAGGGACTCGGATCTAGACAGGCTCAGGGACGGGAGGGGAAGGCAGGTGTGTTGGGGATGACAGTGGTCCAGAGGGACCCAAGAGGCTGGGGATGGGCCAGAGACCAGGTTTGGTGGCAGGAAAGAAGGGGACCGGGAGGACAGAGCACCTCTGGCATTTAGTTACTTTGGGACCATGTGTGACTTCTCCCCTGCTGCAGAACAAATTTCCTGGCAGCTTCACAGGCAAATGCTTACGATCTTGAAATCTCTGGGACTCAGAGCCTAGTAGGAGCCAGCACAGGTGGCTCGGGGCTTCTCATGTGAAGTCACTAAGCTGTCAGCTGGTCTTCAGCCATCTGAAGTGGGAGAACCCACTTCTGCCTGGCCCAGGCCTGGGGACAACAAGGCCTTGGCCCACTGGATAGGCGGCTTCATCCAGCACGGGGGACCCAGAGGGCATCTGAGAGGGAAGCCACCATGTTGTGTGATGGTCAAGCACCTACTCAGTCACCCCTGGAGGTGCGGGTGTGTGAGGGGCCTTCACAGCAGCAGACTGGACACCAGCAGCCAGCTTCCTGGTGAAACCACACAGGACCAGTAGCTGAGAGCTAGGGGTACACGTAAAAATGATGTGTGTGCCTTGCACCATTTTACCAGTGGCACAGTGTGGCTCACACTGACTCCTTAAGTCTCTCAGGAACCAGGAAGTGGGTGTTCTGTCCACACCAGCATCCAGGAGCAAGGAGAGAGGCCTGAGCTAGCACTGGCAGCACTGGCAATGAGTGGCTCCTTGGGAGTCCTCAGTTTCCCCTTTGGCACTGCAGTCTGCCAACTGCATGACGGGGCAACATCCCTTGCCACACTGGGAATGCCAGCTTGGGCAGGAGCCAAGCATCTGAGGCCTGATGGGGATGTCCCATCCACTGTACCTGGCCTGGGCCTGGGCCATGTGCACCTACAAAGGGCAGAGCTGACATTGCAGGAAGGCCTCTGCCGTCGGCCTGCTGGCCTCCGCTGAACAGTAGGAAAGGCGAGGTGCAGGCCGCACAGGAAGGAGGGCAGATCTGGGAGGGGCGGTGGCAGCCAGACCCAAGCCCAGGCCATCCCCCTGCTGCACCTCACATGCCATCTTCAGAGTGTCCCCAGCCTCTGAGTCAGCCACCGTCACCCACACTTTCTGGGCACAGAAATGGTCTCTGAGGCCAGAATGGCCCTGAGGAGGGTGACAGTTGTTGCTGTCTGAGGTCAGAAGGTTTGCCCCCAGCCGCCCACTTGAACGCCTCCCATGGAGACAGTGTCAGGAAGGGAGACCTCTGGGGAGCCAGCTCTGCAGTGAGACTGCTATCCTCACAGGGCTTGAATGTCTCTCCAGGCCATAGCTCCCACCATCCATGAGAAAGGTCCTCACCAGGCACTGGGCCTGCCTACCTTGACTTCAGATTTCCAGGCTCCAGAACTGCAAGAGGGGAGGTCAGGCAGCAGGTTAGGCATGTGCTGTCCTCGGTGTATGCTTAGAGTGGCTGGGACAGACAGCCACCAGAGAAAGAGGCAGCGTGCCCAGCTCCCGAGAAGTGTGCAAGACCCCAGCACAGGCCTTCGGACCAGAATGGGTGGGTTGGCGGTGGGCCAGGTTGCTGCTGCTACCATACCTCACTGCCACCCCCTGCAAGCCACCATGCACCACTGAGTAGCAGAGCACACCCGGGCCTCCAGCTGCCTCATCCACAGGGCACCGCAGGAGGCAGCCATGACATGTGGCAAGCCATGCCCACACCGGCACAAAACCCACCTGGATATTGGAGCTTTCGTGTCACGTAACTTCTCTTATACAAGATGCACGAAGTACAAAGATAGCTGCTAGGAAACAAGGAGAGAGATCTTTTGCAAATGGGAAGGAGACCAAGAGATAGAGGGAAGGAAGCGGAACCAAAAGAATTCAGATGTGTTCTGTGAATGCACAAATCCCAAGGAATGTGACCGCTCAGTACTCCAGGCACGTGCCTATGAAGATGCAAATTAAAACTCATCTCAAAACTGGGTTTGAGTGTACGTGTCTGTTCCTGGATGAGCAGCTTCAGGGAGAGTGTCCTGGGCGGGGTACAGGAGACCAGGACTCCAGGTGTGACCAGCTGCACCAGGCCTCTGCTCAGGCTGGACAGCACGATGCCACCTTTAACCAGAAACTGGCAAAGGTGAATGATGCTTCTTGGGGCCAGGCAAAGAAAACAGTTAAGAGTGCAGATGAGAGAGAAATGGAGAAGTGTCAGGAGTGTCTTCGCTAGCTTGATATGTGCCCAACTTTGCAACATGTGTCATTGTTGTGTTAATGGACAATTACAATTCTCCCGCTCCCATAACAGGTCTCATTACATCTAAGCAAATATTTGGTGTTTAGAATCTCTGCATTAAAATCTAATTAAGACTCCATGAGATAAAATACTTCAGGTCTGCATTCAACCACCCATTATCTCACATGGTACATGATTGCTGCGTTATTAAACAACGAGGGAGAGCAAGTTCCGAAAGGACCTGCCCCAGGCCTGGGAGTTGGCAAAACAGTGTGATACTCGATCTCTGACACAATGGGTTCCTCTAGCTGCAGAGAGGGTGTTCAGCTCTGGGACGCTCCCCTCTGGGGTGCTGTGGAGTGGACACCTCCGGGTAAGCACAGCCCCCATGTGACTGAGCGTGGACATGGCTCCCCAGGGACACAAGGTAGCCAGGGACCACAAGTTGGCACACCAGAAACGGGCATTCAGAAAACAGGCTGGCGTCTCCGGCCGGCAACGCACAGGTCTGCCTCAGCCTGGCTTGCACGTCCTCCCACAGGGACCCTGGACGGGCTTTCTGCATGCACCTCGCTTCCCAGAGGTCCACAGTCAGTGCTTTTGTCTCAGTAAAGTATACTATGCATGCAAAACAAACTATTTGAAACCTGAAGCTAACCTTAAGTTGACTTTAGTTAATCATACCAAGTTTGGCCCTGGTTCCCTCCTAAATCCAGGCAAAAGTGATCTTCCATGCTTTCTGTGCAACTAAACTTGAGAAATATGATTTGAACATAGCTTTTCCGAGGTGTGTGTGCCACAGCACCAGGCCCCAGGCCATCAGCGTCTCTCATGTGTCTCTACTCCGAGCCCCAGGCCTTTCTGGGCTCAAGACAAAGATGACCTGCAAGATGGACCTCGTTCCTTGGCAAGTCCTGCCAATGGGCCCTGGTTATCCAAGTGCAGGTAGGGAGAAACATGATGGATTTGGCTTTACTATAAATATGCAAAGCTAGAAATGCCAGTTCCTTTCCATGCTGCAGTCACAGCAAAGGAAAACACAAGGGGTGGCACTGCCTTCAAGAAGCCTGCACTAGTGCTGCGGCCCTCAGGGCCCCTGTCAACCAAAATGCCTCTTCTTAGGGGACACCTCATGTCCAGCAGGGAGGTGTCTTTCTGCTGAGAAAGAGAATCAAGTCCTAAAGGGCTGAGAGCTGTCACAAGGAGCTGCTGGAAGACACTCTCCCTGAGACCAGTCCATAATTGACGGGACACTAGCGGGGCTCTCACTGGGCGGGGCCCACTGCAGTTTCCTGAGTCAAACGCGGGCCCACTGCCACCCTGCTGCAGCCGCAGGCTGGCCATTCCTGTGGCTTCTCTTCAGCAGGTGCCCCTGGCTCTGGTAGCCTTGGACAATCAGGGTCTGCCTGCTTAGGGTCCCTTTTAACAAGTATTCACATACGAAAGTAATAAGAGCAGGACCACATTGCCAGTAGCGATGATGAGAGCTTGTGTACCCTGGACACCTACTGATGCCATCAGCCCTCTTCAGTGATATCATGAACATGCCCTCTGGAAATGCTAGCTTGTGGTCAGAATCACCAGGCATCTGGACCCGTCAGCATTCCCAGCTGCAGCCTGCAGTGTGTGTATACAATCCCTAGGGAGGCGTAGGTAAAGACCCCAGTGCCACCCGGGATGTGCAGGCAAGGGCACGTATGGTATGAGTGTCCCCACAGTAGGCTGCGTCCAACCTGGACAAGGGATGCTCAGCACAGAAGAGCAGGAGGCCCAGCCTTGGCTCTCCTGGGCCCATGTGACCACCAGGACGGCACCATCCCAGCAGTCTTGGATCAACCTCTGTTCCAAGGGGGAGGATGAAGCCTGGCTCAGTGAGAAGAGGTCCTGTGTACGACTGTGGGCCTTTCTTAAGCCCTTCTATTATTTTTCACATATGTGTTAAATGCTCGTGAGCAAGAAAGGGCAAGGCCCTTCAGGAAGCCGAGTTTGGGGGAGAGATAAAGGTGGGGTACAGGTGAGCTTCAGTGTCTCCGAAGCCACCGTGCAGGCGAGGGACCCAGAAACACCTGGCTGGTGGCACAAACCTCCGAGCGGCTCTGCCCTGTGGGCAGACGGAGCCCTGTGGGAAGCAGCCGTCTGGGAAGCAGGGCCTGAGACACGGGACGGCCTCCCATCACACCATCCGGACCAGGTGCCGTGCGGAGTCACCCGGCCAGGGGCACACACGGGGCCCTGACATTTCCAGCAGCCAATTCCGGGCAGTGGGAGATTCGTTCTCACAGCCTGGGAGGGAAATCCAGACACAAAGGAAGAGGACCCACTCTTGTTTAAAGATCTCTTTATGGGTACCAAGTGATATTTGTGAGTTTTGGTTTTATGATTGTTTAGTTCTCAAAAGATGCTGCAAAGAGCAAATGCATTTAGCAGAGAAGAAAGCGGAGCCAGCATGTGGAAAACCCAGAGCCGGGCCTCCCAACATGGATGCCGTGAGACAGGAGGACCAAGCTGTGCCAGGTGCTTGCTTCTCTAACTCTTTCCTGGGTTTTTAAAAATTCACATTAGTGGGAAATAGGTGACTTTGTTCGTTCTCTATTCTGTTGCTAAGCCTCAGAATTGGTCCTAACCATCCTGGTGTCCTGCAGAGGGACCATCTCACCCTTGCATCACTGGCTCACGTGTGACAGCCCGCCTGGGTCTCCTAAGGCTGAGAACACAGCTACCTGGTGCTCATGTAGCCAGGGACAGCAGGTCTCAGTCCGGCACCCTTGGGCCTGTGCTGGGCAGTGGAGCCCGGGGGTGACAAGTCTGGGCCCGGACTGGCCCACACTGCAACTCGCAGCCCCGCTGTCCAGCCCCTTCGCCCACAGAGGGGCTCCAGTCTCTCTTTGACTCTGACCTGCTTTCCCCCAAGAAACTTGTGATGCCTTGAGTCTCTGGGAAAGATAGGATGGTCTTCTGTCTCGAGACCCAACTCTGAGACACCCGCTTCTCCATATGCCCCACTCTCTCTGGCTCTGAGACCCAGATTCTGGGCATCTTGAGACACTATCCCACCAGCTTGGCTCCACCAACTCTGCTCAGTGTATTGCAGTGTGGTGGCCCACAGCCCACTCTGGGGTCTGTGTCCATGCCAGATGTGCACAGACTCCGTGTGCATCCGAGCCTTTGCTTAATCAGGGGCTCCCAATGCACAGGTCGGGACACTAGGTCAGGGCCAGCATGGGTTTGTGCTCAGCACATGTGCACAGGGGACAGGAATGCTGACCACAGGGTCAAATGCTGGCCCAGTCATCTGTTCCAGGCCACTGTGCCCTGGGCCATAAAGACAGCCAGATATGGTCGCTGTCCATAGGAAGAGGCGGAGATACATGCACTCAGCTCTCTCTCTCTCTCTCTCTCTCTCTCACACACACACACACACACACACACACACACACACACACAGAGGCATGAGTGCCTCTTATATCTGGCTCCTGAAGGTGTACCCAATCCTCCTGTACCTAGGTGTGGCCCTATGGCCCAGTCTGCTGGCCTATGAGAGAACAGCAGGCCTGGGCCTGGAGCAGGATCCCACACCCAGCCCAGCACTAGCAGCCACCACTTCTCCTGCTCCTGTCCTTGAATTCATCCTCGGCCACCACCAGGGCCCATGCAGTCTCCCACCCTCCAGGCAGCTGCAGGGACCTCCCCAGAAGCTTTCTTGTCCCTGTCATCACCAGCCATGCAGCTGACAGACACCTCCAGACACATGGATGAGGGACCCTGGCCTACAGAGTCTTGAGCACACTCCTACAGGGCCATGGACCTCTGAGGGTCTCACACTGTCCCTCCCTCTGCAGCCTCACACCACAGTGCCAGATTCCTCAACACCTGCCACCCCTGCTCAGGCCACCCCACGGGTGCCTTCCTCTGCTGAGTTCGCATTCCTGCCCCACTTGAGCCAGGGCCCTGTGCCTGGCACTCAGCTCTGACACCTGCAGGCCTAGGCCCCCTCCCCCACACTGCTCTGCCCAGCCCAGCTTGGCCACCATGAGTATCTAAGCTGACCATGGCTGGGGATCCTCCTAGCTCGACACCACCGGCTTCCTCCCCGGCCCCGGGCTTATTATGTGCTGAGCAGCCAGGATCAGCCTGTCCGCCTCTCACAGCACCCCAGGCTGGTCTGCCATTACCCTTGGCCCACCTCAGGCCACATGACGTGAAACACTACCCACACACTGATGGCCCTCTCAGTCCTGCTCCCAATGGGCCTCTCCCCAAGGCCCTGCCTTCCAGATCCACCACCCATTCCACACCGTACGCTCAGATCCAGCCCCTCCTCTGCTCCCACAGCCTGCTGCTCCTCCACTCCTGAGCAGTGTGTGCCTCTCTGGCCAGGATCCTGGGGGCTGTCCCCAGGCATCCTCAAGGCCTCTCAACATGGCCACAGAACCACCAATCACCTACGAGCCTGTGGGCCCCTTACCAGGCACATGGGCCTCCTTGTCGTTCAAGGTCCTACTTCAGGGCCTTTGCTTGCCGTGCTGCCCGGAAGCTCTCCACCAAGTATCCACACACACTGGGCCTCTCCTCTCTCCCATCTCAGAGGAGTTAGTGCCCATCAAGTGGTCCTCCTGCCACCTCCCTGGCTCTGCACCCTCTTGGCCCTGCTGATCTCTGCCTGTCCTCGTCTCTTGCAGCTAGTGTAAGAGCTCCCGAAAGCCAGGTGCCCCAGGGCTCCCCACAGTGTCCCCTGCCACACAGTTGCTTCCCACATATCTATTGAGTGAAAAAGCAAAGAATGAATTTCTATTTTCCAGTGAAGCACGCCAAGCAGGAAGAAGATCAGCACTTGTCTAAAAGCATAGCCGAGTCAGTGGGGGAAGCGACCACACGCAGAGCTGCCACACCCGAGACCACACTGCGGTGACCTCAGGTTGGCCCAGGCCCTCTGCAGTCCTCGCCCCCAGGTAGCACCGACTCAGACATGCAGAGAGCTGTGGGGAGCCAGCCCGGTGTCAGGGTGAGGAGGGAGGAGTGGGGCTCAGCCGGGATGGGGCAGCTGAGCAGGTGGGCAGTGCAAGGCACTCGCTCCAGTGCAGAAGGGGTGTGCACATGCGTGCACATGTGCATGTGTGTGGATGCATTTGTGTGTACTTGTGTGTATTCGTGTCCATGTGCTTATGCGTTAAGTGCTTCGGTGGGTGTTTCTGTATGCGTTTATGCTGTGAGTGTACATACGGCCCAGCCCATGCATGTCTGGTATGTATCTGTGGGTATGTTTTATGTGCATCTGTGTCCACTTGTGGGGTGTGTAAGTGCACACCTGTGTGTGTGCCTCTAGACATGTGTCTAGAGGTATATGTGTGGCTTCCCCTTAATCCCCTAGAGGGCAAGGATGAGGCCTGCAGGTGTTGTGCAAGGCAGCTGCACCTCTGCACTGGCCTTGGCCTGGGAGGAAACTGTACACCTGGCTCTGAGGCTCTGAGAAGCCCCACAGACCAGTGCAGAGTCCTGCCATGGGCCACAAGGTCGCTGGAGGTGGGGACATTGTTGGGCCAGGGAGACAGTAGGATTTGTCTGACACTCAGCAGACACCTCAGGCCCATTCGAATGAGTCTGGAGGAGAGGGGAGGACAAGGCTGGGCTAGACCTGTGCTCCCAGAGGGCGTCTGGGCAGCCTCCACCTTGAGATGGGTGCAGCAGGCCTGTGGCCCGGGAAGGAGAAGGAAGGCCCCGGACTGAGCACCGAGCAGGGCTGGAGCCTGCAGGAGGACCAGCCCTGCACATAGGGCTGCGGTGCCCGGCTTGGCTGCCTCCCCAGCCCGGAGCTGCAGGGTGAAGAGGCCTCAGCCCCGCCCAATGCCCACAAATTGGTGTGTCTCACACTCATTCTCCTGGGCCTCAGCAGCCCAGTCTGTACAGACACACACAGGCACACACAAATGCCATGCCTTCTTACTCATGTGCGCATGCATATGTACACTTGTGAGTGTGCACAGGTGTGTTGTACACATGCTCTGTCACCATTCTCACATACTTGCATGCAATTCTGTCTCATTCACACACTCTCACACTCCTTGGTGTGCACATGTACACTTGCATGCACAAACTATCACAGGCACGCTCATGCCTACGCACACACACAATACTCTGGCATGCAAGTTACATACCTGTGTACACACATGAACACAGGGAATGCTCTATCTTACGGTTGTGTATACACATGCATTTATGGTGGTGTGCTTATGTTCACACCCATGAGCACACGTACATGACACACAAGCTCTTCTGTGCCCTTGTGAGCACACATATGCACACAGTATCACACACTCACACTTGCACACACATGCATGCCTTGAGTCCCAGCTGATGACTCAGGTTCACAGATGATGCAGGTTTTTCCCGCTCTCTCTGGGACCAGGTCAGAATCCCAGCATCTGCCTGCCCTCGGCCCCTCCCGTACCCCAAGGACTGCCTGGACCCCGCAAGGCTATTTCCTCCCAGGACAGAAGGGAAGAGGCTCCCTGTGTTCCTCACAGTGGCCCCAAAGTGGTGCAGCCCAGGGCTCGTTGTGTGCAGTGAAGGCAAGGAGGCCCGGCCTAACCCAGGGCTGGGAAAAGGCTGGGCTCTGTGCTCCACTGCTGCCCCTAGGGCTCCACGCATCCTCTAAGGCATGGAGGGCAGGTGGGCGAGACTCTGAGATGCTCGGCATCTGGCAGGTCTGGTGGGCACCTGACCTGGACCCCGTGGCCTCTAGTCCGTGTCTGTAGAAATGGACCTTGATCCAGGCTGCAGCCCACGTTTGTTCCCGGTGACCACCAGGTCACCACCACCACCCCGTGGCTGGGGCTGGCGTCACAATCCTTCTGCAAAACAGGATCAGATCCACTACAGAGCACAAGGGTAAGCACTGCAGAGGCCACCCCTGCCCACTTCCTCCCTGAAACCCGGTCCACCATCACTCCAAGTGGGTCCGGAACATTCCTGGTCCGACCTCCGCAGCACAAGCGGGGGAGGCAACATTCGACACCCGACACCTCCGGGCTGAGGCCCACGTGGAGGGTGCTGCCTTCCAAAGAACACAGTCATTTTCCCAGGAAGTTTGGTGAAAGGTTTGGGAAAATGTGCTTATTTCTTCCTAACACTACTCAGAGTCCTAATTATAGGACACAGGATTCATTTCAGTTCCCTTAAATGTTATGAAAGAGCTTCCTCTTTAAAAAAAAATTTTTTTTTTTTTTTTGGCAGAAAGCAGAGGGCAGATTAAAAAGAAAAATACCTAAACAGAGGAAATGAGGCAAAGGTGAAGGCGATGTTTTGGGCTGAGATGAGCGAGGCTTATGGCTGGCAGGACTGGAAAAGGCTGGGAACAGAGGTGGTGGAGGGAAAGGACAGTCCCATGTCACCCTGGTCCTCTGGTTGAAGAAGAAGCTGAAACGTCACCCCTCTCCCTGTGTCCATGTCCTGTGGGTCCCCAGTCCTACCCCACTGGAAGTACCTCCCTTTCTCTTGCCCCCCTCACCCCTGCCACCCAGGCCCACTCTGTCAGATCTTGCTTTCCTGGCTCCTGCTCCCTGCATGGCCCTGAATCTGCTATAGCTGCCAGGCTCTGCCTTTGACTTTTTGCGTGCCGTAACAGTTGGCTTTCCTACTCCCAGTGGCTGCAATCTAAAGGAGGAGGGGATTAAGTCAGCTCTTGGCTTCAGGGGGTTCAGCCCATGGTTGCAGGCTCCAAGGTAGGAAGAACATGGCAGAAGGGCATCACAGAGCAAGATGCTTAGTTCATGGTGGCCAGGAAGTGGGGAGAGAAGGGAGGAGCCGGGGACTGGGAGAAGAACACAGCCTTCCAGTTTACCTCCCAGTGGCCACCTCCACCCAGCACATTCAGCTGTGACCTCAATGGCTGAATCCACTGATGAGCATAGAGTTGCCATGATCCAGTCCAACCTGGAAAGCCCTGCCTCTGGATATGTGAGACTTTGGGGGACACATTAGATCTAAGCCATAATCCCGCCTCACACTGGCTCAGGCTGCTCAGCCCCTCTTGGGCCTTAAACCTTGCCCTCAGATGATCAGAAATCCATACCAGTGACCCCACTCCTCCCCCAGGTTCCAGACCCACATTCTCGACAGCCTCCAGTCCCATGTCCAGCTGCCTGCTCTCTGGGTCTCCTTCTGCCCCCCAACCTCTGGGCTCTGGCCCACATTCAGATAGGGATTTCCATGCCAGGACGAAATCAAAGTGAAAGCCTCTGTGGGCCTACTCCCTGAGGGTCCCCTTCTCAAACATCTACCGGTCCCTCTTCCCCTCCATACCACAGGCCCCGAGCTGGTGAGCCCCATCATCTCTCTCCGCGCAGCTACAGGAGCAGACTTCTTTGCCTCTGCTACTCATGAACTATGTGGTTGCCCGGCAGCATCTGGCTGCCTGCTGGGGGACAAGTGGGAGTCCTGAGGTCCATGCCCCTGGGGCAGGGATGGAGGGAGTGGTTGGTAAAGGAGGCTGGGGTCTGTGGAGATACGAAGAGTCCCCCTGGGTAGCATGATTCAGCTGCAAAGATGTCATGAAAGGATGTCAGTGCCCCTCACAGGGCTCAGACCACTGCCGCCCAGATCACCCAGAAGGACAGGACAGGGTCTTCCTTCCATATGTGGACCTGGAGACCCCAGGCACCAGGACAACCATATAAAGGACCAGGCACCTTTTGCAGTCCAAGCCCAGCCTGGTTACTTGCACCAGGTCCAAGTAGGAGGACACAGCTGCTCCCTTGGGGCCGGAATGTTCCCACCTGTGTTGGATGCCTGAGCAGGAGGCCGAACCACCAGCTCACAGGTCCAGGGGACAGAGTGGCCCCATGTCCCTGACACTTGAAGTCAGGAAAACGTCTCAGAGAAATGAGAAAGCAGCATCTTGAGAGTGTAAGTCCCTTCATTAATCCCTTTGACCTGCAAGAGTGCCGGAAAATATTCCTTTCTTAGGTTCCATGTTTGCTCTATTGGATCCTTAAAGCTCTTAAAGAAAAAGCACATGAATTTCTTCTAGACATGCAGTTTCATAAGTGTAAGGGGATTCACTTAACCAAGTTGATTATAAAGTTGAGAATTTGATTTGCCCACCTGGAACTCATACAACAATAACTAATTTCTTAAATATGGTTGCATTTTATGTTAATATTTAGTGGGTTTGTAGATGCAATAATATTTGGGGAGAAACAGATTTCTACACACAGAACTCTTTTACATCAGGGATGCGCTGAAGTATTTGAGTAGCTGTGAATGGATTTTTCCTCTGCCAGTCGGGCTGGCAGGTGTCAGAGACATAGGCCAGGGAGCAGAGGCTCGGGCCCTGGGAGCTCGACAGGGCCGTGCGTCTGTGCTGACAAATGCTTGACAGGGAGCATGGGATGGGAATGGAACGAAGGTGCTGTGCAGCCCAGGAGCCCTGTCTGCACGCCTGTGCAGGAGCCCTGCTCCCTGGTGCGGGGCAGACGCTCCAGCTCTGTCCTCCCTGTACAGGGCTCCACCCTCAGAGCAGAAAGGAGCTCAAGCCCCTAGTAGTGCCCCAGAGAAATCATGGGAGACCCGAGGGAGCTTGGATCTGGAATCCACTTGCTTCTCCCAAAACACACTCTGCTGGGACCGCCCAAGGCCAAGGTTGCCAGTGACGCAGATGCGGCTGGTGGCTCTGCGGGGCTGGCCCTGGGCCTGTGTCCTTGCAATGGGAGCCACCCTGTGCTCTGTGGGCTCCGCTGTCCTCTCAGGCCCTTCTGTGATGGGGAGGTTTGCTCTCAGTGCTCAGCACCCCTGCCCAGTAACACCAGGTCAGCATGCTCCACTGTCCAACAGCAGTGCATAGCATTGTAGGAGGACAGAGCCCTGCCCTCTGGGGCACTCACCCGGCTTGTGTGTGTGTGTGTGCACGTGCGTGTGTACGCATGTGAGCACTGGGATCCCCAGAGGTTAGTGAAGAAATCAGCATGCAGCATCTGGCCGCTGGGTACCCAGGCTCCCTCCTTCCTCCCTGGCACTTGAAGCTGTGCTGCTGCACCCACCCTCCATCCAGCCACATGGGCCAGGGTTTGTCCTGCCCACCTCCCTGCCCCACTAAAGTGGGAGCAATGGGTCCTCACTCACCCCATAGTGCTCTCTTCTTGGGCCTCTCAAAAGGCAGAAGCCCCTTCCCCAGAGGGAGAGACTTGAACTTGAGCAGGGCTAGCAAAGGCTGTGGCAAGGACAACCCCCCTGTCACCGGGTGATGGTGTCAGAGTGGGACCCAGCCCAGCGTGAGCTGGACGCAGCACCTGTGGGAACAGAGCTCAACCTGGTCCCAAGCCCAAGTCCCAGACCCAGGAGGCCCCTGTGCCCAGAACAAAGGGCTTTGCAGGGAGCAGGTAGGGCCTGCCCCAGTGACCCTCCCGACTTGCATCCATTTCTCCTTCAGACCCGGCCAGGGCCCATCATGTTTGCTGAGACCCCCAGATGCTCTAAGTAGACCCCAGTCAGTTTCGTAAGTACAAAGTTTCTCATAACTTCCAGAGATCGCAGAGCTCAAACACACACACACACACGCGCGCGCGCGAGGGCGCGCGCACGCGCTCACACCGCAAAAAGAATAAGTTTCTCATAACTTCCAGAGATCGCAGAGCTCAAACACACACACACACACGCGCGCGCGCGCGTGCGCGCGCACGCGCTCACACCAGGAAAAAAGGAAACAACCACCCTTCTGGAAGGGACGGGGCATGAAGACAGGAGTGGGTAGATCAGGACCTGAGCCACAGAAAGCTCAGCTGGCATGGAGGGTGTATGGTCTGGCAGGCCAAGCCCCTGGGCCAGGCAGGGGGCAGTGGCATGACGAGCCCTGGTCACCTGAGCTCAGCCCAGGTCAGCCCAGCCACCCTTCACACTGAAGGCCCTCCCAGGTTCCACACATGGCCCTAAAGGATGTGGAGCCCTGCTCAGGATCCCAAGGTCAGGGACTCTGGGTTACAAACCACACAGAGCTTCTGAGGGTGACTTCTAGTTTCTGTGCTCACCCTAGCTTGGGCAAGGTGGTCCTGAGGACAACCTCTCCTCCAGAAGGGCACTCCTAAGAGCCCACTGCTCTGGGCCACCCAGTCCACGCCAGTTATGGTGAGTGAAGGAGGACACAGAGGCAGGGCAGTGGCTGAACATCCTCACCATCACTCAGCCAGTGAGGGTCAGAGCAGCCACAGGGCAACAGAGCCTGTCTGCTGCCCTCAGCCAGCACCCCACTCTCCCAGGAGGTCCAGGCAGAGTACCTCCAGGGGCAGGTCTCAGACCCAGCCAGTGTGTCCAGGGCCACAGGTGCCCAGGGACCAAAGGAGCCAGGCTGGGAGGTAGACTTGTGCCAAGCCTGGACTCCTGCAAACAGCCAGCTCTGGGATGCTGGCCACATCCACCTGGCTGCTTTCATACAGTGCTCAGCCCACACAAGTTCAGCCAACCACGTGCCTATGATACATGCATTTTTCTGCATTAAATCACATTTCAATAAAAGTTTTTTAAAAGCTACATTTCAAGTAAATTTTCCCAAGAAAGGTCTCCCTAGCAGCTGCTTTTAAGCTATTCAGCTCCTTCTCAAGGCATCAAGCACAAGAGCTCAGTACTCATTAAAACCAGAAACACATACTTAAAGAATAATGTTCCTTTAAGGCAATTTATAAATAGCAGAGCGCCGGGCAACCATTGAAAAGAATGCAGAGTTTCTTTACGAGTAGAGGTAAACAAACCTTCAAGGTACCGGGGAAGGTGTGGAGTCAGGTGTGTAACAAGCTATTGTTTGTGTTGTTGAGCAAAGCAAGGGTGACATGTGGTGCACAGCCCCTGCCGCTCATGAGAACACAGTGCTGGGGGCTGGAAACGCAGCACACGCAGAGGAGGGGCAGGCGGGGGCATGTTTCTCCCCATGAATCCCCTTGGCACCTTTCACTTCTTCATCCCCGTCCTCGAATCCACGCCCTCTTCACAGGATTGCCTTACCAAAAAGAGAACAGTTGGAAGATGATTCCCATAAACTTGTTTATAATGTCAGATGGCAGCAACATAACCCGGAGAAATGGGTTTACCCTTTAATAACAAAGAGGAAAAGATCCGTAGAATTGCTTTCCACATTAAAATAACTCAGGAGAGCACATGTTCCACACACCTGCTGGTCAGGAATCCCAAATGATAATCAGAGCTCCTTCTGCTACCTAACAGGGAAAAGCACATTTAAGCTGTGGGACAGTGATTTCCCCCCACCCCTCAAAAGAGAACATTGAATTATCATGTGTTCTGGTAATTCCACTTCTGGGTCAATGCCCAAAAGAATCGGAAGCAGGAACTCAAACAGACCTGTGCAGACCCATGTCAATGGCAGCATGACTCATAGGACGGCCACCCCAGCACCCATCAGCGGAGGGTGGTTAGAGAGATGGGGTCCACACACGGGGATGTTATTCAGCATCACGAGGGAGATGGGTTCATCACCTTTCTGTCTCTGCAATAAAATACCTGAGATAAACAGCTTCAAGTTGGAAAGGTTTATTTCAGCTCATGGTTTCAGAGGTTTCAGTCCATGGACAGTTGGCTTCCTTGCTTTAGGCTCATGGTGAGGCAGAAACATGATGGAAGGGTGTGGTAGAGGAGGAAAGCCACTCATGTTGAGGCAGCAAAGGGGAGAGAGGGAGAGACAAGTGGGGCAGGCCCACGGTCATGCCCTCATGACCTAACCCCTCCAACTAGGCACCATCTCCTACGTTTCTACCATTTTCCAATCCAGCCACCAAATCTTCAATCCATTAATGAATTAAGTCACCAGTAAAGCTGGAGCCCATCAGCTCCACCAGTAAAGCCAATTGCCTGCCAAAAGCCCATCAGCTGTCAACCAAATCCCCAGTGCACCAGGCTTAAGTGGGCTTTAGATGCACACATCAAGGAAGGAGGTCCTGACGTACCACAGGGCACCAATGGATGCTGAAGATGTGTGTTGAGTGAATGAGCCAGCTGCAAGAAGACGAGTACCATGTGATTCCACTCAGGCAGGCAGAGGCAGACTGCCAGGGGCGGAGTGCAGGGTGGGCGCAGGGCCGTGAAGAATGCAGAGATAGCATTTCACCAGACAGAGTTTGGTGAAGGGGAAGAAGGTCTGGACTGGTTGGGCTGACGGCTGTGTGACAGTGTGACTGTGATGCTGCTGAATGGGGCCCTGAAGGTGGGGAAGATGGGAACCTTTACATTATACGTGTTTTACCACAATGTTATTAAAGAGAAGATTTGAAAAGGGGAATCCTCCTCAAACATCATAGCTTGACAAGCAGTTGGGGGCCACCATGGCGTTTCCACTGAGCACTTCCAGCCCACAGCCATTCTCCTCGGAGAAGGAAGTCAGGCGTTTGCAGGGCTGGCTGTCACTGTGGGTGGCAGCCTGTGGCCTCGTCTCCTGACTGTTTTCCTGACGAGCTCTGAGTGGCCCCAGCCTCTGTGGCCCCCAATGGCCCTGGTTCAGCCCTCAGCGATACACAACCTTCCTCCCATTAACGGGGTCACACAGCGGATCTGGCTACAAAGCAAAAGGCGACTCCCCTGTCCTCACCTTCTGGGAGATTTGGGCTGCAGATTCACCTGCAGTCTGTGGGAAAGGGGATGCGGGAGGACAGTAGGAGATGTGGCATAGGGCTGAAAACTGCTGTTAGAGCTGTGTCGAGATGCACACCCCTCAGCCAAAACCTCGAGTGGTCATAGGTGGGGCTTTTTCTGAGGCAGTAGAATGTAGAGTTTGTGGTGCTGAGGTAAAGAGCATGTGATTACTAAACCAATATCCATGAGTGATTGGCTTGGCATTGTCCTAATCCTGATAGTCTGAATAAGATAAAAGGGGCAGAAAGGTGCTGTTAAAGTCCCTTGTTACCTCTGCTGTCATGTGGGCTCCCTGAACTATTCTTCCTCTGCGATACCTGTTTGCTGCCCTGCCTTGGAGCCAGCCGATTATGGACTAGACCTCTACAAACCATAAGCCAAATAAACCCCTTCCCCTCTAACTTTGGGTGTCAGGTATTTTGTCTCAGAAACCAAAGAAAAGTTACTGACACACTGCCTTCCCCTCCATGTGCAGCCCTCACCATGCACACAAGACACAGGGCTCTGGGATGGGTCCTGGGCTGTTCTCCTGTTTCCACACTTGAGCATGAGGGCTCCATGAAGGCCCAGCGCTGGGCTGAGGAGCATTGAAGAACAACACAGGCCCTTCCCTGACCCCAGCTGAGTCTTAGCACAGGACGGTGACAGAGGGTTCCCTTGTCATCCAGAAGCACATCCTGGCTCAGGAAGTCAGAAGGGACTGGGTGGGAGAGCTGTCCCTCCCGCCTCACAAAGCGTGTGCCTCTGCCTAGGCCTACCTCCTGCAGCTCTGTGACATTTGTGTCTTCTCAGAAGTACCTCTTTTTCTACCCTAGATCTCTGAAAGGCAGATCTAAGGCCAGGGCTTGGGAACAGGTATTTTATGAGAAATAGCAATCCCAGGGGACAGGAGGGCACCAAGGGGGCAGCAAGGCATCCAGGGGACAGAACGGACACACATGGCAATAGAGAGGCAGGGAAGGCTGGAAGGGACTCACTCCCAAATATAGAGGGAATAAGAGCCACACGAGGGCCTGGCCATCGGAGAGCAGATGCCCTGCAGGAGGTGTCAAAGGATGATGGGCATTTGTGAAGCAGATGGGGGCATTCAGAGGTTGGGGCAGCTTGGGGATGCAGAGGTCCAGGTAGAAGATGGGGCTATCCAGGAGGAAGGTGTGTCTAGGGCAGCATTTGATCCTGGAGAGGCAGCTGGGAGTCACTGGCAAGGGAGGGAAGCAGGGTCAGAGCTGGTCACAGGCTGCTTGTGCCACACAAGTATATCAGTCAGCCAGTGCCACACAGTAAATTCCCCAGCACCAAAGCCAGTGGCTTGAAACAACTGCTCATTTCTCCACTTCTGCAGGTGGCCAGATGCCCTGTGCCTGGCTGCATCCATAGGTCTCTGCTAGACTCACAAGGAAGGTGGTGGGTCTTGCTGGTGATGGCTGTCTAGGTGTCTTTGCCCTGCTGCAGGTGGCCTCCTGTAAGGCCCTAGCAGCCTGCCCTGCACCACATGCCTCACTGCCCTACATGAGGCAGCCATCAGGTCAGAGCCTTTGCAGGAGATGAGCACCAAGTTACCTCCTGAGAGCAGGAGTCACAGTCACATTGCAAGGGGTAATAGGGAATTGGTGCCATTGTTGATGTCCCTTATGAGGGAGCCCAGGGCCAACCAGTACTGGGCGGCCACACCATTTTTAATTTGCAGTGGCAGTGTCAGATTTGTTTTAGGGAAGAATAATAAGGACTCATGCCCAAGCTGACTCAGCCTGGCCAGTGTTGGCCGCACTGCACTCTCTCCCCAGTGCCCCTGTGCCATGCCCCTAGCAGGTGTCTTCCTTCTGAGGTGGCCAGCAGCTGATTTAGGTAGGTCCCAGGCTCTGTAGGGATCCACACAGAGGAGACCTGAGGTCATGACAGGCCCCAGAAGAGTCACAAGGCTGGAGGCCCCTCTTCCATGCTCTTCTAGCCAAAGAACTTCCCCACATGTTCAGGCCATGGCCTTTAACCACATGTGAAAGATAAGCAGTCACAACTATGAAAGCAGATGGAGAGAACTTTACATACTAAAATCCTGGCTTCAACATATACTGATCCAATTTGGGGTTTGGACATAAAAATTTAAAAAGCAACAAAAATCAAAAAAAAGGAAAACCTCGGCTAGAAACTTTTCCAATAAAGTATTCACAGCTTGAAACACAGACGTCGTTAACTTCTGTGGAGGTCTTTGCCAACTCTTCCAGGCCATTGGTGCATAAAAACAATGTAATATAGTGATTCAATTTTCTAAAGAATCAGTTAGCAATTAAACTGAGAATGTTTGGGAACAGATATTAAATTCTGGAGAGAATTGCCATTTAAACTTTAACTTTTCTGAGCAACAAAGGGATAATAAGGAATAGCAAGGAAGTTTCTCTTGAATTTCAGTGAGGAAATTATAAAAATTGAGGTCAAATGCCCTCTGGGATTCTTTAAATGAGTCAGTGACCTTGATATGGTACCAGACAGCAGCAAGGGCATTTAGGATTGTCTTAGGGGTGCTCATTTGCTATTGTCCCAATTATCAGATCCTGGGATACCCAGGAATTCTGGGCCCATTGGTTCTGGGTCATTGGACACTGATTGTTCTATGCAAGCGGCCCTGGAAGAAGAGGCCATCTGCTGGAGGAACCATCCTCCCAGCCTCCTGTCTTCATTCACCCAGAGATGTGCAGGGCACACTTAGGGCGTGTTGGGCACCAGGCATGGCACCCAGAGTACCATCCACTTCTGAATTTAGGTAAGTCAGAGGTCAGAAGTGTTCTCCAAACCAGGAAAATTGGAACCAGCAGACAGAGCATGTGCACATGGACTCTACATGGGCAATCGCGCCTATGGCCAGCAATGAGACATTCAAGGAAAAGGAACAACCTAAGGTCCTAGCAGGAAAAATGACCAGGAATCAAATATGCTAGAAAATGAAAATGAACCAGCAAAGCACCCTGTGGAGAGTCTGGAGGCCAAGACTCCCTGTCCTGGGGAGTGTGGGGCTCATCTGTGCACAGAGAAACTGGCCCAGGGCCAGGGTGGAAGAATGGGTGACCCTTCCAAACTCCGTGGACAGGAAACCCGAGATGGGAACTGTCCTCTGTCTGGCTAAGCCTGCCTCCCTTCTGCAGGGCCCTCTCACTTCGTGAACTCCACAGCATCCACACCTGGCTTCGTGAACCCTCTTCCAGCCCACACTCCTGCAGGCAGGCCTCCCTCCAGGAGACACAGCTCCTCTGAGCCCTCCCAGCCCTGCTTCAAGTGGCCAGTGTCCTCTCAGTGGCTCCAGGGACCAGGCTCTCTGTGCCATTCTGGGGAAGCCAGGTCACTGAGTCCAAAGGTGCCCTCCCTCTAGGCCCCCTGCTCAGGCCCTTTCACCTCTCTTGCCGAGACCTTCCCCTGGGTCCCCTTCTCTCTCACGTGAGCTCAGCCTTTCCTGCAGCTTTGTGGCCTCTCTAGCCTGGGACTCCATGTGTGACCCCAGACCTGTGAGCACAGCACCAGACCCACACATGTATTCTTGGAACCTCTCACCCATGCATTCAGCTCAGGCTTCTGGGAGCTCAGCCTGGCCACCAGCAGCACCCCTGGACACGTCTCAGGCTGGATCCTGGCTCCTCCATGGCCACCTGCCCCTCCTGGTACAGTCTTTCTTAGGGTTGTTCCCACCAACATCTCAGCCATCTGCCTGTTCCCCACACCGCAGTCTCAGTAGTGGTCCTCGCTACTCCCCGCTGACAACCCCAAGTCCTCCTCAGTTCAGCTCGTATTTCTTCTCAGCATGGCCTGTTTCTTCCATCCCCATTGCCAAGCTAACACACAAATGCCTGTCCTCTCCTCCTTGACACCTTGGATGGTCTCCATGGGCCATCTGTCCTCCTGCCCTGCTCCGGAGGAAGGAGGCAGGCTCTCCTTAGCCTTTGCTCTGAAAGAGGGCACCTGTCACCACCTGGGGCGATCTCCAGCCTCCTTTGACCCCCTCACTCTCACCACCCTCCATTCCAGCCAGGTGGCTGTCCTTCTCCGTGCCTTCTGTATGCCTCTTACATGCTGTCTATACAACCACGTGCCTGCTACATGCTTTCTGCATGTCCTCTGCATGCCTTCTCCTTGCCTCTGCATGCCTTCTACACAGCTTGCTCTCTTCTATTTCTGGTCCTGCTCCCAGGAACTCGTGGCCTCTGCTTCCCTAATGAACTCTTTATATGCCTTCCTTCGTGTAAGTGTTCACAGCACTGCACATTGAGGCCTCTCTCTGCACTCTATCCTCTGCCCACAGCCCCTGAAGTATGGAAAGCAGCTCAGGTTACTGTGCCACTGAAAACTGCAGGGTGGGTCCTTGCCCACACTAGAATAACCCCCAACACACCTGGCCATGACCCTCAGGCTCCCCGTGCCCTGCCACCTCCCTCTCCCATGCTGCCTTGGGGCTGTGGACCCCTCACCCTGAACACATGACCATGCCACAGCCTTGACTCCCAGCTCTAGCCCCTTGGGACCTCATCTGGAAGGAAGAAACTAGTTATTCTATCTCAGTATAAATGGCCATCCTGTCCACATCTCATGCCTATCGATTCCCTAACATCCAGACAATTAATGACCCAATGTTTCAGTTTGTCTACTGCTGTGTGGGCAGAACAATGCCTCTCTCCCAGGGACATCCTTGTCCTAAAGTCCACTACCTGTGACTACATCAGGTTCTGTGGCAAAAGGAAGTCACAATGCTCATCAGTTGGCCTTAAAACAGATTTCCCAAATATTCCAGAGAGCCGAATGTATTCACAGGGTCCTTAAAACTGGGAGGAGCGAGGGTGAATAGAGGAAGATGAAGGGAGGGTGACCAGACCAACACTGACGCCACCAAGAGGCTGAGGGAAGGAGCTATGAGGCCCCAGAGGCTGCAGGAGGCTGCCGGGGGCTCCACTGGAGAATGCTGAGGTGTGGCTGTAGTTCGAGGTGTCCCCCAAAGGTTTGTGCAGCAAACTTGGTCCCTGATACAACTATGTGAACGTGCTGGGACCTTGTACAGGTGATCAGATCAAAAAGGAATGATGTGGCTCGTAGGGAGCCGACTGGTTCCCACAAGGACAGGGCAATACACACCAGCAGGCCTGGCCGCCCGTCTCTCCGGCTTCCTGTCTCACTGTGTAATCCTCCCCACACTCACCCTCTGCAGTGGCATCCACAAAGCCAGGCCTCCTGATCCTGGGCTTTCAGCCTCTGAATCTGTGAGGTCAACATAGTTCTCTTTATGGAGGTATTTTGCTATGGTTATGGAAAATGATCTAATACAAACCTCAGATGGAAGGAACACAGACATGCAGTACCATGACCTCAGCCCAGGGAGAGCCAGGCCGGTGTCCCCGTCAGAGACAGAACCGTGGGCTAGAGTTATGATGGGGGGCTATTTTGAACAGTTTAATGGTGATGCTCTTTTACTGTAACATTTTTCTATAACTTAACATTCACTGTGAATTTTAAGCATGCCTCATGTATATTCAAGTCCACACAAGGATGGCAGTGGTCATAACCACTCCAGATGGAAAAAGAAGTCAACCTCGCAGTGTGTCTGTGCTGCTGAGGCAGAGCCCATTAATTCCTGACCCCACACTTTGCCCTAAGTAATCAGAGGGCCTTTGAACACCTTTTAGATGTTCTTTTCTTTTTCATTAGTGCATATTATTCCCGCAGAATGTCGCGTTTCATTTGACAGATTCATGCACATGCATGTGTACAGTGCACTCTGACCCCTTGAACCTCCACCACACACATCCGGCCCTGCCCTCCCCATCCCTTCCCCTCCCCGGAATCTCCCTCCGTTCCTTGCATGTCCTCTTTGGAAACTGCACAGACCAGAGAACGCACTACACTTGCCTTTCTGTGTTTGGCTTGTTTCATTCAACACGAGGGTCACCATCCCATTTTCTCTCCCACAAATGGCATGATTTCTTCTCTACAGCTGTGTGATTCCCTGATGTGTGTGCACTGCATTTCTTCTCCCTTTGCCATCAATGACACCTGGGTGGTTTCGGTGGCCCAGCTGCTGTGAACTGGGCCACTCTTTAGAGTGATTTGCTTGCACAGTAGCAGGCATCGCATTTCCACAGTCTGGTGCTGTTGTTAAAATGTAAATTTCACTTCACAATCATCACCCTGGGCAGGGATGGTGTGAGATTTGTTTCCTGTTTTGTCACTGGATTCTTCACAAGGAAAATAATCCAACAGGTATCAGGCAGTGGCCACAGAACAGAAGAGCCAGGGACAGATAGGGCCAAGAGCAGGGATGGTGGGGTCTGATTCCCAGGAGAGCAGGTAAAGAAGGGACAGGGAAGTCTCTCCCCTCTCCTCTCCCCTCTCTCTCTCTCTCTCTCTCTCTCTCTCTCTCTCTCTCTCTCTCCTCACTTCTCTCCCTCTCCCCTCCACTCTACCAGCATAGAGATGAATCCTGCCCAAGGGGCTGGACTCTCCTCTTTGCATGGCCATGATGTATGGTGCCTGAGAAGCAGCCCACATGGGCCCTCCAAAGGCAAAGGTGTCATGGACAAGAACTGACCTAAGGCAGGGGCTGTGCAAGTGGACGGCACCTTAAACCCAAGCAGTGGGACCAGACGGTGTCATCAGCAGACAGTGAGGGCTGAGGGCTGTGGAGAGGACTGGGGAGGCGGCCCAGAAGCCCACTGTGTGGCCACTGCTCATGACTCTGTTTCTATGTGACTAGGGGTGATCAGAGGAGAATATCACTGGGACTTGTCCTCTTCCTAAAGAGTCCAAAGAGGAGCAGAAAAAGAAGGGAAAGATGATTCTGGAAGGCCAGAGGGTTGGGAAATGGGGCTGGGGCCCTGGCATGGCTATCTGTAGTGGGAGCCGGCCCTAGAAGCCCACTCCAGACGGTGACATGGTGCTCAGAGCATGCCACACTGGTGCCCTGAGCAGACCTGGGCCTGATGCCAGAGTGAAGAGTGACTAAGGAACGGTGCCACCTTGTGGTTCTGTCCCTTCCTTGGTGGACACACCACCTGAGACCTCTGGCCTCCTTCCCAGCCGCCTCAGGAAATCCTGCCCCTCCTGGAAGAGTCTGCAGGTCTCCTAGGGCAGGTGCCATTCTCAAGTACCAGGCCTTGGGATGGGCTAGGCAGGAAGATGACACCGTGGATCCTGCGCTGGCTCCTGCTGGGGCATCCATAGAGCACAGGTGGGGGTGCCCCCCTGTCCAGACTCCATCTCCCAGCCTGGATTCCAAGGTCAGAGCTGGACTTCACACTGAAATGCGTGGCACAGGAGCGCTTTAATCTCCACTCTCACTTCCATACAACACAGCAGGACCAAGGGGGAGTGGACAGAGAGGGGCAGCATACACCCCCAGGGAGATGCGGAAAGGGTTAGGGAGGCAGGCTCTCGAAGCAGCCAGCACTACCCAGGTCTTCACAGCCCCAGGCCACCTGTGAGGGGAGCACATTTGCACTCTTCCTCAGGTCCTGTCTGGGCCGTGAGAGCTGTGGAGGAAAAAGCTCATCTGCAGCGACACCACGCCTCTGCCACTGTCTCTGACTCTGGGCCCACTGCCTTCTCTCCCAACCCTGCATGAGCTCCCCACACCCTTCTGGCTCCCCTCTCTGTGCTCCCTGCCTGGCACCTGATGCCAGCACTTGCACACCTTTCTCTAGCCCCCTGGGGCCAGAAGTACCTGCTACTATAAAAATGAGGAAATAGAAGAAAGAAGGCCATGGTGGTGGGCTACGCTCTGTGGGCACTGCAAGCCTCAGAATCCACTCAGCTCAGGGCATAAGGCCATGGCTCACTGGCTGAGAGGGTCACTGTTGCCGTGCGTGAACCAAGCTGACCTCACCACAAGTGTGTTTCCTCTTCCCAGCTGGCAGCACCCAGAGCAGGGTGCTTACAGTCATTAGACCATAATGGATGCTACAGTGCTTAAAGAAAATGACTTCACAGGCAAATGGAGCCATGATTTCAGAGACAAATCAATTCTGGTGGGTCAGCCTTAAACACAGAATGCACAGAGGACCTGTCAGGATGATTTAGGAAGACTCTGCCACCAAGAAACAGTGAGCACGTGTCTAAGATTTATGTCACTGCTGAAGGCCAGCAGAGTCAAAGCTGGAACAAAGAGCACTTGAGAACGTGGCTCTCCACAAGCAGTGGGAGAAGGGTGATGAGCTAGGTGTCTAGGTGAGGCACACCATTCACCGGGCAGTGGCACTTCAGGTCTGGTTCCCTTTGTTAAAGGCAAGATTTGCTTACCTCCCTTCCAAGTTAAAAGTTCACAAAGGCTTGGCATGGCTCAGTGAAATTGTAGCAGATGTGGTCACATTCCCCTGAAATCTCAGCACAGCTGCAGGAGGTGGGGGTTCAGGTTCCTAACAGAACAAAGACTTTGCTTCTGTTTTTATTTATGAGTTTTTCTGGTGTGCATGTGTTTGTTTTTTTGGTACCGGGGATCGAACTCAGGTCCTTGTGCTTACAGGGCAGGTGGCAGAACCACTGAGCTAAATCTCTGGCATGAGTTTTGTTTTGTTTTTGGTTTTTTGG
>NW_022900928.1:134608713-134672535 GCF_012274545.1 Fukomys damarensis | reverse complement strand
CTCTCTCTCTCTCTCTCTCTCTCTCTCTCTCTCTCTCTCCTCACTTCTCTCCCTCTCCCCTCCACTCTACCAGCATAGAGATGAATCCTGCCCAAGGGGCTGGACTCTCCTCTTTGCATGGCCATGATGTATGGTGCCTGAGAAGCAGCCCACATGGGCCCTCCAAAGGCAAAGGTGTCATGGACAAGAACTGACCTAAGGCAGGGGCTGTGCAAGTGGACGGCACCTTAAACCCAAGCAGTGGGACCAGACGGTGTCATCAGCAGACAGTGAGGGCTGAGGGCTGTGGAGAGGACTGGGGAGGCGGCCCAGAAGCCCACTGTGTGGCCACTGCTCATGACTCTGTTTCTATGTGACTAGGGGTGATCAGAGGAGAATATCACTGGGACTTGTCCTCTTCCTAAAGAGTCCAAAGAGGAGCAGAAAAAGAAGGGAAAGATGATTCTGGAAGGCCAGAGGGTTGGGAAATGGGGCTGGGGCCCTGGCATGGCTATCTGTAGTGGGAGCCGGCCCTAGAAGCCCACTCCAGACGGTGACATGGTGCTCAGAGCATGCCACACTGGTGCCCTGAGCAGACCTGGGCCTGATGCCAGAGTGAAGAGTGACTAAGGAACGGTGCCACCTTGTGGTTCTGTCCCTTCCTTGGTGGACACACCACCTGAGACCTCTGGCCTCCTTCCCAGCCGCCTCAGGAAATCCTGCCCCTCCTGGAAGAGTCTGCAGGTCTCCTAGGGCAGGTGCCATTCTCAAGTACCAGGCCTTGGGATGGGCTAGGCAGGAAGATGACACCGTGGATCCTGCGCTGGCTCCTGCTGGGGCATCCATAGAGCACAGGTGGGGGTGCCCCCCTGTCCAGACTCCATCTCCCAGCCTGGATTCCAAGGTCAGAGCTGGACTTCACACTGAAATGCGTGGCACAGGAGCGCTTTAATCTCCACTCTCACTTCCATACAACACAGCAGGACCAAGGGGGAGTGGACAGAGAGGGGCAGCATACACCCCCAGGGAGATGCGGAAAGGGTTAGGGAGGCAGGCTCTCGAAGCAGCCAGCACTACCCAGGTCTTCACAGCCCCAGGCCACCTGTGAGGGGAGCACATTTGCACTCTTCCTCAGGTCCTGTCTGGGCCGTGAGAGCTGTGGAGGAAAAAGCTCATCTGCAGCGACACCACGCCTCTGCCACTGTCTCTGACTCTGGGCCCACTGCCTTCTCTCCCAACCCTGCATGAGCTCCCCACACCCTTCTGGCTCCCCTCTCTGTGCTCCCTGCCTGGCACCTGATGCCAGCACTTGCACACCTTTCTCTAGCCCCCTGGGGCCAGAAGTACCTGCTACTATAAAAATGAGGAAATAGAAGAAAGAAGGCCATGGTGGTGGGCTACGCTCTGTGGGCACTGCAAGCCTCAGAATCCACTCAGCTCAGGGCATAAGGCCATGGCTCACTGGCTGAGAGGGTCACTGTTGCCGTGCGTGAACCAAGCTGACCTCACCACAAGTGTGTTTCCTCTTCCCAGCTGGCAGCACCCAGAGCAGGGTGCTTACAGTCATTAGACCATAATGGATGCTACAGTGCTTAAAGAAAATGACTTCACAGGCAAATGGAGCCATGATTTCAGAGACAAATCAATTCTGGTGGGTCAGCCTTAAACACAGAATGCACAGAGGACCTGTCAGGATGATTTAGGAAGACTCTGCCACCAAGAAACAGTGAGCACGTGTCTAAGATTTATGTCACTGCTGAAGGCCAGCAGAGTCAAAGCTGGAACAAAGAGCACTTGAGAACGTGGCTCTCCACAAGCAGTGGGAGAAGGGTGATGAGCTAGGTGTCTAGGTGAGGCACACCATTCACCAGGCAGTGGCACTTCAGGTCTGGTTCCCTTTGTTAAAGGCAAGATTTGCTTACCTCCCTTCCAAGTTAAAAGTTCACAAAGGCTTGGCATGGCTCAGTGAAATTGTAGCAGATGTGGTCACATTCCCCTGAAATCTCAGCACAGCTGCAGGAGGTGGGGGTTCAGGTTCCTAACAGAACAAAGACTTTGCTTCTGTTTTTATTTATGAGTTTTTCTGGTGTGCATGTGTTTGTTTTTTTGGTACCGGGGATCGAACTCAGGTCCTTGTGCTTACAGGGCAGGTGGCAGAACCACTGAGCTAAATCTCTGGCATGAGTTTTGTTTTGTTTTTGGTTTTTTGGGGTTTTTTTTGTTTTTTTTTTTGTTTTACTTCTTAGCAGGTGTGTCAGTTAGCTTTCTGTCACTGAGACAAAATACCAGAGAAAATCAACTTTAAAAAAGGAAGGTTTGTTTTGGCTCATGGTTTCAGAAGTTGCAGTCCATAGTACCATCATTTCTGGCCTGTTTTGGTGACTTGGAACATCATGGAAGGATGGCTAGAATCAAGACAGAAAGAAAGAGTGGGGGAGAGGTCAGGGTCCTACAGTCCCTTTCAAGGTCATACCCCCAATAACCTCACTTTCTTCCACCAAGCTCCACCCCCGAGAGGTCCTACCACCTCTCAACATTGCCACAGGCTGATGGCCAAACCATGTATCTTTGGAACACTTATCCAAGCCATAGTGCCAGAGTATCAGAAAGGACAAAATGAATTACCATTTCTTACAGATGCTATTATCCATTGAGATATATCAAGGAGTCACTAAAGAGTCTTTAAAACTTCCTTTGAGCTGAACTGAAAGGTGTTGAATGGCATTATGGCTTCTGTCTAGATGTCCCTCCAAATCCTCATATGGTCAGAGATGGAGCTTTTCAGAGGTGAATGGATCTAGGTGATTCTGAGATCAAGGATGTGAGCTGGGATTAATTCATGGTGCAATGCTAGGATTAAAGGTGTGAGTGCTACCTGCCTTAAGTGTTAATAAAATATAAGGGACAGAAAGAGAGCTGCTCTTTGCTTGTTGCTTGTCACTTGCTGCTTGCTGCTTTTGCTGCCTTCTGCCTGCCATGAACTGTTTCTCCTCTGCGATGCCCCTCTGCCATGCCACCCTGCCCTGGAGACAGCCAACTATGAACTGAATCCTCTACAAACTGTGAACTAAATAAACTTTTCTTCCTTTAACTTTGGGTGTTGTGTATTTTATCTCAGCAATGAGAAAAGTAGCTATTCAGAATTTGGTACCAGAAATGGGGTCATTGCTGTGACATTATCTGACCATGTAGTCAGGAGCCTTTGAGACTGGCTTATGGGAAGAGTTTGGAAAGGTTTGGAAAAGCTGGCTGAAGGAGCGCCCTAGAATGCCTTAAGCTATACCTGATGGGACATCCTTGTCAGAGATCAGAAGAGCAACACACTGATTGAAATGTTGTTGGTAAAGACCAGGCTTAGGTGGTTTCATCTGGGAAGAAAGGCTACATAGGCTGCTGGACCCCCAAACAATGAGTGTTATGACTTGGCAGAAAGTTAGTCTGCATTTTGCTTGTGTCCAGACACTTTTCCTTAGACTGAGATTAAAGACAGTGGACTAATTAATCTTGCAGAAGAAGTTTCAAGACAGTCTAATGTTGAGGCAGTGACATGGCTAGTGTTGGGGGCTTTTAGCTAGATCTATGTTGAGAATTGAGAGCAAAAAGGCCAGCAGAATGATTTTAAATGATTTGAGTTTGGACAGAAAGGAAGCTCCAGTAAAGTTGGGGCCCACACATACCAAACAGAAGAGAAATTGGTCCCTAAAAAGACTAGCAAGAAAAAGCCAAGTATTTCAGAAGATGACAATAGAAAAAAATGGACTGAAGACATCACAAGAAACAGCAGGGCACCACTCTCTGAAGCCTCAAGGTTGCAAAGATGAAAGAATTCACTTTGAAAAGAGAACCCACAGCATCATGTTCTATCGTGGTAGTGACCTAGGAAATTGTTTCTCAGGATTTGGTTCACAGGCAAGAGAGAAGGAAGCCTGGCCACCGCTCCAGTTGGCAGCAGACCTGGGTATCATCCGTGTGGTGCTGTAGGACCCAGAATAAAGAATGACACTGTGAGCTAAATAAACCTTTCCATCAGGTATTTTGTCTCAGCAACAAGAAAAGTAACTGAGGCAAATAGTGTCCCCTAAAACACATGTGTCCCACCTCAGACCACGGGATGTGACTACATTTGCAGAAAATCTTTACGTGGGTGGCTAGGGTAAATGGAGTCATTAGGTGGACCTCACTCATCATGACTGGGCCCTCCTGATATGAGGGCATTAGTGCCTTCTGCTTCTCTAGGGAGGCACTGTCTGGGCCTCATCCAGAGCCAGGGATCCAGTGTGTGCAAAGGGCAGGGATCCACCCACAATGCATGGGGAAGACTCAGCTTTGAAAGGAAGGTCACAAAACATCTGGCGGCACATTGGAAAAGAAGCCTGAGTGATTTATGCGAAGACGAGGACAGAGCCCTCCTGGAGAACACACTGGAGACTGGCTTAACAAAGACACGCTGTGCTTCTGGATGTGAAATCTCCCCAGACTGCACACAGATTATTCAGCTCCACTCCGGTTTTATCACAGGAGGCTATTTTACTTGAAAAGTTTATTCTAAAACTTGAGTAGAAGCATAAACATAGAAAAATTGTCAAGAAAATGAAGGAAATCATGGGAAATTCTTAATTGTTCATAAATCAAACTATAGAGCAATATTAATCAAAACAATTAGATACAAGCTAAGAAATACTGAACTATATCGAAGAAATAGAAAGTTGAAAATGAACTGCAAATGGTATCTCATATATTAAAAACGTATTTTGAAGCAGTATGAAAACGATTTAAGAAACAATATTGGGAAAATGTATTTCCCATTTGAAAAACTGTTGGATTCCTATTCATATCATACACAAAAGCAGATTCCTGATGGTTAAAATGTCTAAATCTTTTAAATTATTAGAAGAGTAGAAGAAAACATAATCAAGATATAAAATGTAAAATTCATGAAAGAAAATATTGATAGATTTGATCTTATGTATCTTTTGAAACATTAAATTCAAAGAAAATGATAGAATAACACATATGTAATGCCTAAGAGTCAATGTCATGAACACTCTTTTAATATCCAGAATGGATTTTATAACTCAGAATTTGATTCTGAATTTATACTGGAAACATAGATATAAAAATTCATAAAAACATTATATCTTGCTAAAAAAATTAGAAATTTCTTGAAAAAAATAATTGAGAGATTCATTCACGGCAGGGCAAATGTTCCAAATCCTGACCTGGCTGGTGGTTATGCTGGTGTAAAAGTGTATAAATCTGTAAAATATAAGTATACATGAAACTGTCGAACTATATACCTAGGAAGAATGTGTTTTACTGATCAACTGTATTCCATTACATCTTAATACAAGTGGTTTAAAGGTGTGGAAAGAATATCCACAGACCTACAAGAGAGAGTTTAGACACTGACAAACACATTTTCTCCATCACCTCTGCCTCAGACACTCCAGATATCACTGGATCTTGCCCCCAGGCTGTTCTGACCTCTCCTTCCCAATCCCACCTCCTCTGTCTTCTCCCCAAAAGGGAGGCCCTGGGCCGACCACAGCCTGTCCATCTTCCTGGACTCGGGGAACGGCTCTCTCCAGCATGCTTGGTGGACACCTGTGCTTGGTAGTTAGACACTGCCCCTTGGCCACACCTGCCACCAGGCTTCTCCCTACCTGCTTGGGCTACCTTCCTGTCTGGACCCTAAGTTAGGGCAGTGTGACCCAGACAGGCTTCCAATCCTGGGGATTCTCCTAGGCAGAGCACTGGTGCTATTTTATTAAGTGCCCTTTGTAGTCTGAGAGAGGCAGCCTTGTATCTCACTGACAGGACCAGAGACACTGGGATTGCTCCAAGGAAGCCAGGACTCCTCTGTAGTTCCAGAGCAGCAGACTCCCTGTGTTACCTCAGTCTCCCTCTCCTATGCTCCCATGGCGAATGGGGTCTCTACAGTGCTAAGCCACAACACTGATGAACACAAAACACATTTTGTACACATCAAGTATGAATTCTGTACAACTCAATTATGTGTGTGTGTGTGTGTGTGTGTGTGTGTGCATACTCACAAATGCTCCCCAAGGCAAATTTCATAATAGAAATCTTCGGCTCTGAAATTTAGGATCCTTGTCTAAGACTGCACACACCACAGGTGCAATAACCAGAGGCAGCTGAGAGCTCTGGGACATAAGTGGGGATCTTGACATCAGGGGCTTAGATGGAAGAGTGCATGTTGTTCCAGGGGAGGTCAGAGGCGTCCTGGACCTGTTGACCTTCACTGTTAACCCAGCTAAAAGAGCCAAGTCACCAGGACATTGGTGGTTGCCCTCGGCCTTCCTGAGCCCCACAGTGCTGGTTCTCAGTCGGAAGAACCTTCAGAGTCCCAGCAAGGGTCCCACATGAGCCAGCTCCACAGGCCCCTGAGAAGGCTCACTGCAGTGACCCCGTGTTGTCTTGGAAAATGTGAGGCGATGTCACAGGAAGCTGTCCATGTCCCCAGCTCTGTGGTCCATCCTCGGGCAGCAGGACTGCACCATGAAGTTCCCAGGAGATTTTAGTCCATTTGAGTGCAGCAGTCTCCCGGAGACACATTGAAATGAATTTCCATGTTTATGAAGCCATGAATTATTGAAAAGTACTCAGGAATTTTGTGTTCCATTTATGCGAATCAATGAGCGGAGGACTTCATGCAACTTCTGCTTTGCCGCTTTATGGCTCATGAAGACAGCAGTGAGAGCAGAGGTACACTGAGAACAGTTCTGCTCACAGCCCCAGCAAGGAGGCAGGCCGCCTTTGAGAAAGAGGCACACACCCTACGGAAGCACATGGCGAGCTCAGCAGGTAGCTGGTTGTTTCCATTTTCACATTGGAGACGTTCAAACATGTAGGAGAAGGGGGAGCATGGAGCAACGCCCTCCCGTGGGCCCAACATTTCGCTCCCGTGCTTTACCTGCTCCATGCACATCAACCCACATGTGAAAAGAAATGAGCTGAAGACCTGCACGAATGCAAATGCACATGCTTGGAAGACGTGGATGCTGCAAAACTGACAACGATTCTTAAGTAAGATCCATTGCAATACCAATAAACATTCCAAGAGGAATTTTTACTCTGTCAAAATACTTCATTTGTTTAGGCAGAAAAAGTGAAAATATGAAAACTGCAAAAAGCCATTTGAAAAAGAGGACAGGTTTTTTGTACTAGACACTAAATTATAAGAGGATTAAAAGCTCTACTAGGAAAAAATGGATTTTTTTTTTATAATCTTGGTATAGGGAAGGGATTTTCTAGTCTCTTAGCAAAGACCATTAGAGAAAATATTAGCTAATTTATGAAAATTGGAGCTCACATTCTTATAAATCTGAAAGAATTTAAAGTCAAACTATCATGAAGACTGGGTGAACTTGATAAATTTGCTGAATATAGTCAGTATGCAAAAACTCAATTGTATTTCTATGTGAGTTACACACAAATAAAGAAATGTATCAAAGACAGCCTTTATAATAGCATCAAATATCTGAGAATAAATCTAACAAAAGCTGCACAAAACTTCTACTCAGAAATCTACCAAACATCACTGAGAGAAATTAAAGAAGTCTCAATAAAGATAGATGCAACAAAGGAGGTCCAGGACCCCCGCTAGAGGTACACAAAACATCATTGAGAAAAATTTTTAAAGTTCTCAAAAAACATGGAAAGTTTTTCTTTGTGGAGGGCAGCTTTCCTCAAATTAATCTGTGGATTCAATGCACCCCAATAAAAATCACAGCAGGAATTTTTGCAGAAATTGACAAGCTGACTCAGAAACTCATGAGCCCCAAGTCAACCATGAAAAACAAGAACAAAGATAGCAAATATAAAGACTTGTTATGAAGCCATAATAATCAGGCAAGTGTGAAATTGGCACAAGGATCAGCTGACCAAGGTACATTGCAAGTCCAGAAATAGGCACAGCAGCAAAAAAGGATTCATTTTTTTTTTCAATAAATGCAGCTGAGTTCATATCTGTGCATATGTTTAGGTAGGCAAGTGTGAAATTGGCACAAGGATCAGCTGACCAAGGTACATTGCAAGTCCAGAAATAGGCACAGCAGCAAAAAAGGATTCATTTTTTTTTCAATAAATGCAGCTGAGTTCATATCTGTGCATATGTTTAGAGTTATTTGGTGCCTTCAAGCAAGTTGCCTTCTACAAAGGCTGTACATCCTTTCCACCTACCAGAAAGCAAGAGGACCTACTAAATTCCTGGTCATCCCCAGCCAGTGTTGTTTAAGAAGAATCTTTGCTACTTCAACAACTTTCTTCACAGTTTGGGAGGCTGAATATTGCTTCTGGGTCTTCACTGTGCATCTGGACAGCTTCTTTCAGTGCGTTGCCTGTTCACATCTATTCCCCATCCTTCTAGAGGGATGTTTGGTTTCTCTTAGTGATCCGGTAAACATCTTGCGATAACTTCATACGTCAAAGACCCGTTTCCTTATCTAGCCACCCCAGCATATCCGTTGTCTTCCGGTGTCCATTGAGTGCTCATGGTGGGTGCTCCAATGGCCCCAGGGACTTGCTGGCCAAAGGGCCCTGGCTGGAAAAAGTCACTTCAACAAGGTCCTGCCTCCTCTGCTGCTTCTCCAGGGACTGGGGGGGTGAAGAGTGATAAAACCCAGACCCCTGCCACCACCCCAGGGGCCCTGATGGACCACTTGGTCTGGGCCTCTGTAGGCCTGGCCGGCCCACTGCTGAGACAATATTGTATCCACCTCTCCCTGTGCCCGTGCCTGCCTCTAGTGTAAATGTAGACTTGGAGTATTAACCCATCTCATGTAAGATGTGAAACAGACCCTTTATTTTTCTCCCAAAGGCTTAGGTAGACATCATAAGACCACTTATTGAATAATCAATCCTTGTGCCACCAATTTGAAATATCACCTTAATCATGTAGTGAATTATTAATGACACTTGGCTTTGCTTCTGGGCTTCCTGATCTACTCATCAGACCTGTCGGTCCAGTCCTGAGCTGGTCCACACTATTTTAATGTCGTAGCTTAAGCCTTCAAACTCGGACAAGGCAAGGTCTTTGTTACTCATCTTTTTAAATAAGAGCATTCATTCCTCTGTTTGCAACCACCAAAGGGCATGCAGCTCCTGCCATTTTCTTCTCAGTATTTCACAGCCCTTCCTGAGCTGGGAGTCCAGTTGGTCTAGGCGTCCAGGTGTGTGAACGCCCTTCATGGCTGCCATGGATGAGTAGGATCAGCATGGCCCACACTGCGCACAGCTCAGGCTCAGAGCCCGACTTCCTTCAGCTACACTGGCCCCTGCCAAGGACAGGCTCTGTCAGGATACACTGCAGATAGCCTCGCTCCCCTGTCTGTCTGCAGTGGCCTTAGCTCTCCCTGGCTGCCCGCCCTGCTCCTTGCCATCCCCTGCTCTCGGCTACAGAGAAGGCAGAAGAGGTGCACTCTGGGAAGGAGGCCCGGCTGAGGGCCCCTGGGCCATCTGTCCCTCTGGCAGATGCTGTGGGCCCTGCAGTCCCACCATGGCCCAGAGCCTAGTACCCTCGGGGCCCCAGAGGGGCCAGAAGCTCCTGCCTGTCTCTGGGTCTGCTCCTCCTTGTGTTGCGTTCTGTCTATTCCCCTGAGCTGTTCTGAGGGTAGCAAGCAACTACAGGCAGATGCTGAGTAGAAGTGCTGGCCTCTGGGGGACAAAGGACTTGGACCCTGCTCCCTTGTCCAAAGCAATGGCTGTGTAACTGTCCCTGGTCCAACCGAGTTAGAACATCCGCTTATTCAACAGACCTCACTCCGGGCCCTCACTGCCAGCAAGTCCAAGGACAAAAAAGGTGTGGTGTCTGCATGCAGTGCCTGCTTGCTTCTCCTGGCACAGATGCGTAGGAACTGTGAGATTCGGCAAGAGCACCAAGATGGCCTACAGAGTCCAGCGCTGCAAGCCTCAGGCAGATCCATTCTGTGGCAAATGTTCCCAAAGCCAGCATGGGACCACAGACCTGCCTGAGCGGGAGGGGAGCCAATAGGCTTAGAATTCTGCACTGTGTGCCTTGGGGTGGAGCAGGATAGAAGTGGGGAGAAGACGCAGCCCTGGGACTGGGAACTCCTGAGCTGTGTGTGAACCTGGGCAGCCTTGGTCCGGGTCTCTGAATGAAGCGGGGAAGTGTCGCACAGCTGTCCAGGCCCTCCAAACACCTCAGCAGTGCTCTCCAAGGCCCCCAGCCAGCTTCAGCTCTGTCACACGTTGCTCATTCGCAGTGGGGCCCAAGAGACTGTCAGACTCCATCACAGGGCAAGGTAGGGACAGCGGGTCGGGCGCCGTGTTCTATGATGACAGTGCCAGGTCCCTCCCTGCCCATCTGGGCAGGCTGTTCACCAGTTCTCACCTGGCAGCAGCCAGACCAAGCCTGCAGCATCATGGAACCAGGGCGTGCGGGGCGAGCCGGCAGATCCTGTGTCTGGTGAGGGCAGCTTCCTGGCTCCTGGGTGACATCTCCTCATTGTCCTCGTGTGGCGGGTGGGTGAGGAGCCCCGTGTCTCTTCCGCAGGCACTGATGCCATGCTTAGGCCCCAGCCTTACCACATCATCACCCTCACAGGCCCACGTCCCACACTGTCACTAGGGTCGGCTTTAGACATATGAATTCAGAGGAGCCTGGCTGGCCTGGCCAGGAGGAGCTGGCAAGAAGGTGCATGGGACAGGCACTGCTTGTCCCCTCCCCAGCCAGAGCCCTGCCTCCCTTGGCGGCAGTTTATGTGGGTCAAGATTAACCGAATATCTTGGAGCAGTGGTGCAAACCCATAACCCTGGCCTGAAGTGGGGGAATCACTTTGAGTTCGAGTTCAAGACCAGCCTGAGCTTCTTAGGGAGACCTGGTCTCAAAAAAACAAAGCAGGAAAAGAAAAAAACCTAAATAAGAGGATTTAGGAGCAAACCATGGCCAACCCAAGAGTGGTTTCCACACAGAGCCTGAGGTCTCTGGGGATGGTGCCATGTGTGGCCCCTGGGACCTGTCCTTCTCCTCCTGCTTCCCATCTCTCTTCTGCGGCCAGGGAGCTCTCAGCTTTGAGGTGAATCCAAAGTAACCTGGAGGCGATCTCTGTCCTCTCTGCTCCCTTTGGAGGACAGTGTGTAGGGTCCAGCAGCACGCAGCTGGACCACCCGAGACAGGGACCGGGTGGAACCCGGTAGACCACGGGTAGGTCAGCCGGGGCTGTGTGTATGGCTGCGGGTCATCCTGGGGTGGACACAGCCTGCTCTTTGGGGCTCTCCTGTGAGCCCTGTGTCTCTGAGCCTAGCACCAGGCAGAAGTTCTTTGCTAACACTGACAGTGCTGACAGGGGCGCCCACAGACCTGGAGCAGGGCTCTCACCGGTGGGTTGGATCCCCACGCTTCCAGGCCTCCCTGCCCCACTCTCCCCTCCCAAGCGCATCCCTTCCCCACCCTGCCCTCACAGGTTCCTCTCTTTGGTACAGAAAGGGAGCCGTGGCAGCCTCGTGGCCTGAGTGGGGACCACGTGAGAGCTCTGTGCTACAAGTCAGTCACACACTTTATAATCTTCCCAGCTTGGAACCGTTTCAGACATATTGAAGCACTTGGAGATGAGAGCACATTGTGTTCCCAGCCGCCTTTGCCAGCTTCCCCGAGTGTTCACACCTTGCACAATCCTGGTACAATGATCAAAAGGAAGGAGTTGACCCTGGTGCAATCATATTAGCAAAATTCCAGGCAATCTGGATTTCACCTGTTTTCCCAGTGCTCTGGTTCTGTGCTAGGCTCCCAGTTCTTCCCAACTTCCTTTCAAAGTCCACCAGGAGCCATTTCATTTTCCTGGGTGTCTGCAGAAGACCCCACTGCTCCCCCATGGAAAGGGAGTGTGGCGTGTGAGCACCCTCAAAATAGCACCGCCCCTGGATGTGTGCCCACCGTGGCCCAGTGACCAGCCCGAGTGCACCAGGAGTCCACCTGCCGCCCCACCTCAGCACCTCAACACCTCAGGCTGCCCCCACTCAGGAGTGATGGCCACGGCTCCCTGTGGACCTTGTCCTCTGTTGCCCCCCTTTTCTTTGAAATCTTCTTCATGTTTGTAATTTCTGGACTGAGGACATTTGTTTATCACAGAGGTTGACAGAGATGACTTTGGATTTTCTTCCTCATGGAATAAGGGGGGATACACTGATATTTTGTTTTTAACTCAACCTAGTAAAATGTAGAGGATGTCAAGGAAAGCTTTGCTTAAGGACTAAAAGTTAATTTGGGCGTGATAACACATGTTTATAATCCTAGCACTCTGGGAAGCTGAGGCGGGAGGATTGCAAGTGGGAACCCAGCTTGGACAACTTACTAAATTAGCAAGACCCTATCTCAAATAAAAATTAAAGAAGGGTTTGGGATGTAGTTCAGGGCAACGGCCCTGGGTTCAACCCCAGTACTGGAAAAAAAAAACCTAAAAGGTGATTATAGTCCCTTAAAGTTTATGTGCTGCCAAAGCGAGCACAAGTACCTAAAAGTTATTTTGTGTAGTTTTATAAAAAGTAGCATCATCCCCACTACAAGGACTAGACTTTAAGCGGGACTGAATCTTACTGTCTGGCCTGTGTTACTATTATGGAAATGTCCACGTGGAAAGGACGTGCTCTTCTTTGCAGTGTGACCCACATTTCCCTCTCTAAATACTCACTCAGGATAACTGTCAATCTGGTTTCCTATTTATTTTTGTAAAGTTCTTGGCATAAGTGAAATTAACAGCTTTCCTAAATATATCAATCGCTGTGGCATTTACTCCCACCATAACACTTTGTCAATACCACAGCAACATACAAAAGACAGGTGATACCACAAATAAGAGAAAGACGCAAGCGAAGGTCCCTCTGCCACCCCAGTGCGTCTGGTCAGAGAGAAACATCAGCTGTGTGGGAAGACACGCTTGGCAACACTGCTGGCCACAGGGACGGACAGAGACAGCCAGGGGTGGGGGGACCGAGGGGCTGCCGCACCCCTGCCCCCAGCTCAGGGAAGCAGATGAGGCCAGCGTCCTGCTCTGCCTGGGCAGCCCCGGCGGCAGGCCTGAGCAAGGATGCTGAGGCCCTTTACACGTGGGGAGCCAGGACCGGTGTGCATCCAGCATGGGCTGGCCAGGCTGCTACAGGACCCTCATCTCTCAGCCAGTCTTCCTGGGCGCTTCGTGTTCCCAAGGATGAGAGGCAGGGGAGGTGGCCCCTTGGAGTGCACAGGCAGCTTCCTCCTCAGACACCTCGCCAGCCATACACACTCCCAGGGGAAGCCCCAGAGACAGCATCCTCCGGATTAGATTCAGCTGCTGGGATCCTCAAGTCCAGGAGGAGGGGCCGTGTGGGGGGTGCAGTTTACTCACAGTGGGAAGATGCCCTCCTCAGAGCCAGGAGAGCCCTGAGCAGACCCTGAACTGGCCCCACCTTGGCCCCAGCCTTCCAGCTCCAGACCCGCAAGAAATAAACACCTGCTGTTCACAAGCCACCCAGCCTATGGTGTTTTGTTACAGCAGCCCACAAGGACTGAGATAGGGTTCTATCTGTATCCTGATCTACCAGAGCTTTCCTAAGTAAATGGCAAACAGTGTCAGTGTGTGTGCATGGGTGTGCATGTGGTCATGGGTGTGTATGGGTGTGTGTGTGTGTGTGTGTGTGTGTGTGTGTGTGTGATTCACTGAGACAGAACAAGTTACAATATCCAGTAATCCAATGGCACTGGCCACATCTTTGCGCAGCCTGTTTCAGGCCCACCTCTTACCACAGGGTGAGGTGGGGTCACCGCCATAGTTCTGGAGAAAGCACAGGGCATAGACTGAGCCTCCCTCTCAAAGGGGTTCTGAGTTCCCCTTTCAGCTGTCACACAGCTTCAACCTTCCAGTGCAGATTCCCCTGCACTTATCCTGTGGGAGCTCTGGTGGGTGAATCCCACTGGACAGTGAGTCCTGCCCAGAGGTCAGGGGGCTAGGCCATGGCTGGAACTGACACCACAGTTCTCATGTGGAACTAAAGGAGAGAAAATGTGAAGGGGAAGGGATAAGGAAGGAAAAGAAGGAGCTGTGAGGAGGGGAGGGAGGTGTGAGGTGAAAGGAGGGATAAGGAGGGGAGGCAGGAGGCAGGAGGAAGGAGATTGAAAGAGAACATGAGCAGGGAAGAGAGGTGTGAGGACGATGGAGTTCTAAGGAGGGAGTTATGAAGAGGGAGGAAGTGTACAGTGGTGTCCCAGGAGGGGGACAGGTGGGAACAGCCCACTTGAGTTTAGGGGTTTAAACTATAGCAAGAAAGAGGAAGAGCTGGGTTCCTTCAGTCAGTTCTTACTAGAGAGACAGATTTAATACAAGGTATACAAATATATAAGAATTTACATCATAGGCTTGTGATGGCCAACCACGGAGTCAGGTGTGGAACAGCACAAAAGGTCTGCACAATGGAGATCCGAGGGGTCCAGCCAAAGGCCTGGAGCTCACTGTCGTGTCCCATGCGAGTCCCTATGAGGAAGCAAAGGGTCTGCGATGGAGTCTGAAAGGAATACACTGAAGACCAGGAGATGACATCCAAGGTCAAGGTGAAGACTGGAGCTCCTCTAAAGAAACAAAAATGATCCCTCCTTCTTCCTTTCCCCTTATACCCTTCAGGTGACAAGCCACCCAGGTGGGTCTTCTGCCTTTATAAATCCCCTCAGCCACACTCAGAACTCTGCTGATCCCATGTAGTTGGGTGTCTCAGTCGAGTTGACACAGCTAACGACCACATGGGATGAAGCATCATCAGACATGTCCCCAGGAAGACGCAATGGGTGGATGGTGGAAGAGCTCATGGAAGGGGGCTGTTAGCCCTACAATCTGCTAGACAAGATGGCGGCCATGACAGGCAAGGGAACAGGAATCCAAGCAGGAGGAGCAGCAGCCCTCCCAGACGGGCTCCACTACAGAGAAACATACAGAGAAATGTGGTGACTCTCTGCCAGGCTTCAAGTAATAAATACACTTGTCAGAATCTAGGTGAGAGTCAGTGGTGGTCGCTATAGGAAACCTGAGGAAAGAAACCAAGTCCGTCTGTCAGTGCTATGCAGATTGACAATACACCTCAGGCAATCAGCCTCTAAGGGAGGGAGGCTCATTTTGGCTCAGGATTCCAGAGGCTTTAGTCCATGGTCAGCTAGGGGACTTGCTTTAGGGCCTGTGGCAAGGCGGGAGGTCATGACACACGCATGTTGGAAGCAGCCGGAAAGCAGGAGGAAGGCAAAGAAGGGCCAGGGCCCACAGAAGGCGTGATGGTGACAGTGGTGGGGTGGGCCGCCCAGCATTGCAGAGAGGCACCCAGAACAGCAGTCCTGTGAGAGCCTCAGACCAGTCACTTCTACCTCTCCCAAGAAGGGGTGACTGGCTGGAAGCCCCTGGGTCCTCCTTCAAGGTGGGGCAGTGCCCTGCCCAGGCTGCCATGAGTCAGCCTGACACAGCCACACACCCCACACGACTGCAAGATCCCACCAACTGCCACCCGCTCAGTGCTGATTAGTAATGATGTGTTTAATTGAAACTTCAAGGTTCATTACGGAATGTGGATTAATTAAATTGAGAGGGGAGATAATGAAAAATATTCCCACCAGATACATAAAAAGCAGGCCTGCTGCGGTGGGAGGAGGGGAATTGAAGTGCATGGCCCTGCCAGAAAGCTCCCCCCCAGCCCGGAAATGAGCAGAGCCTTCTACTGCACCCTCGGGGGCAAAGCAGGTGCCAGGGGGTCCACAGGGGCAGACGCTGCCAGCGCTGCTTTGTGACTGGGGCACAGCAGGCCTGCTCCCTGCCAGGCTCAGCACCACATCAGAGTCCTTGGTGAGTGTCCCTGCAGGTCCGCGGAACAGAAGGGGCATGGCTCTCTCAAGCACTGCCTTCCACAGCAGGTGGGGCGGCAGCAGCCAGGCTGCAAACAACAGGCCCCCTCTGGGCCCTGCCAAAGTCAGCAGGGACTGAACTACCCACCGGGACAGCAGCTCAGCGAGAGGAGCCGGTGGAGTTTCCAGCTTGGAGCTAAGGCGCAGGCCCCATTCGTGGATGGGCACTATGTGCTGATCAGCCCTGCACTGCACCCAGCGTAGGGAGTCCTCTTACCCGGGCACCCAGTGACCTGATCCCAGCCCAGCTAGACGCTCCAGCAGGGCTGCTGTGACCAGTGTCCATAAAAAAACAAAGCTGGGAGCTGTGGATACGGAGGCTGGGCATGGGAGGGGCCTCAAGCTGGACCCACCTCTCCACACAGGCATGGATGTACCGGACCCCTGGGCCATGATTCCTCCACCCAGATGCCTCTCCGCTGGCTTCCCTTAGAAGGATCTGTGTAAAATCACAAAGCTGTCCTGCAGATAGCACAATCCTCCCTTCACCATTCGCACTGCTCAACTTACCCAAACCAAGAGGGTGTGAGGTTTCCCAGAGTCAGTATATTTCTAAAGTGGGTGTGGCCTGTAATCCCATTGCTCTGAGAGGTTGAAGCAGGGGGATCCTAACAGGGATTCTAATGGTAACCTAGTGACTTAATGACACAGCAAGACCCTGTCTCAAACTTTTTTAAAAAGGGCTGGGGAAGTATCCGAGTGCAAAGGCCCCAGGTTCAATCCTCGGTGCCACAAAAATAAAGAAATAAAGAAATAAATTAACGGTAGCGGTATTTCTAAGCCTTCTTCAGATTCAGAGTGGAGTGGCTTCATCTGGTCCTGGAGGCAGGGTGTAGGATTTCAACCCCAGGCCTCTGAGGGCACAGCCACGTGGTCTGGGCACCAGAGTGAAGCCCTGCCTTCCTGAGTCAGACTAAGGCCTCAGCGAGCTGAGGCCAGGTTTCCTCCTGCAACGGCACCACTTCAGTGAACACCTCAGACAGCAGACAGACACTCCAGTGGGATGCCACCAAGGGCCAGAGCAAGACTAGGGACTGGGGAGGCCGGGGCCCAAGTCCCCTACTCCCACATACTGTGACGGTTTTCAGTGCACACAATTCTCTTTCAGCCTTCTGCATCCGTGCTATGCCAGGAGGCAGGAAGCAGCCCAGACCCTCCTCCTGTGAGCAGTTACTCCTGGAGGTCAGAATGCACCCGTGGGAGCTGTGCCCCTCATCCCAACTCCTCAGCCCCTGTAGAGAAGCAGCTGTTGGACTCTGGGCCTGACAGCGGCTGTCCATGGCCCGTGACCACAGCTACTCTGCCGCCTGGACCTTCTCAGTGCCCACCCAGGCCAGGTGCAGGTTCAGCATCACAGTTTCCCCTCCATACAGTGCTCTCAGCCCCAGCCACCAGATGCCCAGAACGCAGGTGTGGGCCAGTCTGAGCCTGCACCCTGGGGAGGCCAACGACCCCAGGGCTTTTGGAACAAGGCTAGACAGCGCATGGGGCCCCACTCCTGAGGGTGGGACTGGGCGTAGTCCCAGCAGAGTGCAGACATTGGGATGTCAGAACCCACCCAGGAGCTGACGTCACAGCCAGACTCCAGGGAGCGCAGAGGACACCACTGTGGGCCCCAAGTCCCACCCTACACCCTGGCAAGGTGTCAGAGGTGTCCTCAGAGGTCTGAGCCATCCAATCTCACCCTAGTGTGGTGGATGAAGTGCCTGATGGAGCGGCCCTCAGGGAAGCACCGCCCCGCCCGGGTGCCCACCTGGGGCTCATCACATCTCAGGCGCCACAGCCTCAGAACCTACTGTGAGCTTCCCACCAAAGACCCATTGGAGAGAACTCAATTTCCTCAGGAAAAAGGAAAACAATTCCAAAACAAAGATTCTGCGTGGCAAGAAACAATGTTGAGGAAAGAGTAAAGAACAGGTAAATGTAAATAAACATCAACACAGCCACGTGGAAATTAAAATGCTAACAAATCCTAAGTGGGAAGGACAGATGAAAGGATCGGGTATCACTGACACTTTTGGGGGTATGATTAAATTGAAAACAGCCCTGTTCCCTTCAGAGCTCAGGGCGCAGATCTCCCTGAGGTTTCGATTCTGAGTTGCATTCATCTGTTAAAATTCTCAGCGCTACCCCCAGAGGGATAAAAATACATGAGACTGTAGGTCTGTGTAGCTCTAAAACATAGAGGAGGCAACATGGGTTTCAAACATGTAATCAGTTCAAAATGAGGCAGAGAAAGATGGAAACTTCAGCGGGGAAAAGAAATCACAGATAAGATGGTAAGATGGTAAAATAATTTAAAACATGTGAGCAGCACAAAACATATAGCACCAATAGACTGAACACACGATAACGGGCCAGCCACGGTGGACTCCAGGGCTGGGCTCCTCCCCGTCCAGTGACCTGCCCTCCCACATCCCAGGACGACCTCCCGAATCCAGTCACATGGCCAGGCCCTAGTCCTGAGGCAGAGCGGGGACCATAGAGCCATGGCTGTCACTTCGCCGGGTGGCCTAGGAGGAACAGGTCCTCTCCCCAGCCGGACTTGCTGCATCTCCTGAGTGACAGGAGGGAGGGGCACAGAAGACCCTGGTCATAGCTGGCCCTACCATGATGCTCGGGAGATGTGGCAAAGTGTCTCCTCCCTGTGCTGCCCGGGCAAGCGACTCCCTCTGTCTCCACCCAGTTCCTTGAGGACAGAGCCAGGCCTGCATGAAAGCACTGTTGGCAGGACAGGGTGGAAGACTGTGCCATAGCAGGTCCTGGGGGACACTGGCCACCGAGGGCAATGGGGACTGTGCCAGGGAGTCATTGGCTCTCGGTCCCACCAGAGTGGCCCTTGTCTACCCTGCTCCCCAGACAGAGCCTGTCCCCAGCCAGCAGGCCACACACATCTACTACACACCACTGCTGGACTCCGGGGACACAGAGCCACACTCCTGCATGCTGCCTCAGTGGCTGCCAAGCCAGCCGGGGCTTGGCCTCTCCCCCATTGCCGTCCCCAGGGTTCAAGGACATCGGAAAACGTAGGTCTTAGAACTGGCAGGAGGAGGGCCGTGAAGCATCCGCTGCTGGGGCTTTGGCGATCACTGTTTGAGGGTGGTGGTGACAAACAAGAGGAACAGGGAGGAACGCGAGGCTGAATTTGCCAGTTTGGGGTTCGTTAGGTTCTTGCCAGCCACGCAGCCTGGCTGTGCTCAGGTCATGGATGCTGGTAACAACCACCCCCAGCTTCAGGCCGACAGCCACTGTCATTTCCCTAGTTCTTGGGCAGGTAGGGTCTGGGGATGCAGCACCAGATGGGGTGACCTGACAGGGCTTGGGGACCCCTCCCCAAAGGGCTCAGCGCACTTGGTGGGAATGAGGCTGCAAGTGCCTCTCCAGGGCAGCCTCTGCTCCCTGAAACGTGGCATGCGGTCTAGAGCAAGTGTCCCAAGAGACAGAAGTGTCCCTGGCCCGGAGCTGTCACCACAGATCCCAGGCTCCCCCCGTCTCCATGGAGGAAACAGCAAAGAACTTGGAGACAGAGTTTTTAAATGGCCCCATGAGTATCAGAAGCACCTGTGGGTTGTGACTAAGAAAACTCATCAGCTTTTCTATGCCTTGGGTATCACTTTAAAGAACCGCAGCCAACACATCCACTTCCGCTGGGTGCTATCGATGAATGTGCTGTCCAACACATCTGATCTGTGTCACAGTCCTAGGAGACCACTGTGCTTTGCACATACACCAGGGGACGAGCGCAGAACCTGACAGCTAAGGCTGTGTAGCTGGCTGGGAGAAGGTGTGAAGCTTGGACCTGGGCAGCCGACTCCAGAGCCACTCCTCTGCCCCATGCCAGTCACCTCCTCAGGCAGCTCAGGAGGGCTGACCAGCAGCCTTGACCAGCAGCCTTGACCATCGCCTGGGTGTGGGTAAGGCCTGAGCCACTGCCCAAGCCTCTGCCATGAAGAGGGGCTTCCTGGAGGGGGATGGAGCCACATCGAGGGTCCCCAAACTCTGTGAAAATCAGTGGCCAAGATACCATCAGGGTACCACCCCCACCCCACCTGGAGTGTGGCCCTCAGCTGGTGGGAACCCCAGTGAGGCAGGGTCGGACTTCCTGGAAGAAGGGAGCTGAAAGACGGTGGGATTTGGGTTGATCCAAGTGTGGGAAAGGAAGTGTCCCCAACAGAGAAGCCAGCGTGAGGCTGGGAGGTGGAATGCACAGGTCACTCAGAGGGGACAACAGCTGCGCAGGATGCAGGACGGAGGAGCAGGAGCAGGAAGGTGGAGCGGAGGGTGTCTGTCTGAGGGCCTCTTCACCAGCCCCCGAGAGCCCCAGCAATGCCACGCCTGGCTCTCAGGTCCCGGGCAAGATGTGGAAGGACACAGGTGAACCTCCTAGGTAGGGCAGGAGAAGCTCCAGGTGGAGGCACGCATGCCCAGCCAGATCGGAGCTCCTCCCAGTCCTGAGTGTGGAGAAGCAGTGGACAGAAGCCCACTCAGGCAGTTGGATCTCACTGCTCTGGTCCCAGCTCAGCCCAGGCCACCTTTTCTAGCATCTCCTGAGCCTTCATGCCTCCTCCTGGAGTAGGCCTGTCCTGTGTCAGGGAGGAGTCCACTGCAGGGCCAGCTTGGGCTCCAAGAAGCAAGCCCATCCTTCCGGTTTCATCCGGACACCCAAGCCCATCCAGCTCCACACAAGATGGAGTCCCTTCACCTCCCGGCGTGGCGTTTCCCTGTCAGAAGTGGGTTGTGCCACCAAGGATTCCCAAGTGCTGCCAGAGGTCCCTGGGGGCGGAGGAGAAAGGAGGGAGCCCTGGGACCCCCACACCCAGCAGCAGCCTCTCCAGGGCTGGTTGGGCAAGTTGGGCCCCACACATTGTCTCAGATGTATGAGTGCAGATGCACCTTCATACACCCGTGCACAAATCCACTGTGTGTGCATACACATGCACACATATACATGGGTTTGCACACACACACACACACACACACACACACACACACACACATACTGCACATGCACCTAGATCAGAAGGATCTGTTGATTCTAGATCAGAAGATGCTGTTGGTGAAAGGCTGCTGGCAGCTCAGAGGGCCCTCTCACCTTGACCTCTGCCGGCCTCCAAAGGATCCTGGCTCTGCAAGCTGCAGCTCTCCATAAAGGTCAGTAAGAAATGCACAATGTGGGGACATGCCTCCCCAGGGACCACAAGGGGTGGCGCTCTGCTCCGAGTGGAGAGAAGTGCAGGGGGAGAAGAGACACTGCCCAGCCTGCAGCCCACATGCTTGGCTCATGTCCAGGGACGTGGCCTGCTCAGCCGCAGGTCAGCACCTCCGTGGGTTAGGGGTGGGGGATGAGAGGGGCGGTGCGGACGGGCTCCTGCCTCAGACGATGCACACCCAGCCGTTGCCTGGTAACGGCAGACATTTCCTGCTCTAAGACTGGAGAAATGGAATCAGCTGGCGCATTTGTTGTTTTTTGGGTGATCAAACCAGCTTAAATCGTATCAGTGTTGCCTGGCTACAGGGACAGCCCTGGGGCCTACAATCTGGAAACTGCAACCCAGAGAGCCCTGGTCTCCCTGGCTGAATTGAAGGGGAATCAGGCTTCAGGAAGGCACAGTGAGCAGAGGACAGAGCAGGGACAGGGAGCCCTGCTCAACTTCCAGCCAACGCTGAGAACAGGGAACTGGATTCCCACCACCTCCCAAGTGCACGAGGCTGGAGAGCATCAAATGGAGCAATGCTCAACTACAAGCACTGTGGAGCCAGACAGTGGCCCTGCACCTGTGTACAGGGTCACTTTGAGGGCCTTGAAAGTGAGGCCTGTGTAGCAGGAGACACCGGAAAACAGGGTCACACTCTTCATTTGGGATCTCTACAGCTTTATTCCATAAACAGCACATTGCTGGTCACTCTGAGTCAGCGCTTGCCCGTGGCTTTCTCTTTAATAGCTGTGTGGTATTCACAATGTAGACAAAGCCAGAAAACTGTTCATCTGTGTAACTCAAGTACATGCTGGGGAGTTTTCTTCTACCTATGGCTCACTTATCACCCCTGCATGCACAGGCTTTCTACAGCCTGCAAAGTTTTCTTCCATGGTATCTTTGGTGCTTGTTTCTGTTCTCTTAATATTAACAGCTGGCCTTTTCTGATGTTTTCGGCTGGCTGGGACCTGTTCTTAGCTCCTTACCTGATGACATTTTATTTACTTTTCACAATAGACCTAAAAATATCACTATCATTATTCCTTTCTACGATGACATGCATGAAGCACAGCAGCCTCTCCTCCACCTGCATCAGTGGGAGTGCTCACGTTCAGCTGGATGGGACACATCTAAAACTGTGAGGCTGCCTGCCTGCTGTGGCTTCCCCTGCTGCCTCCTTCTCATCTCCAACCCTCTCTCTTGTAGCAATAGCCACCACCTGAGTGGCTTGAAACAACAGACATTTTCTCTTTGCACAGTTCTCGGGGCCAGAAGTCCAAACCATGTGTACCCTTCAAAGGCTCCAGGACAAATTCTCCTACCTCTTCCTGCTTGGGGAACCCCAGAGGTTCCTTGGCTTGTGGCTGTGCCCCACCTATCTCTGTTGCCAATGTCTGTGTCCCCTGCTCTTCTTGTAAGGACCAGTCACTAGATTAGGACTTCCTAACCCACAGGGACCACATCTTGAGATCTCTAATTATATCAGCAGGAGCATGTGTCCTGGCCAGGTCCCACCCTGCAGTTCAGGGCAAGTGTGCACCCTTGGGCACGGTGCTACACACTCTAGCTTCCTGTCTATCACCTTTCCTGGTGGATTCTGAAAAAGCCCAGCTCCAGCTGGAGGTGGAGGTGGGAGGAAGTGATGGTGAGGAGAAAGGGATGGTCTTCACCACAGGTGACAGATGGGCCTCTGCCTGCAGCAGGATCAGCCCAGAGCCAGGTCCCTGTGCAGCAGGTGGGAGGGGCTCCCTGACATTTTCAGGACCCCGCATGGCTGGGACTTGGCCATGGCATCCCTCTCCTCCTGACCCTCTGTTTCTCTGTAAGGTGAATCTGCACCTTGTCCATCCTCCAGGTGCTCAGAGGAGGCTACACCTATGGCCTGATCCAGGATCACTAAAACACACTGAGAAGGCACGATGTTTGCCTGCTCCTGTGCTCCCCTGGATGAGGCTCACTGGGTACCTGTGTCACCTTGGAGTATATGGCACAGTTTAAACCCAAATCAGGAGCAAAAGAGGGGAGAGCTCAGAACCACAATGGGCTTTCGTGGAAAGAAGAAGGGGCATTAATAAGCATCCGCTGTCTACCAGGCTTGGGCTGGCGACTGAGCCCCAGTGCCAGATGAGAAGACAGAGCTGACCATTGCCGGCCACATCCCCAGGACACATGGAGCATTGCCAGGGCCAGTGCCCAGCAACTACATTTGGTGGCCTGCAAGGAAGATTAGCCCCACTGAGGAGCAGCCACACTGAGCCCACCTGGCCCTACCCATACTGAGGAAGCAGGAGAGGAGGGGCTGGACACACACATTTCTGGGCCGGCTTCTAGGCCTGTAGCAGGCAACCTGGGCCAGCCTCACAGGTTCACCCGCAGAGCTGCCTGGTGTGCACAGGATGACCGAGCTGAAGACTGGCTACGAGTGAGGCTCAGACTCCAGCCAGGCTCAGGAGGCCTGGGCTGTCCTTGATTGGAGGTGCTGGCGACCACACAGGGCTGTTTTTCACATGTCTGGAAACAGCGGGGCTCCCCTGGGAGGTGGAGAGCCATTCGTAGGGCCCACAGGACACAGCCTCGATCCCCATCCCAGACGGCCACAGCTTCGGTGAAACTGAGTCACCCAGTGTCTCTCCGCATCTAGAATCCACCACCCTAACAGTTTCAGAGTTTGTGACTCATCTGTTTTTATGGAATAACATCGAAGCCCTATAACCCCCCCGATTTAAAAACCATTCACTTTCCACAGGCCATTCCGCAGCTCTTAGAAGGCAGTCTTGCTAATAATGCAAGCAGAAGTCCATTGTACCTGACTGGCCGGGGCCCCAGGTCTCAGTCAGGACAATCGCTGAAGCAGGCAATGATCAGGCAGCGGGATTGTCTGCCCTGGGCTTGCTACTTGGGATAATCTGGTCCAGCCCCTCACTCTGCCTCTGGAAAAGGAAAAAACGGTTTGGGGTCAGGCAGACCCCACTGAGTCACCAGCTTCATCGCTGTGCCCTCACCAGCTGACTCTGCAGACCTGGGCACCCTTGACCTGGAGAGGCCTACTCTGAAGACCAGGGTTAGCACTGCGGCAGGACGGACATGTGGGGCAGGACAAAGCAGAAGGCCAGGCCTGCCTCTATTTCCTCCTTGGCACATGGGAGGAGGTGAGAAGACCTCTGGACAGGTCTTCATGCCTGACCACACTGTTCTGCCCACCTAGAGACCCCTGGGTGAGGGGCAAGAGGGCTGGGGCCCCATGGTCTGGGCAGCCCTGGGGTCCTGGGCAGAGCAGGCAGTGTGAACTCTGGGCCTCAGGTGTGGCCACTGCTCAGATGCAAGCATCCTCCTGCCCTGGTATTGAGGCCAGAATGCTACTTGGGTGGACCAGGGCTGGACCCTGGGTTTGCTACCCCGGCTGCCCCTATTCTCTGGGCTTGAGCGCATGAGTGATAAAGACCCATGCAATGAGCCCCAGATCTGCTCCCAGCCACTAGGGCCAACCCTGAAGCCCCCCTATACCCCCACATACTCCAGGAGCCAATGCTTGCTGCTTATCAGTCCTCTTGAGGTCACCCCCTCACCCCTCAGGTTTCCAGTCCTACCATGCAGCTTAATCATCTCAATACAATCATTCAGAAGCCGGGGCCAGTGTGTCCTTGGGGTAGCCGGCATGGGGCCTTGGCTCTGGCCTGGAGCCCTGGACACCTTCCTGCTCCCCGCCCTGCGAGGCTCACAGTCGCTTTAGCTGGCCAGGCCTGTGACCAGCAGCATGGAAAGACCCACAGCCACATGTGCCATGTCCTCAGGATCAGCTGGGCAAGTCTGTCTCTGTCTCCCCTACAGCCTCCCGTGGACAGCACTGCTCACCATGGGGTCTGCGGGTGTCTCCTGCATTCAGGGAGACAGGCCAGCACAGAACTCAGCGTGAGTCATAGGGACTTGGCCCCTCCCTCCCACACACGGCAGTGCACCACCCCCAGATCACTCAAGAACACAAGTGCAGGACATATGGGGCCTGCCTGGGGGCGTGGCCCCTCATCTGGACAGAGTGGGAGTGATGACTTCAGGGTGCCAGGGGTCAGCCAAGGAGGGGAAGGTAAACAGCAGCTCCAGGCCAGGAAGACTGTGTCCAGGTGGACCCACGCCCCACGTCTCAGACCAGGGCCACCTCTCCTGGCTTGGTCTCCCAAGCGCTGGCTCACAGTTGGCTTTGCCTTTTCTTTTCTTTTCTATTTATGAAATTCATTGATTGATTGATTATTTTTCACAGTACCAGGGATCAAACCCAGGGCCTACTCGCTGAGCTACATCCTCAGCCACCCTTGCCTTTCTTTGAGCCAGAGTCTCATTAAGTTGTCCAGGCTGGCCTTGAACTTGCTGTGGTCCTGCCTCGGCCGTATGCGCCGCCACCCCCAGTAGATTGCTTCTTGATGGAGTTTTCTGGTGAAACACCTCAAGAAACCTTCCAGTGGCCTCTTCTGGAAGATTCTCCCTGCACATTTGCCTCTCAGAGTCCCAGATGTGAAGGCATCGCCGGCTGTCCCTTGTAAACTGATCCTCCCGTGTTCTTAGGTGTTGTGGCTCCTCCCTGGTGCCAGCCCCAGCCCTGTCCCCCATGCAGGGACACAGGAGCATCCCACAGGAGTGGCAGAGGGGGGATAATCACTAGTTTTGAGTCACCCCACTGTGAATGTGGGTGGGGCTGTCACCACACCTCTTGGCCGAGGCTGTGCTCGGCGGTACACAGGGACATGGTGTCTCTGACCTTGGTGTGCAGCACACACCTGGGAGAATGCATCCTAGTGTACCCCACTCAGCCCAAGCCCTCTAAGTCCCAGGACACTGGGAGTCCTTGTTTTGACCATTGTCACAACATAGCTGAGGAGAGGCTTACTGGCTTATGTTTCAGAAGCTTTAGTCTGCCTGGGAAGCTGGTAAGGCAGGACGTTATGGTAAAGGACATAGCAGAGGAGGGCTGCTCACAGCATGGCGGACAGGAAGCAGAAGCGATCAACAGAGGAGCTGGCAAGGAAATCTACCCTTCCCCACCCCACATCCTTTCTGACCTTCCCACTGCCCAATAGCAGGTCAGCTCTGGAGCCCACATGATCCAGTCACCCGCTGATGAGCAATGAGTCCTTGGAGGATGCCCAGAGGTGAACCATGACACCAACAACAGAGGACAAAGGAGAACTCCCTGGGCTCCCCAGGAAGGTGGTAACCACCCTGACTCCTAGATAAGGACCCTGAGGACCTAGGCCCCTTGCCCAAGCAGCCACAGTGGCAGCACCAGCAAGTGGACAGAAGGGTAGGGGGTGCTCCAGGCTGCGACTCACCCAGAGCCATTCGCCACCATGGAAAGAGATGGGGTCCAGGGGCAGCCCTGGGGCTAAGTCAGAGCCTCAGGTACAAATGCCCCAAGATTCAAGGGACCCTGGACCCTAAGCACCTCCTGCCAGCCCCACCTGGAGAGGGGAGAGCAGAGAAAGGCCTCAGCCAAGACTCCTCAGTCAGAGGAGGCAGGAGGAGGGACCTGTGGACAGGAGGGAAGTGGTAGATGGAAGGCAAGGGAGCGCAGGGGTGAGGGCAGCGAGGGTGGAACTGGTGAGCGGACCTGGGCCCAGGTTGGGGCTGGACAGGTCTGAGACACTGTCAGGTGCCCCCTTATTGTGTGGGGCCCAGGAGAGCTCCCCCAGCAGCCAGGTGTCATTGGGGTCTCAAAGCCCTCTGAGCCTCCACTGTCTTCCCAGAAGCAAGGACATCAGACTGGATGGTCCAGCCTTTCTCCTGGATGCTAAGGGCACAGGATCTTGCTGTCCACTGGGCTGACCCTCCTGGCCACTACGACTCCAGATGCACAACAGAGCTGGTCAGAGAGGAATGCAGAGCCCATGCCCTCCATAGCCCCAGTGGGCCTTGATTCTTTCCAAAACCTTCCTGCTGCCTTAGCTGGGTGCCCACTCACAAAAGGTCAGGGTGCAGAGCCCAGACCTCACTCCACCTCAAGACTCAAGGCTGTGTGTCAGGGGAGAGCTCGGGGTTGCCGCCGGGTAGGACCGTGTCCCTGCAAGTGGTGATTTCCCTGACACCCGCTTTCTGTCTCCAAGCCCACGAGGCTAACCTCACAAACAACCAGTCCAAGCTACTCCCAGACTACCCCTCCACCTCTACCTTCCTTCCCAAAAGGAGCCAGAACCTGCACCCTCCGGATGAGAGTGCAGGCTTATATTAGTCAGGAGCCATTAAAGATTCAGCAAAACACCAGCGAGAGGCGCCTCCCCAGGGGCTGGCACGGAAGCAGCATCTTAAAACCACCATGCATCTCTGTCCTGACAGCAAGACACGGCACGGGAGGAGAAGATCGATCCCCTGCCTGCCAGGGTGCAGCCTGATTATTCCCTAAATGGTGTTGGAGCTCAGCAACATGGCCTTGCCAGGGTTTTTCAAGGTGTTATAAATGGGAAGCAGGAAAAAAATCAGATGATAAAGTTTTCTCTATGGCATGGCAGCTGCTGATAGTTGGGAAACAAGGCCTCCGGGCAGCCTGCCCTGCAAATGTCCACAGCTGTGTGTGTCTGCTGGGTCCTGGGAGGGCCGAGACCTGGCTTCCAAGGCCACTGTCCTTTGTGCTCAGGGCTGACCAACAGACTGTGCAGACTCCTGCAGGCGGTGAGGCCCAGTCTCTCCTCTCCCCCATCAGTCCCCACTTCCACTCCTTTCCTCTCCCTTCTACTTCATACCATCCTTCCTTTGCTCAGGCCTCTAGCCACAGCGTCTGTGGTCCATCGCAGACATTTCTGGGCCCCTGCAGAAAGGCAGGGACTCCTTTAGGACAGGCTGGCCGCCTGTGCGTTGGAAGACCCTGCTGCTGTGGGGTCTGGAAGAGGGGCTAAAGCCCAACCTAGGACTGAGTCACAGCCGGAGGCCAGGGCAAGGAGCTGCAATCTCAGGCCCCTCCAGCACCCACACCACCTCCCACCACCAGTGCACAGCAGAACGGCCTTGTCTGCGCCCTGCAACAGGAGGCAGCCATTGAGCAGGCTGGGGGCAAGTCATGCCCAATGGACGCTGATGCACAATGTTCTTCTCCAGCCCTCCTGGGCCCCAGCACTGGAGTCTGAGGTGCACACTGCCACCTAAACAGAAGTGGGTGAGCAGACTCTGCCAACCCAGGATGCCTCTGATGGGCAGAGCCACAGCACAGGAGAGGCTGAGAGCAGAGCGCTCTGGCCCAGCCTCAGCTCCAAGCCAGCATCATCCTCAGACCAGGGTGGATGCTGACTAGGCCTGGCTTCTATACTCCTAGCTGGGCCTCAGCACAAGGACTGTGCCCGCCACATGGGGGTCCCCGTGGCCGCACAGACAAATGCAGGACTGAGCTGGGGCCGGTCCACCTGAGATTGTCCTCTGAGAGAAAAAGCCGTGGAATCTGAGTCCCATCTCTTTGCCCCCAGCTTCCAGGACCGGGAAAAGCTAAATCTGAGCCAGCCAGCTGTGCTCTCACACACACACACACACACACACACACTTCACATATGTTGGTGCAGCACATGCATGCTGCCATGCACACATGCACCACACACAGCACAGCCTGTGTGCACACACAGGTACACATGCCAGCTCCTGCGTATGTTCACCTGCTCTGGCACGAATGGCCACAGGTGGGTCCAGAGGCAGTGTCCCTGTGCAGCTTCACAAGACGCCAGGAGGGTACCACATCCCACAGCTGCTGACCTCACACAGCCCAGGAGCCAGGACCAAGGGCGGCACGTGCTTGCTGAGTCAGTGAGAGCATGTGGGTCTGGGCCCTGCTGTGGATCCACCTCAGAGATGGAGCCAAGGAGGCCCTGCCCACCGCAGTGCAGGATGGACAGGAAGCAGCTGCATATGAGCAGCCCGGGATCAGGAAGCGCCCTCAGCCACGGGCGAGAGAAGACCTGAGTCCAGGCCAGCGTCTATGGGAGGAAGCGCCTGGCCGGTCCAGAACTGTGGCTGAGATGGAGCAAGGGTGCAGCTTGCTGCACGTTTGGAAGCGGAAGCACGATTTCACAGCCACACAGGAGCAGAGCCATCATGCGGTGCCCTCCGTCACCGAAGCTCCAACTCAAACTGAACACTGTGCCCGGGACAGGCGAGAGAGTTCATTTCAAGAGAAACATGCCCGTGAAAGAAAGAAGCAAGTTGCTAATTAAATCCTCTGTAAATTTGGTGCAAGGTTAAACGAAAACTCACAGACTCGGCATGTTGGTGCAGAGAGGTTTTTTCTGGAGCTCTGCTAATTGGGTGCAGTGGACTTGTTTAGCCATGACCTGGGGCCCTGCTCTGAGTGGGGATCCCCAGGGAAGCTGGGGAGCCGCCTTGCTCCTGGAGGTCCGGCCCGAGGAAAGCAGGAATCAGGCAGACATGGTGGCACTGTGGGAGCCCGCATGGGGCCCCACGTGTCCTGGACCATGGGATGGACAGGAGGGCGCAGGTGACGGGCACCCGAGGTGCAGCCTGCATTCCAGGGTGCTGCAGGAGGAAGAGGAGAAGCAGGAAGGGCATCAGCATGAGGGACCAGCCACCACACAGCAGCTCTGCCTGGCCCTCACCCGCACCCCCGAGCTGCCCAGGGCTCTGCCCCAGAGCCCAGCTTCCTGGCTGCATTCCCAGCTTCCTGGCTGCATTCCCAGCTTAGAGACACCAGCTCCTGCCTGCCTGTTGCTGCCGGCCCACTGTTCGTCACCCTGTCCGCTGGCCACCCACCAGCCTGAGGCCAGTGAGTGAGGCACACAAGCATGTAGCCGGTGTGTCCAGTGGGTGTGTGTGAGCTGGTGTGAGCACACACTCCCTATGGGTGTGCCTCCACGTGTGAACATGTGCCCGGGTATTAAGTATTTATATCACATACATAAGGTAAAGACAAAACAAAGTATTTTTTTTCAAAAAGGTATTGTTCCAAAACTCATATTTGTTTCTTAAAATGTGTGGCAAAATAAAACCTACAACAAATATATGGAAATTTTGAATCAGCATTATTTTAATAAAGCTGGCCTCTTAGTTTAATTCTTGGAAAATTAAATCGCTACTTGGAAGTGACCATTTTCTTTGTTTTCCAGAATCACTGCCACCCCATGAGCAGGAAGGGCAGGTTGGTCTGACTAGTTTATTTGTCCCTACACCTGGACCACCAACGCTGGGGCCCCTATGTGCATTCATACATGGAGTATGTGCATGTGTGCGCGTGACAATGTCTGTGCAGAGGCCAGGCCTGGCCATGTTGTGGGGCCCAAGGCTGGTCCCCCATGAGTGGTACAGGCATGGGTGCCTGGTGCAGGCTGGGCTGCCTGGGGCAAGAGGTATGCTGCCTGGGTGTGTCATGGGGTGTCCCCCCAAGGCCTCACTGCACCCGTGTGTACATCTGTAATGTGTGCACCAGTGGACATGCCTGCGTGCTTGTGCAGGGTGCACACGTACGAAGTGTCTGGGAGCATGGAGGTGAGCCCCGTCTGGAGGGGACACATGCGTGCTCTTGTGTGTACATGTGTGTGTGTGAACAGGAAGGACGTGGGTGCTGAGCAGCAGCACCCACACTGCCCACTGGGCCCTGTATGTGAAGCTCAGCTCCACAGTGTTTCTGTGGCATCCATCTGTCCCTTCTTGTCACAGCCAGCTCCCCAAGCGCAGCCCCACCCCACCTCAGCAGCCCCCCCAGACCGAATGTGGACGCCCTGCCCTCCAGGGCCCTGGCTGTCTGAACCGCAGGATGCTCTTGTCCCACCACGGTAATTTCAACCTTTAGGGGAGCTGTGTTTCTGTTTGCCTTTGTTTTTCAGCTTTCGGTAGTAGTTATTAATGTTTTTCATTTCCTCAAAAATTACAGCTGTTGCAACGTTCGTGGAGTTAATTGTTACCATTCAGCAGCTGGCGTGGCAGTTTAGCACCTGCTAATAAAAGACGTGGAGTGTGGAGTTTGGGGAAATGACCAGATTGTGTGTGTCACCCTGTCACTCTGAGGCAACAGGGAATTACAGAGGCAGAGCCCAGCGGGGCGCGCTGAGTGCCTCCAGGGCACTGGTCCATGTGGTCTGAGGCACACCCAGGACACCAGACCTCCACATGCATGGTGTTTCCTGCCTGACATGCACCAGAGGGCATCGTCCCAGGGCAGGAAATGAGGCCCATGAATGTCCACCAGGCACGCAGGTGGGCACAGGCAGCAGGGGACACAGGGACCCTGAGCTGGTATCATGCTGTCATCACAGCTTGGCCCTCCTGTGTCTGGGGCCACATCCACCACAGCTGGCTGAGTGGCTGGCCCAATGGCTCTCGGATCCCCACACTCACAGGGCCCTGCAGGCTCAACCTGTGCCAGTCAAAACACCAGAAGACCCCCTCCTGAGCCCCCAATCCCCCAAGGCTGAAATCCTGAAAGTTCTGAATCCTCAAAATCTAAAATCCCCCAAAATTATCTCCTCAAAAGATTAAAACCTGACATTGAAATCCTAAAGCCTGTCACTCTCTCCAATAAAGACTAAGAGTGGAAAAATGAGTGTTCTGGAGAAGGGACGTGTCTGAGATGGGCACTGGAGTCAGAGGGGGCTGAAGGACAGGACTTGCACAGTGGGTGTGGCCCCCAGGTGAGCCCAGTCTCTCCTAAGGGAAAGGAAGCAGCCAGCCAGGTGTCACTACACACAACCTCAGGACACAGTCCACAGCCACGAGCGACCACTCCTGCCTCCGCCACATCCTGTCCTTGGAACTCGCATTTTAGGGCAAAGGCTTTTAATTTGGGGTGCTCTTTTCCTCCTTTTTGTCCTTTTTGCTATTGCTGCTTTCGGTTTTCAATTGTTTTTTCACTATTTTAAGTAGCCAGCTTTTTAAATAATTCACTGTGCTCTGTTGTATCCACGCTCATTTTCAATACTGGAGATGTAAACGTTTAGAGGGTTTTAATTCATTTTATGCTTTTTTATTTTCCAATTTGACTCCAGGAAAGTGCATTATCACACAGTTGGCTCTGTGGGTAAACGTGTATGTGCACCTCTGTGTGTGTGTGTGTGTGTGTGTGTGCGCACGCGCACACACGCATGCACGTGCATGTGTATAAAAGCATGGAAACTTCCTCAGTAAATGAAAAGAGGCCCTTTCCATGCCTGTACATTTTTGAAAGATAACATTTCCCAAGATGTCAGCTGCTTAGGTGACCATCAGTGCTTTCGGGCACCTCATCAAAGGCTTGGGCGGCCATCCCTGTGTTTCAACACCACAGCCTCAAAGTGGCACCCTCGGCAGCGGGCCACGGGGTGAGGCTTACCTGGCTCGCACTTGCCCCGAGGCTTTAAGAAACAGTTCACCGGTTCACCTCTGTTCTCCGTGGCTGTCTCGGGCACCCGAGCTTTTACACAGGCAAAACAGGTGCACAATTGTGGCCTCCATTATCCTGTAAAGTGACCCATGAAACGTCATGTTTCTCAGGTAACCTCACAAGGTAAACATGCAAATAAATGTCTTTTAAAGAATTCTATTGTTACTTTTTCCAGAATTTACTTCAGGGATTTTGATCTTTCCAAACTTCCACACTGGGATGATGGCATCCAGGATGTGTCTTTGGGATCACAGAAAGCCCACTCAGCACCTCTGCTGCTCAGCCCCTTTTTGCTGTGTGCCAGGCCCTAAGGAATGCAGCCTTCTCCTGCCCCTCTCACCCAGTCTGGAATCACAGAGCTCAGTGCCAGTGCGTGGCCAGGTGCGGAGAACCAGTAAGCGGTGCTCCCTGTCCTGTGGGTGCTGATCCTCTGCCACGCCAGGGGTGGGCAACGGGCCGAGCTGCTGCCAGGTGGACACAGACACCTCCTTCTCCAACACGGAGCCCAGGCAGTCATGGCTGGCTGGGGAAGACATGGCAGTGAGGGGAATGAGTGAGGCAGACACAGGGTGGGGCGCCCAGGAGCAGCACCAGTGGATTTCACTGCCCCCGAGGAAGGCACACAGTACCTTCACTCACGTCCCCTGCTGCCAGATGCAGTGGCTGCAGCCTGTGCATGGCTCCCTGACCGGCACAGTCAACCAGCTACCAGCACTGGCACCAACCCCCAGGCTGCTGGGGTGGTGTGAGAGCTGGCAGGAAGCTCTGCTCTTGCGGAAGGACCTGCTGCCACCAGAACAGGACGGCAGGGGCACACAGCTGACCACCACCTCCCACAGTACTGCCTTTTCAGCAGCCCACGCTTCCTGTATGGCTCTGCCAGGGCCTCCTGCCCTCTGGGGAACCTGGCTCTGAGGCTCCCTCCCTGGTGTCACCTGTGCACATATGGGCCAAGCCCTATGCTGCACTGGGACCTTGAGCCAATGTTACTGCTCTTGTCTTCAACCTTCCCAGGTATCCTTATTCTACTTACAGGTCAGAAATGGACACTTGAGGTCACAGCTAGGGCAGAGCTGGGTTGGGGCTGTGTCAGTTTCCCAGGGCTGCTGCACCCATGACTGCAAACTGTGTAACTTCTCTCAAGGATGACACAAAAGTGCTGCAGGGTGGGTATGGAGGGGACCCAGCCCCGGCCTCTCTCCAGCCCCGGGGCCTCAGCCACCTTGATGCCCCCTGGCAGGTGAAGCATCACTCTGGTCCCTGCCTCGGCCCCTTCTCTCTCAGGAGGACATTGGGAGGGATCTAGGGCCTGCCCACGTGATCCAGGGCAACACCATCTAGAAACCCTTAACTGCAGTGAGAACGCCTCACAAGTCCAAGGGAGCACTGTGTGGGGCATGAGACAACCTATCATGGGCCCCCAAGATGGATCGCATGAGGGCTCACACAGCCCTGGGATGGAGCCTTGCAGGGTTTCCTGTCCACAGGGTGGGGCTTCCAAAAGGTGGCCCTGCAGCTGCTGAGGCCCAGCCTTTCCACACAGGCTCCCTCGGGCTGAGGCCAGAGCTCTGGCCATTCACACGCCTGTGCAGGGGAGGCTGGATCCAGGAGGGCATCCAGACTGTGGACTGAACAAAGCCCAGAACAGAGCAGGGCCAGGCCCGGGTGACCCAGAGATCAACCAGGAAGGAAGGACCCAGACCCAGGACTGGGAGCACTAGAGTCAGGCAGTAGGAGCAAGCAGAGCCTGGGTTGGAGACCAAAAATGGTGCCAAGGCAGGAGGGAAGGCCAGAAGTCAACTCGTGGACCGCTCTCCTAGGTGCTGTCAGTTCTCATCTGGGTAGCTCATGCACAGGTGATCAGCTTGTGGAGAGAGGCGTATCCAGTTCATGGTTCCGGAAGCTCCAGTCTGTGGAACAACGTGGCAAGAGCACACAGTGGGCAAAGCTGCTCACCTGGTGGAAGGGAAGCAAGAAACAGGAGGGTCACACAGTCTCCTCCGAGGATGACCCTGTGACCTCTGACCTCCAGCAGGCACCCCCTCCCATCAGCGCCCCGCCAGCGGAATGTTTCAGACCCAAATAGCCACAGAGTAGCTACCATCTCTGGGACGTGAGGTGCTTTTAAACAAGTCCAGGCCTTTCCCACTTGGAAAGATGAAACTTGTATACAATATGTTCGGTTCATGCACACACAGTGAATGGCCACAAAGAGGGTTATTAAAGTAGGTATGGACTTCATCTAACCCTCCATGAGGTTGGCTGATTATACTTTAAAGGGGACTGGGCCTGCATGAGCCTGAGCAAACCAGCTGCTCTGTGCCTCGGGCCGAACTTGGCGCCCATGCAGTGGGAGAGGGAGGAGCAGCACAGTCACCAAGCTGAGGGGAGAAATGGAGTGTTGGGCCCAGCAGCTGCCAGGCCCTGGTGAGCATCTGGGGACTTGTGACTATCAGAGTGCTCCGTGCTGGGTTTCTTGAGGGCAGCACCCCCTGAATAGGTGGCCCAAATGTCTGCTCCCCACCCCAACAGGCTGAGGGGAAGGGCCCCTCTCCCCCTCATTTCCAGCTCACCAGGTAGCAGCAGTCACCTGGGGACTGAGGTGGTCAGCATAGGTGTGGGATTCCCACGGGGCTTCAGACCAGGGCCGCAGCTGCAGGGGTGCCCATCCAGAAAAGGATCTGGGGAGTCCGGCAGACTCAGCCCCACAGCCTGGGGAGGTGTATGAGTCCTTCCTGAGCCCAACCCATGCACAGCTGCAGGCACTGCAGGTCGGTTAGCCTCCTCGGACACTGACACTCGCTCCTTCCCAACCACCAGGGAGGGTGAGAAGGGAGCTCAAAGTGGCTGCTGCCAGCTTAAGGGTACGGGACTCTCTTTGCAGATGATGAAACCATTTTTGGAACTTGGTAGAGGGACAGCTACGCAACCTTGTGAATCCACCGAGTGCTACTGAAATGGATATTTCAAAATAGTTAATTTTATGTTATGTGCATTATGCCACAATTACAAAAATTTTTAAAGTGGCCTCAAGTCAAATCTTAATGGACCTTGGAGACAGTTTGGCCATAATATTAGCAAATACCCAGGGAGCCAGTCTTTGCACACTTCAGCCTCGAGACCTGAGTCCCCAGAACCTTCTGGGAGTGAGGGGCTGAAATTACCCCTGAAAGGGGACAGAGTGCGGGGTCCACATACTCACCTCTCCCAGCAGTGGCCCAGCTTGTGGCTCAGCTTCAGACTCCCAGAAACTGAGTAGAGCGCTCAGCAGGGACCTGAGCAGTACCCTGCTTCCTTTAGGTGCAATGAGATGTTCCCTTCGGAGCTCCTGAAATGTGGGTACTCAGTGGTTACTAAAACCAAATGAGGTTTGGTTTTACCAAACAAAATGAGGGAGAGCGTTAGCAGAGGGGACACTGGGTCCCCAGAGGTTGCTGTGAGCTCAGCCGCCCTGACTGCCTGCTCATCCTCGGGCCTCAATGCCACACAGAGAGGCCTGTAGAGTCCCTAGGCTGAGTTCCCTGCCATCCTCAGAGCTGAGCTGTGGGCTAGAGGAGGCGTGATGAGGCTGCCAGCGTGTGTCACGGACGAGCAAAGATTACACATGAAGTCCCTCTGGTCCGGATTCTGTGCCGAAGAAATGACTCATTACAAGCAGCAGAACCTTCAAGTCAGACAGATGGGGAAAGACTCTGAAATGTGCTTTCCCGCCCAATTTAGAATAATTGCAATCCACTACTTTAGGGCATCAGGCACTCAGCATCTAGTGAAATGCTGGGGGTGAGAAGGGGAGCGTTTTCTGGCAAATTAAGATGAAGCTGAAAAGGCCAGTTTGCTGGCTCCTGTTCAGTATTTGTCATCCTCCCTCATCCCTGCAAGGCTGCATCCGGCAGCTCTTCACAGAAGCGCCAATCAGAAGCCCACACTGACGAACAGGACTGGAACTGGAGGTCATGCATGCCGGACAGGGCAGCTCCATCCCTCCTCCACCCCTGCTGCCCACACTGCCCTACTGAGGGACACTGGCCTCGCCTGGCTCCCGCTTTCCCAGAATGTGTCCAAGCCACTCTGAAGTCGTCTTCATCCAAACTGGCAATGCGATTTGCTAGAGGCTCAGAGGAGGATGTGAAGAAGTGGGAACAGAAGTAGGAAGTCTGCCATGCCCACCACCTCACATTACAGATGGGGAAACTGAGCCCCCTGCCCAAGGAAGGGGCACCCTGGTGAACCGCCCCCAGCTTCCTCCCTGACCTTGTGCTTTGAGTCTGCTCTGACAGCTTGCCAGGCGGAGCCAGGAGGTTCTGGTCCAAACCATTCCTGTTCCTATTTGATTTGCACCAATTCCCACAAATTCCAAACAATTCAATCAGAGCTATGAAAGCAAAGACCAGGGAAGACACCAGGCCAGGCATCTTCTGCTAAACTCCAGGTCCTCTGAGCAAGCGGGGACCCGAGATCTCCCAGGAGAGCCCAAGAACTGGGAGGTGTCAGACATGGCTGGAGGGGACCCAGAAGGCTAGAGCCACCGGCTTGATGTGAGCATCAGTGGCTCAACCTGCTCAAGCTGTGAGGGACCAAGGGACAGCTGGCATTTTTCCCCAGGCTGTGTCACTTCTCACACAGTGGGGCTCTCTGCATCCCCCCGCCAGCCCTCATGGGAGCCTGCTGCCCTCCTCAGCTTGGCTTTCCTTCCCTCCCACTATGTTCCAGCCACTGGGGTCTGTGCCCTTGGCCATCAGGAGAAAAAGGAAGGGCTGAGCAGAGCTCTGCTCCTTCAGTGTGTAGAGAGAGAGGAGACCCGGGAGGCCAGGAGTCAGCCTTGTGTCACTGCTACTGCATCACACACCCTCCATGCCAGGCCTTGTCACACAATAGTCAGGTGCCACATCAGAGCCTGCCAGATTGGGGCTTCCTAGAGGAGTCCACAGCATGGGACACACCTGTCCATGGAGGGCCATTCACTGTCGGAAGCAAACACCTATAAGCCAGGGAGAGCAGCAGCCCCCAGCCCAGAACGGAGCCGTGTTATAATGGGTGGTTCTGGCCAATGCTTAGCTGTGGCATTACGGTTATCAAAGTGAGATAGTTTTGTTGGGCCAGTTTCCAGAAGGGCAGGTTCCTCACTGATTGGCTTTTAGGAGGACAACATTGTCACTGATTCTCTGGCTTCCAGAAGAGTGGGGCTCTCATTCAAGATGGTTCTTTGAAGGGCAGGCTCTTCTGGATTGGCTAAAGGGTAGAACTATTACAGATTGGCTGGCTTTCAGAAGCATTTGTACTAGGGAAAGCTGTCAATCAACCAGCATGGGTTTAAACATGGCACCAGTGGCTGGTTTTTTATTATGGTCAGAAAACCACAAGCATTTTCCTAGAAGGATAGACACTTATCTTCACCTTTGTGAGCAAAGGTTTCCAACAACACCATGGGTTGTCTCCCTAGCCCACCAGTACCTCTGAGAGCAATCCCAGCCCACAATCTCACAGGTTAGGTTGGTCTAGCACTTGTCTGGGCCCAGTGCCAACCATGAAAGGCAGCACTTTCTTTACTATTGGGATGCAGCCTGGGCTAGGTAACATCATCAACCCACAGCCAAGGACAGCCTTGGGCCAGCTCTTGAATGCTTCCTTCTGAGTTTTAGAAAGCCCCATTTACCTGTCTTTAACTAGAGGCAACTATAACTCCCCTGCATGGGACTATTTTGAGAACTCCATGAGACCATGGACATGTGTGAGGGCTTAGTCACAGAAGCCACCAGGAGGACCTTTGTGGCCACCAGCAAGAGTGTCCAACACAGACACTCACACGGGAGAAGAGGATCTGTCCCTGCTTTTAGTCCTTCTGGCCAGCTGGCACCTGACCTCGGCGTGGCAGCCTGCTCTGAGGAACACCCTCCCTGAGACCCGGAGGACAGCTCCCTTACCTCTCTCTTCCTGCTGCCCTGACCAGCAGTTCACATCTAGAGAACCTGTCACAGGACTGGAGGCTGCTTTTGCTAAACGACTGATCTTCACTTGGGCTCACAGATGCCCGGAGGGAACAAGACCAGGATAAGAGCCTGTGTTGCTGCCTTTGTGCTACATCTGTCTCCTTCGCTGCCATGAACCTTTGCGCTGAACCCAGCTCACCTCTGTACCAAGCAAGGAGATCAGTTAAGGGGTGTGTGGATTGCGGGGGGGTCACTCACCTCCAAGGCTGACGGCACAAGGGGAGGGTAACAAAGGTATTTTTGAGATTTGCAGGGACATCATAATCCACAGATTGTCAACTACCAGCTTTATAACATCCTGTTCCAGACTGGAGCAGTGCCCAGAAGTTGCTAGTCATTGCCCTAAACCTGCCAGGAAAGGGAGCCTCACAGCAGATCACCCCAGAAAGCAGAAGCCATCACCTCACTGGGAACACAACCACCCCAGCTGGGGACTGCGTCTTCTCCAACCTCACAGAACCAGAACCAAGGGAATCATCCACCAGACCATTAGACTGGCTGCTTCACACGCAGCTCTCACTGCGCCCAAGTCTTCCCTGACCTAACCCTGAAGCCGGGTCAGGGCACCAGACAGGATGAGGAGCCAGGGCCATGGTGAATGTTGTATTTTTGTCCTAAGTCACCTTTACCTTTTTCCATTTGCATGTGGGGCAAGTGGCCAGAGCCATGTTGCAACTCCCCAAAGTCGGGCTCCCCACTTTGGCCCTGGACTTCAGCAGGATACTCCGCTCTGACCAGGCTGGCCCCATGGCCTGCGATGCTGCATCTGATGCCAGCATTTGTGCTGGGGAAGAATTAAAGCTGATCACGTTTTGTACCTAACATGCAGTGACATCTTTTGAATCTCCACATATTGCTGTTTTCACTGAGCCACATGTAACACTTCAGAGTGCCAAATGCTTTTTAAAAAATAGACCTGGCTCTGAAAGTGCTACAGAATAACATGGAGGGAATATGGCTTTTATGAAAACACAAAATGGTAACCCTCCCCTCCCCCCGAAAAGAATCACAGGAACCCTTGGGGAAAGATGTTTTGCAAAGAGAAGTTCGCTCTGGGTGCACAGTTCGAGGGCAGAAGCTCTCAGGGAGCAGTGAGTCGCCTGCTTTCTGGTTCTGTAAAGTCTCCTGCCCAGTCGCAAGCTGGAGAGAGGAGACTGGCCTCGCTCTGTGCCACATGGCAGAGCCCTGTCCCCTGGTGCCCGGCAGGGTCAGACAAGCAAAGCAGAGGTGACCTTGGAGGCCCAAAAAGTAGAAGCCATGCCCAGGGGATCCTTGCTCACTCAGCTGGCTCAGCTCAGGCCCAGCTCTCCACCACCGGCCCATCTGGCCCCAGGCACAGCCGTCTTGGAGGATGCAGGAAGAGCTCCCGGGGTACAGCCAGCCACCACATACCCATCCCTGCCCCTCCCGCTGTTCTTGCTCCCTGCTGTGGAGACCGATGCACTGTCCCACAGGTGCACACACATCTGGAATTGACCTCCACAGGAGACCAGCGCGCTGGGTCAGAGCCCTCAGTCTCTCGCTCACCATAGTTCCTCGCTACACAGGCTTCCTTGTGCCCTCACATCCCAGACTGAGTGGGGTCCTCTCTGCCCTCCCACTTCCCCCAGCTCCTTGCTCCATCAGACTGCTGTCTCCTCAGATCTCCATGTTTCCTTTCCTTCTGGGGGGGGGGCGGGTTCCGGTGATTGAACCCAGGGCCTTTGCCCTGAGCTACATCCCCATCACTTTTTATTTTATTTATTTATTATTTTGAGTTAGGGTCTCACTAAGTTGCTAAGTTGCCCAGGGTGGGCTCAAACTTGCGATCCTCCTGCCCCAGCCTCCTGAGTGCTAGGATGACAGGTTAAGTTCTGGGTTTTTGTTCTTTTGGGTTTTTTTTTACGGTTTCCCCTCATCTTGTATGTACAGTCCCTTCTCTTTCACCTTAAAAAAAAAAAGCAAAAGACAGAAACAGTAAAAAGATTAGTGGTTGCCAGGAGTTAGGAGGAAGGAGAGTGGAAGGGAGGGCACACAGCACTGTGGGTTTGCCGAGGGTCCGGAGTGAGAGCTGCAGGGTGAGCCCGGAGCAAACGCCAGGCTCTGGCTAATGGCATAGCTTGTCGGCTGTGGCGTAGACAGCACACTGAGGCAGGGTGCTAACGATAAAGGAAGCCTGTGTTCGGGGCATGAGGGGAGGAATACGGGGACACTCTGTGCTCTCTGCAATCCTGAAAACAGTCTATTAAAGAACAAACAAAACAAGAGAAAAAGGATCTTCCCCAGGTGATTTCATACACACATGGTGCAGTGCGTGTGGTGCCCCAAGGCCAGTGAGAGGACATTTTGAGCTGGAAGCCGGCCCCTTGGAGGAAGCAAAGGTCACAGGCTCCGTGGATTTCCACCAGAAAGGCACACGGTATCTGTACTTACCAAGAGCGAAGAGGCCAGCACACAGAGCACAGAGGTTCACCTTAGAGGGAAGAGGCCCCTCAAGAGACCCTCATCCGGGCCCCCGGATGTCGGAAGCTGTGGGAGGGTATTTCAGCCACTATGCTTGTGGTCATTTGTTATGCAAAAAGTCAGCTGTTGCTACAAATAACAAAAGGCTATGTCCAGTTAAAACTGGACTGTGGTGCATTTCTACCCAGGGTTCCTCCTGTCTTGCGGTCATTCCTCTCCTAAGGATGGGAGGACTCCCCCAGAATCATTTAACAAGCTGCCTGGAAACATGTGTCCCCCAGGAACAGCCTCAGAAGTCAGGGAGCTTCAGCACTGTTTCCCTCAAATCACAGTGGAAACACGCTAAGGTGCTGAACAGTAAAATCAAACACTGCCTTTACAGTGTCCTCTAGCCCCCCAAATGGGCTGTAAGGTAGGGTCTGACTGTGATTTCTTCTCCAAAAGGCAGCTGAGCAGGGGAGAAGCTGACCCCAGCTCCGAAGCTGGCTGCAGATCATCAGCTGGGCTCCTCCCTGAACAAGCTGCAGAGCCCTTCTCAGCCCCGTCCTCCCATCCTAGGGAGAAAACATTAACTTGCAAGGCAATGATGATAAAATGTGAGGAAAATAGAAAGTTGCAGAATAATGGGAACCTATGCTAGGTGTTTAACAAAAAGCAACTAATATTTCAATAAGGTTTTTTCATCCTAAGAAATCTTGAGTTTAGTTTAAATAGAGAGAATTTATGGTTGACCATCCCAGCAATTTTTCAAAGTTATAAAGTGTAAAGGAAGTGTGGGTCAGTGAGTAGGTGGGTAGGTACAGAACACGAATGGGTGGAGGGTGAAGAGTGGGTACTGGAGAAATGGCTCTGTGGACAAAGCGAGGAGCGGGTAGGCAGTGGGTGGAAGGAAGAAAGGATGAGTGGGTAGTGGGTGATGGGTGATGGGTAGGTAATCGATGAGTTATCTGGTGGTGAATGGACAGGTTAATGATGCATCTGTGGATGGCAGTGCACCTGTTCACATGGTTTTCAGGACCCAGACCTTTGAGGCCAAATGGACCTGTGGGACGGTAGCACCAGTCCACTGAAGTCAGCCTGGTGGAGAGACAGGCACCTTGGAAAGAGCAGATCAGAAGAGCACAATTGGATGCAACCCGAGGGCAGGCTCAGAGAAGAGTGATGCTCTGTGGCCAGATTCATGACCTCATGGGCTTGTGCCCCATGTCCTCTGGAGAGAGAGCTACTGCTACAGCAGCTCAACTGGAAAGGGACTGTTTTCTAACACTTCTAGGCCCGGTGCTCAGGCTCCTACCCCCATCTCTACTTCCATTGGTCAGGTGTCTCTCAGTGAACTGTGAGATCCCAGGCTTTAGGATCCCCTCTCCAGTTCCCAGCCGGAATCCTCCATGTGGAGACAGTTCCCTGGCCACAGGGCAGAGCAGATCACAAGAAACAAGGGCAAGGGGCACCCCATCCCTCTGGATGAAATGCAGTCCTACAGTCCTTTCCCCGGAGCCTGGTCCTCCAGGACACCCAGGAGCAGAAGAGAGAGGCATGGCTCCACCCCTGGACCATCCCTGTCCTCTTCCTGCCATCCAGGACACTGTGTGAGTGGCTACACAGCCAGGGCCCAAGGATGAAGAACAGGATGGGTATGGGGAGCAAAACCGAAGATCCTCAGACAGGGGAGGCCCACAGCGTGGAGCAGATTGGATTTGGGTCCGTGTGGTTGGTGGGATGGAGGGGGTGGCAAGGACATGAAATGTGAGCCCATCTTTGAAAGATCTCAGGGTGAAAATACATCATCTTTTAATTAAAATTTTACTGAATTTTAACTTGAATTTCCCCATCTGCTTCCCTAATTATGCCTAACCCTAACCTCACTCCGAGCCATCTGTGTTCTTAGCTCATTATACTGGGGTTTTGTGTGTGTTTGTCCAATTCCTGTAGGAAGCAGCACGTCCCTCATGCGGAGGGACCGAGGCTGTGGCGTGGGGGTCCTGCAGGGCCGTGCCGAGCAAATGTTCTGCCTGGACGGATTGGCAGGTGCACAGGTGCAAACAGATGTGAGACAATGGGGTGAAGGAGATGGTGGATCCCAGCTCCCTGCCAAGCCACCTCTCATCCCGTTGCTGTCATCTTGGTGGGAGCCCACAGCTGAGGTCAAAGGAGGTGTGCAAAAGGAACGTGTTCCTCTCACACCACACACATCCTGCAGATTTCCTTAAACACCAACATTTTTCATGAGTCATGGATGTGTTCTCTGCTGACTGATTCCCATGGAAGTTGGCAGATACAGAGCTTGGTCTGGGGCTTGAACCTAGGCCCCTCCGGTCCTCGGAAGGCAGAGCGGTGGGCACGGCAGCAGTGTTCACATGGTGATGCCAGCGCTGAGCCCTTGTGGCCAAGGCCTGGGTGGGCAGCAGCCCCTAGACACCACCTGGGACTGCGGGGGCCTGTGGGCACCTCCTCACAGAGGGGCGGGGAGGACCATGAGTGCAGGCACCTCAGCCCTGTGTGGTGCGGAGCCCACCAAGCACTCGTCGGCTGCCAGTGAGCAGCGTGGCCCCAAGGGGCTCCTCAGGGAAGAAACCAGCAGCCAGAATCAAACGGGTGATGCATTTCCTTGCCTCCACAAGGACTCCCAGAGCCAGCTGAAGGAAGGCCTACTGAGGAGGAGGAAAGCTGAGCCTGCATCCGCCTGAGGTGTTCTCAGGTGGTACTCGGGTGGTACTCAGTGCCTGCGTGCACTCAGGTGGTTATAAAGTCGTTACTTGCGAGGCAGCATGGACAGCCATAAGGATGGGCAAACAGTGAGCCCTTCAGTCGTGGAAGTTCCCCCGGCCTTGCCCCTGCCCCCCAGGCCTGTGTCCTCATCCCCGGCTGGCTCTGCACAGGGCACCTGTTCCATCTTACAGAGGACCTGGGCACACAGATGGGCAGGCCAGCCCAGCTCCTGGCCTGGTCAGGGGCTTTGCAGTAAACCACCGCCTCGGACGCGGACCAGCCTGGCTGCCTCTCTCCGCACTAGCCTTCCCTGCACGCGGGGGGATGTGCACAGCATGGGTGCTGGGCTGTTCCGATGTTTCTCAGGGTAGGACCTTGCCACTCCATGGCTTCCATGAGCCCCCTTTCTGGCCTCGGTTAGGGCCCCCCAGGCAGGGCTTCAAGCCGCGCATTCCTACAGGGTCCCACATGGGTTGGTGCACAGCACTGCTGCGCCAAGGTCCTCCCCAGGCCCACATGTGAGAGAAGGGAGCTGAGGCTGGCTCTGATCCCCAGCCCCGCCAGAGTCCCTGTGGGAGGCAGCCCCCTGGCCAGAGCAGGAGCCACCTCCCACCACAGGAAAGAGCACGCATGGGGGAACCCACCCAGCTGCCCGCTGGCCAGCATCATGCTGACCTGCACGGCCCATGGGGTCACTTTAAAGTCATAGATTTCTCTCTAAGGATGCCCCTCATGAGCTGGACATAGTGGGACACCTTGTAATCCCAGCTACTTGGGAGGCTGAGGCAGGAGTATTTAGTTTGAGGCCGACCTGGACAAGTTAAGAGACCCTATCTTGCTAAAAAAAAAGTTTAAAGGACTGGTAACATAACTTGGTGGTACAGTACCCTCGGTTCAATCCCCAGTACTGCAATAATAACAATAATAATAATAATAATAACAATAATAATAATAAATACAGTTAAATTAAAAAGGAACGCTACTGGTGGGCCTGGGATAGGGCTGAGAGAAAGCTGGCTGGCTCTGCTCCTGCCCTCCTAGTGGAGTCCTCTGCCACTCCTGTGAGAGCTGCAGGTGAGGCCGAGAGGACCCTGCAGCCCCTCGGCCTCTGGAGATGCTGACTTAGGATTAGTCCAGCACTCAGGACACCTGCAGCCAGTGCCTCGGTCAGCAGCCACTTCTGCCCCGAATCTGTGGCTATGCACCTGCGAGGGGCATCACGGCTGCTAACAAGTGGCTCACGCCCAGGGGAACGAGGGTCTAAATAGCACTCAGGGCTATTTTTTAACACAGTAGGAACAATAATACGTCTACAGATGCTACACTGTCAGGGAAACAACTTACTGGAAGTGCTACATACACTCTCCATGCTTACAACTGGCTCACACCCTGGGCATTGCATACTCCAGGGTAAAGTCCACTATCGCTGCAGATCCACAGGGGAATAGGCTGGTGAGGTGGAGGGGAGAAGCTGTCCTCCCCCAGGGCGGGCCTACAGGATGGAGGAGATGCTGAGAACCAAAGGTAAAGGAGAAGAAGTCCTCTGGAAGACAGGTGTGCAGTGCAGCCACACTCCAGGGGATAGTAGGAGCCCTGGTAGGTCCCACCTACCACCCCAGGACTTGCACCTGACAAAACCACAGGGCATGGATTCCCATGGCAAAACTCTGGTTGTCTTAACTCCGCACTCTAGAGGGGTTGCCAGAATTGCAGGTCACTGTTCCACTTAGGGAAGTGCCTGGCTGCTTGGTCGGCTTATTGTTTGCATTTTTTTTTTTAATTTGTTTGTTTTTTGGGACAGGGTCTCGCCGCGTAGTTCAGGCTAGCCTTGAACTCACAGACATCCTCCTGCCTCGGCTTCCTGAGGATTATAAGCATGGGCCTCCATGCAGAGCCTGAACTGGTGTTTTAAGAAGAAATTTTTATAAATGCAGCCACTGACCCAGGTCACCACTCCTGTGTTTGCAGAGCCCGTACCTGTATCATCTCTCTCCACCACAGATCATTTCCTCTGCTGCCTTTATCAGTCTACATGCCCAGCAATGGGCCCTGTCTCTCAGAGTCTGTGTGCCCTCAAGTGAGAGACAGTCTAGGAAGCAGCAGGCTGCAGTGCCAGGTATCAATCCATGCCACAGAGGACAGAAAAAGAAGCCAGATAGGGTAGGAGAAGGACAGCAGAATGTGGCTTTGCATGGGCTGGAAGAGCAGGAGCCAGAGAACCTCAGGAGCAGGCTGAGGCAGGAGTGTGCAGACGATGCCCACGACATCATGCCCAGGTGAGGGCAAGAGGCAGGCAGGAGGCAGCAGGGGCCAAACGGGGGCTGCTGAGCTGCAGAGCAGGTGCCCTGCTGGGAGCATCAGCACACACTGTGGACACGGTCTGGTGACTGCTCACAGAGCCGCAAGTCACTGCTGCACAAACCCGAGGGCACGGGCCAGGTGCCTCCCTGAGCACAGCCTGGGCAGCCACCATGCTGCTCCTGAGCTGCTCCAGCTCCCTGCTGCTGCCACACTATGGCCAGCCCTGCAGAGCCCTGCACCCTCGCATCACCCGGCCCCCACCCGTCCTGGCTCTCCTGCCCCGCCCTGCTGGACCCTCCCTCCTGCCTTCAGGGCCACCTCTGGGCGGCCCCAACACAGGGACAGGTGCCCAAGGCTTCTGCTGAGGGGATGCTCCCTCGCTGCTCTTGTCCCACATCTGCGCCCCCATTGCCCAGGCCTGCAGCCCCGTTTCCTGTGGCTCAGTGGCCAGGGCCCACTCTGGATGCACCCTCTCGGCCTTCCGTCCCCTGGCACCCAGGGAGCAAGCATGTCTGGGGAACACCTCAGCCACCACTCCAGCCGGAGAGAAAGGTGCACAGTGTTGGTGCAGATGATGCTTTTCCCAGGCCCACTTCCAGGGACAGAGACAAAGGGACAGTGTTGGCTCGGTGGGGATGGCAAGGCCAGGCCCTCCCCTCCACCACCCCCACCCCCACCTTTGTCCAAACTTCTTACCAACTCCAAAGAGACCAGAGCTGTCCCAAGTCCGCCAGGAAGGAGGCCAAGCAGAGCCAGCACTGCTCCACCAGAGCCCAGCTGCCAGGGCTGGGGGAGCTGGGTGCCCCGTCCTCAGCAGGAGTTCCAGGGTCCGAGCTCCTGCAGTTGTCCAGTGAGGCCAGCACTCCCCACAGAAGATGGAAGATGGCCCTCCTTTGCTGCAGGAAGGTGGAGCCCACAGGGACTGGCTGCATCCTAGGTGTGAGGACAGACAGAGGCTCAGCCTCGGGACGGCCTGCATCTCTGCCCACCACTGGGCACACCAGACTCCAGCCAGCTGGGGTCTGGCACAGTCTTGCCATGTGGTCTGACTCCTCTGGGGACCAGGACAGGTGCCTATAGGTGCAGGGGAAATGACCAGCATCAGCAGCAGGGCAGGCTCTGCCCATGCCTGCAGAGGTCATCACCACCACACCATGACAGGTGTCCACAGGGGCCCTTGCTGGCCCAGAAGGGCAGGCGGCGCCACCAGGGCAGGGCCTCTTCCCTTCTGCATCCTGGTGAGTTGAGCGCCTCCTCGGCTTGGTGTCCTGGGCCTTCACGGCAACAGGACACTCATGTCATAGTGACCTCTGTGGCTGGCCATGAGGATGGGGCTGCTGCCCTGCCCCACCTGCTGCCCTGCCACAGTGCCACAGCACCATTTGCCCAGCCCCAGCCAGCATGGCCAGGTCCCCACAGAGCCCCATGGGAGAGAGAGCTACAGGACTCAAGCTTCCAGAAACAGGAATGAGGATTCTACCTAGCATGTCCTCCCTCCCCACTGATTCTTGTCAAACTCCTATTCATCCCTCAAGACCCTAAGGAAGTGCTCCCTCCTTCAGAAAGCCATCAGTGGCACCCCACCACCACCTCCACCAAGCAAGGTCCCTCTCCATCTTCTGGGATGTCAGAGATCCACGTTGGTGGCTCACTTAAGGTACTTCGCACATTACAGGAATCTTTACACATGCCCTCCTCCAGGGGCTGGACATGGGAGTGTGGACCATGGGTGGCTGCGTAGGGCACTGCAAGCCCAGGCCATGGCAGCTTCCCACAGGCTCTGGTCCTGCTCCTCCATGCACGGCCACCCCCTGCCCTGCGCTCACAGGATCCACATCACACGTGTCCTCAGTAATTACAGGCTGCCTGCTCCTCTCCCCGCCTCTGAAGTTCCGGCAGCAATTACCAGGCAGCCTCCTGGCTCGCAGAGGCAGTCGGAGCCTCGCCAGGGCCCTCACATGTGCACACCCGCAGCTCAGTTGCCATGTAATTAAGTGGTCGCCAGTCACCGCGCACTCGGCCCGCATGGGGTGGGTCTGCGGCTTGCACAGCCCACGAGCGCGCTTCCTTGTTGGTGTTGAACGGGACGGGTGGGACCAAGGCTGGGAAGCCAGGCAGGGTGGGGCTGGGGTCTGCGTTGTCACAGGTGCTGGCTGAGCCGGGGACCGAAGGCCAGCGTGCACAGGGCAGGACCCACAGGCCAAAGCACCCTGTGCCCGCAGAACACCAGCCATGCCAGGGACCGCGTCACTGTAATTTGGTGGTCTCTTTGGAGCCCTGGTTTTAAGCAGAATACATTCCAGACCACCCAGCAAAAGCATGAAAGGGGACCTGCTGTCTCCCGGACTAGAAGAATCCAAGGGGCAGATGTTCAAACTTCCAGTTCACTCTGCAAATCCCTGGTCTGCAGCAGATGGGGGTGAGGGTCATTCTTGGGCCTCACGTTCTGCACATTCCAGGATGGTGAAGCCTCCTGTGACAATCAGTTATGCACATCATCTTGCCTGGGGAAAGGACACCCAGATAGGATGACTCACTGAGCTCAGACACCTGTGTCCTCATCCAGTCCTTGCCCTCAGGACTGGACCATGTAGAAGGGGGTCCCCGCCCCTGGGTCACTGGCCAGAGGCACCACCCTGTCGTCTCATCAGACCCCCAGTGCAGGCATCATGAGGTGGAAGGCAGGAAGCTCCAGCTCGGTGTCCCCCAGCTGCAGCTCAGCTCCGTCTCCCTGCCTGACGAAGCCACTGAACTGCCTGCCGCCCAGACTAGGCTTCTTAGTTAGCTCTGTGCTCCCAACCAGCCAGCCATTCCTTGGAGAAACTGCCTGTCTGCTGTCTTCTCCAGCACCTGTGGTGATGCCCACATCTCCTGAGACTCTGCTTCCCTGGCTTTCAGTTCTTTTCCTTGGACCCTGAAGCTGCTGGGAACCCTGCATGAGCTATTCTGTACCATGTATAGCATTGTGTGTAGTGTGATATGTGGCTTGAGTGTCATGGATGTTAGTAATTGATACAGCTTGTGTCTAGATGTCCTCGAAAAACCTCATAGGTGGGGCTTTTCAGAGCTTGCTGAATCTAGGATGTGTGATACTGGGATTAAGGCAGTCATAATAAATTAGTCCACTGATTGTTTAGCATAGTTCTGGATGTGAGGATGGGAAAGCTGCTTCCTGCTTTCTGCCTGCCCTGCCATGGACTGCTTCTCCTCTGCTGCCCTGCCTTGGAGCCAGCCAACTATAGAATGAAACCTCTACAACCTATGACCCAAAATAAACCTCTCCTCCTTTAATTTGTGGGTATTGGGTATTGTATCTCAGTGATGAGAAAGTAATTAAGACCAGAATAAAAATAACCTGTGACTGCCTGGCTCATTGGCTACTGAGTGACTCTGGTAAGGCTGAGGAAATTGATGTAGCTTATGAATTTACTGTCATTCAATAATTTCCAACATTGTAGAGAGACACAGATGTGTCCTGTCTGTTACTGACATAGCTCAATGCCAACAGCTGCTGCTGTCCACAGAGTCCCTGATGTACCTGTCCCTCAGCCAAGGCCCCACGGTATCTCCAGGGACAGGTCAGAAGTGGGGAGCCTGAGGTGACTCTCCATGTCCCCATGTGCCATTCTGACTTATATGAGGGCAGGAGCACTGTGCACACAGGGTCCTGAGGATACTGGGCAGCCACAGGGGTGGGGGCAGGCCCTGCCAGCCAGGCTCTGAGTCCCTGAGAGGCCTGAGCCTCTGCCAGATTCTTTACCTCCGTGGAATAGCAGCCACAGGTCAGGCACAGCCCTGAGCTCATCTGTGCACATGAATTCACAATGAGCAGAGTCCCTGTTTCTGAGGCCCATGGCTGAGTTAAACTGCCCAAGGTCATCGCTGGGTATTAGCACAGACCCAGGCTAGCCTCTCAGAGCGCAAACTCCTTCCACCTCGTGGCACAGCTCTCTGCCTGTGCCAAACATGCTGGTCATGTGCGCAGCCTCTTGCTGTGTCCCTGAGGCCTCCTGTCCTTCGGGTGTGGCCTTGCTCTGCCTACCCCACTGACCAAGCCACGATCATTGGTTGATGCTAGAGCGCCACTCAGAAAGATGACCTAGTTTTAGCTGTCTTCTGCTGGTTGCTAAATATCTGTTTAGATACATGAATTAACACATCTGCCAACAGCACTTAGAGTGAGGATAAAACACCCTCACGGTGGAAGGTAATTTAACACAAAGTTCCCTACCCCCTGGCAGCATGGGGTGGGGGGCATGGCAATGGGGAGCCAGAGAGGAAACAGGGACAGCAGGGGATGGCCTGGGAAGAGCGAGTCACTGTAGCATCAGGAGCAGAGCCTGTGTGCCCAAGCTGGGGTCTGTGGCCACAAAAATCCACCTGGCCAGGTGTGTGGGAGTTGGAACACCAGTGATACCCTCAGGGGCACTCACCTTGCTGCACAGGGATGAGGGACTGGTGAGCCCTGGAGATACCCTGGTCGTCCTCCCTGCTCTGGTCCAGCCCATGGTGTCCACCAGGCACTGTCACCTTCACTGAGTAGCCAGGGGCCCCAGCTGCCACTCAGCAGTGCGGCCAGCTTACCTCCCCATGGTGACGAGACACCCAGCTCTTTAGGGCAGCCACACTCTGGCTCCCTCAGAAAAGCACTGGCCTCACTGTGCCTCAGTGTCCCTAAGAGTGTGGTAAAATGGCTCAGTCTCCCTCACCTACTGCTGGGCTGACCAGAGGCCTGTGAAATACATAGAGGGCAGCAGGTTGGAACTTTGTGATCTCCCCTCTGGGATAAGAAGCCCACCTCCCCAACTCCTCCTTGGCCTCAGTTCCCCTCAGTGGAGGACAAGAGAGGGGTGTTCCTGGAAGGCTGATGGTCATGGGAGAAACACTTCAGCCCTAGTGAGAAAAAGGAAAACCCAGAAACTGAAACAAAGATGTTCATACTTTCCTGATGGACAAGGGCTCTGAGCCCCAAGTTATCAGGGCTGGGACTGGACTGATGGGCAGATAGTGACTGTAGCCGGCCCCAGATGCTCCTGTTGGCTCTGCTGGGCTCAGGGCCATGTACAGGTCCTTGTGGACAAGGTCTTTTTTGTTGGAAGGCTTGGAACCCAGAGCCAGCTTCCATCCTTCCCAAAACTTCCCAACCCAGGGCTCTAGGATCCCTTGATTCTTCTCCAAACAAAGGATAATGGCCAGGACATATCCTTTCTCGCTGTTGTCACACACTTCCACTGCTCCATCCAGCCTCTGAGCTCTGGGCTGGTTCTGCTTCCCAAGGTTCTGTCCTGGAGGAGAATTAACAGGCTTGTGTGGGGAGACACCCAAAGGAAGGAGGAACACATCCCATCTGCAGCTCCCCACAACCCCTGGTCATTGAGGACCCCGAGGATCTAGGCATGTGACCACCCATCCCAGGGTGGGCACTGTGGGCCAAACCCTCTTGCACCGCTCATCTCTCCTGTGCCTCCAGCATGGACAGGAGAGGTTTCCTGGGTCTCCTGCAGATGAGAGGAGAAGAGGAGCTGCGGGAGCTACGAGAGCCTGGGGTCAGAGGCAATTCTCCCAGGCTTCCTGGGACAGCAGATGAGCAATCAATCAGCCTTCAAGCAGCTGCCAGAGGGCACAGGGCCCATCCTGAGACATCGCCTCTGGCAAGATGAGAGGTGTGCAGTAGGACCCTGAAAGTCTCCTGTATCCGCAGGTGTGGCTTGGGAAGATGCCACTGGCGAAGAACGCTCGGTGGTTGGTAGGCCTGGCTGGAAATGGAGGATGTTCCTATTGTAAAGAGCCCCACAGGTGAAATGTCCCGACCCTCCACAACACTGACCTTCTCCCAGCAGCGAGAAGCCCTGAGAGGACGCCCCTGCTGCAGGATTCGGGAGGCTGAGATCTCCATTTCCACTAAGGGGACAAGTGGGTCCCGGGAGGCGGCAGGGCCAGGTTCCATCTGTGTACCTACTGCGGTTTCTGAAGGTGAGGAGTCATTTCCAAAATTACACAGATGGTGAGTTATCATGCCAGTACTGATGACCTTGAGAACCCACAAACAAGACTACAAGTCCCAGGGAAAATCCACACTTGACTTCGTCATCTAGAAAACAGGAATGCCGCGACTCATGGGATTGTTTTCAAGTCCTGTGGATGCACAGATCATGAGTGCTGACAGACCTGCTCCATCCCCCACACGTGAACAGGCAGATCCCGGTGTTGCACCCCGAGACGCGGGTGGTAGCTGCTGCTGTTGAACACGTGCTGTCCCACGTGACGCTGTCGCCTCCAGAAACATCCGTGGGAGTCCTCTCTGGAAAATGCTTTTAAGCTTCTGTTAAGTGTCTGTTGTGGTGGAAGTTCATCGTGGCATGGTGGTCACTCAGGATTTGGGGAAATCATGGTATTAGTCAGCTAAGGTTACTACAACAAAAACCTCAGCATGGCTTAGACATCAGAAATTTATTTTCTCATACTTGACAAACTGAAGTCTGCTTCCTCTGAGCCTCTCTGGGGTAAGAGACATCGCCTTTGCCTGGTCCTCCCCTGAGCATGCGTGTTTGCACAGCCCCAACTCCCACATCTGAATGGACATCGGCTGTATGAGATGAGGGTCTCCTGGAAGAGTTCACTTTGACTCGATACTTCTTTAAAGATCCTGCCTAAACTGCAGACTTGTTCTCAGGTGCTGAACATCAGATGTGCCACATATGATTGGGGGGGGGCACAGTTAAGCAGGATTAGATCAAACAGTTGGTCAAACTGAGTCCTGTCCAACTGATATGTGATCACGGTGCCACATTTTGTCATTTGGGGGGATTCTTTGTTGCTATGGGCTGTGCCTTGGCTGGCCAGCCTCTGCCAGTGACCAGGGAAGGAGATGTCACCATGGACCTTGTCTCTGCCTTCACAGAAAGTGGCCCCCGTTGCCAGCTGTGATGTGGCTAAGGCAACCCAGAGACACTGTGGCCTGTCCTTTATTCTGTCCACTGCACGGCTCTGGGCACTGCCATAAAATGTGCAAGGACACAGCAGAGCAAGCGATCGTCACTGAGGCAGGGAGAAGCAACAAAGCATAAATGAGGCTGAAGCTTCAGACTGTCACTGTTCAGCCACAGATACAAGAACAAGTCTATATATGTGTTTAAATAACACAAGCTTAAAAATATCTGCAGTACACAGGAAGCCATAATATGTGAGCAGAACTGAAAGAGACTCACAACTTATACAAATTAAAAGTATAATAATCACAATATGAAAACTCTGTAAATATTTACAGTGATTATATGTCAAAAATAAAAATATATATTTAAAAACTTATAAAGAACCTTAGTAATAAAGTGATTACACCCACAAAAAGTCACTGAAACTACAAGGGACAGGAACAGGTTATTAGATACAGCTGAAGAGGGAATTAGTGAACTGGAACAAAATTCAGAAAAAATTATCCAGAATGTACCACAGAGAAACTGGGAAACAAAACATACAATGAAGCGATCAATGAATAATAGAGTGAGAAGTTCTAACTCCTGTTGAAGTTGAGTCTCAGTTCTTAAAGAGATCGTGGCCAGGAATCATTTAGTATGACTGAAACAAGCAATTCACAGGTTCAAAAACCGAAAGAATCTCAAGCTAAGTGCCTAAAAATAAACCATAACTACCCATATTCTTTAATAAAACTTCATTTCACTAAAGACAAAAAAATATTGGAGGGGGGAACCTATTCACTCCAAGAAATATCAGCTTTCTTAACAGCAACGAACACCAAATAACAGTGCAAAGAGAATGTTAATATTTTGTGGGGGAAGGTCAATTGAGAGTAATTCTAAAATCATAAAATACACCTTTCAAGAGTGAGAAGGAAATAAGGACATTTTCAGACAAACCAACCAACAAGACACAGTAAATGCATTGTGAGATTCAAAGATGTGGAAATAAAAAACATGACAGCACATATGCATGTATGCAATAAAACAGCAGCAAAACATATAAAGGAAATTTGAAGCTGAACATGCTGGCACACATCTGTAATCCCAGGGTTGTGTAGGCTGAGGCAGGAAGATTGCAAATTTGAGCTCAGATTGGGAAACTTAGAGATTTAGCAAGATCTCAAAAAATAAAATATAAAAAGGGAGCTAGAGATGTAGCTCAGGGAAAAGGTCCTGGGTTCAGTTCCCAGTACAACAAAAAAGGAGGGGGGATATTTGAACAGAACCTCAGAGACCTGTACAAATGCAAACTTACAAGGGAAATTTTAGCATACTTCTTTCAATACATAAATAAAGCAGATCAATTCTCATTAAGGATTTACTCATTATGATTTGCACAATAAAATTAATAAACTTAATGAATTATAGCCCATAACTGAAGAATACACATTCCTCTTGAATATGAATAAAAGAAATGTTTCAAAACCAGTGGACCTTGTGTGGAGCTCTACAGCAAAGCTGAACCATGAAGCAAGTTCTCTGACTACAACAGAACTAACAAAGTGGCAATAAGTATAACTACAAATCCCTGTGTGTTTGGTATGCTTCTCAATAACTCATGGAGTCCAACCATTACAAATGAACTCAGAAAATATTCACAATGAGCAAATACAAATATTACACACTGAAATTTGTGAGATGTATGTAATGCTGTATTTAGAGGAAAATAGAGCTTTACATGTCTATATTAGAAAAATTCTAGGCACCAATGAGTGAACCATCCATCTCAGTATATTTAGTCTGTGTGTTTATTTGTTTGAGACAGGGTCTCTGTATGTAGTTCAGGCTGGCCTTGAGCTTACTATGTAGCCCCAGCTGTCCTGAAACTCCCAATGATCCTCCTGATTCAGCCTACCATGTGCTGGGATCACAGGCATGTGCCTCCACTCCTGACATCTCAGTGCATTTAGAAAAGAATATTAAAATAAACCCAACCAAATATCAAGAAATAATAACATTAATAGAGCCATAAATTAATGAAATAAATGTTTACCAGTACAAATAAACACATGATTTATTTGGGGAAAAAACTAATAATATCAATACTCTGATGAGATTCATTGAGACTCTAGGGAGAAGGCAGGAGACAATATCAAAAATGAAGAAGGAAAAGTCATTACAGGTGCTGCAGCTAGAAGGAAACAAGAGGCTTTCCAATAATTGTGCAAATAAACTTGAAAATGTAGGTAAAATTGGAAAATTCTTTTAAAAAACAAAAACTTTATCAAAACCTAAGAAGCAACAGAAAGCCTAGTCATAGAAGAAGCTGAATCTTCAGTAAAAATTTTCCCTCAAAGAAAACTCCAGGTATAGAGACCTCAAATATTCAGGAAAAAATAACCCCCCAATTTTACAAATGTCTTCCTCAAAAAAAAAAAGCTTTAAAAAGGAAAAATACTTCTTAGTTCTTTTTATGAAGTCACAGTGCTATATCATGGCTAGAAAAATCCTAAAAGTAATCATGATAAGAAGAAGATAGCTAATCCCATTCGCACACAACATAGATGAAAAATTGCAACAAAAATAAAGATAGCACAATGTAAAAAGGATAGTACGTTATGACGTGGTTGGATTATACCAGGAATGCATCATTGACTTAGAAAGGGAAAGATGCACCTTAGCAAATAAATGGAAAGAAAACATTTGATCATTTCAATAGATGTGAGAAAAAGCATTTGATAAATTCAGTATCTTTAATTATATAAGGCATATAGATAGAAGGACTTCTTTTAACCTGATAAATAATATTTCAAAAATTCAACAAAAACACCTGCCTGTTACTGAAAGAATGGAGTATTTATACTGAAGATCAAGAACAAGACAAGAATATACTTATTAATATTCATCACATTCAGGTTGGATTGGAAGCCTTCGCCCGCACAGTGAGGCTAGCGAGAGAACAAAAAGACACAAGAATTAAAAAGGAAAAACAGAGCAGTCAATATCCACAGATGTTACTAATAAGTTAGCAAACTAGGTAGATACTAAATCTATACAAGGAAAGCAACTATATTTTTATATAATATTAACAAACAAAAATTGTATATTTTAAAATATCATCTACAAAGTATGCAAAATCAGAAGCTTCTCATTACACTGTAAGTCTAACAAAAGATATACAAAACCACTCTGGAAAAAAGCAATAAAACTAAATCTAAATTAATAGACACCATGTTTATGGGTTGAAAGTTTCCATATTATAAATGTAGCAGTTCTTCCTATATGGTTTACAGATTAAATGCAGCCCCAATCCAAATCTCCAAATCTCCTGTAAAAATTTTAGGCTGATTCACAATTTTGTATAAAAATATAAGAGCCCAAGAAGAACCTAGATTATTAAAGTGAGAGCAAGATGAGAAACTAGCCTTCCTACACGTCAAGAGGAGGTCTCCAGAGAGTGCATCAGAGCTGTGAGTCCCCCAAACAGATGCTTTTATCATGTACCAAAGTGGGCAAATGATGGGCCTTTTCATTATTTTTGTTTTTTATTAATACATGCTTGCAGCACATAATGGTTAAATTTACTATGGGGAGTTGGCACATGTACATCTTAGTTCTGGTTTTTTCCCGTCCCCTACACCATCCCTTCCTCCCAACTTCGTCCCCTTCCCATTTGAAAAAGCTCTATTTTCTTTTTTTTCTTCTTCAGTTCTTATTTTCATCCTCTCTCTCCCTCCTCTCTCTCCCCCTTCCTCTGTCTCTTGTTCCCCATGCATTTGAAAAAGATCTTCCTACTTCCTATTCATCTATCTTCTGTTTTACTCTCTCTCCCTCCCTCTATATTGTGTGTGTGTGTGTGTGTGTGTGTGTGTGTGTATATATATATATACATATATATATATATTATGTAATATATATTGTATGTAATATATATATATTGCATGTAATGTGTCTCTCATATGAGAAACTGCAATATTTAAGCTTGTGTGCCTAACAAATACATATATACATACATATACATGTATAAATATATTTTTTGTTTGTTTCTCATGTGTTACGGCTTATATCTATATGTCTCCGTACAGCTTCATGCACTCATGATAGGTAGGGCTTTGGGGAGGTGTTGGATCATGGGTGTGTGATACTGGATTACTTCGCTGACAGATTTATAGCTGGGTGTGATGTTAGGAGGTAAATCCTGGTGGGAAGAGGTAGGTCACTGTGAGCATGGTCTAGAAGAGTGTTATATATCTCTCTGATTTTCCTTTAATCTCTGCGCTGCTTCCTGCCTACCCTGCCATGGACTGTTTCTCCTCTGCCATGCCACCTGCGTTGGAGCCAGCCAACTATGCAAACTGTGAGCTAAAATAAACCTTTTCTACTTTATAGGTATTGGGTATAAGACATCATATAAAATGTAGAGGTACAAGATCCCAGCAATGAATGTAACTCTACTGTATCCCTAAAATGTACCAATAAACTCAGTTAAAGCTGAAGAAAAAAAAAAAAAGAAAGCCTGCAATATTTAAGCTTGTATGTCTGACTTATTTTACTTAATATTGTGGTCTCAAGGTACATCCATTTACCTGAAAATGCCTCAAATCTTTCTTTATGGCCCAGTAGTACCCCATTATATACCAACACCACGTTGTCTTTATCTATTCATCAGTTAATAAGCCTTTTACTATGTAGTGCTGACTGATTATCCATTCAGAAAAAGATAGGAAATTACAACCTTTCTTCACACCACATCCAAATATTCATCAAGAGTGGTGGTGCATACCTTTCATCCTAGCATTTGGAAGTATGAGACAGGAAGAGTTTGAGGCCAGCCTGAGCCATATAGTGAGTTTAAAACCAGCCTTAAGTACATAGTGAGACCCTGTCTCAAAAATCAAAAACAAAACAAAGAAACAAAAACTCAATTACAGTTAGATTACCACCTTAAAATTACCACCTGTCCCAGCTTGGAGGATGTCCCCAGGACGTGGAACTTTTAATTTTAAAATAGGAAGAATCCTGCATGAACAAGGATGAACTGGTTATCTTGCATAAATCTAAATGGGAAAGGCAAAACAATAAAGACTTTGGCCTTCATTAATATGAGGACATCTTCCCAAGCTCTGGATAGAAAAAAAATATTCAGGAACCAGAGACAAAGAAGCAATACTCATAAAGAAGCAGAATGGTGTATTTAGCTGTATTAAAATTAAATTAATTAAAATTAGTGATCTACAGTCACCAACGCATCCCTTCTGGGTCCGTGGCAAGTGGCATATGGGCTCACTGAGGCTGGCGTTTGGCTGACACGAGGAATTCCTCCACATCCCATGGCCAGTAGGAAAACAGCCAAAGCCTCCAGTGAGCACTTCAGCAAAGCACAAGTCCAGTGGTCAACAGCACGGGCAGCGCTCTGCCAGACCCCTGGAAAGCAGAAGCAGGAAGGAGATGGTGCAGTGGGCACACAGGGCCCTGTGCAGTAGTGACAGTGACAGTGATGGCACAGCCCAATGAAATCATGGATGATATTTGGAAGAAGGAAGTCAGAGTGAGCCCTACAGTGAGATTCCATTGATCTGATGTTCAAAGCTGGCCCCAGTGGATCAGGAGCTGCGATTTCCAAGAAGTCCCCATGTGAGAAACCCCATCCTGCAGGGCCCGAGCTGGCTCTGCACCGAGCTGCAGGGAGTGCACACCCCCTTTCTGTCTCTGTGCAGAGTTCTCGTCCTCTGCACTGTCTCTGCACCAAGAACAGGGCACTCAGTACTGGCCAAAGGAGAAACCCCTGGGCCTCCTCACTTCGCAGGATGCAGAGGCTCCATAGCCAGCTGGGAGCGGAGAAGGAAGAGCTTCACTTTCCCAGCTTTGTGAAAGTGATAGCCTGGGAATTCTTCCCCGAATCTCCCACCTGACATTCCTGATAAATCAGCTTCCTCTTTACAGCGTTCTTTCAGTGAAGGGGAAAACTTCCTGGCATGGAACAGCTCTACCCTTGACACTGATGAAGTATCAACCTCTCTTACATCAGTATACAATTCACACAATGGTGCGGAAGACACACAATGCCAAAGTGTGCTCAGGAGCAGACTTCTGGTATAAATTGAGCTTTTCTCTATTTAGTTATCTAACAGGGAAGTCCCACGATTTTTGCACACACTGAAAAAAAAAAGCCCTCTGTTGCCAAGAAGTTTTCCGAGGTTGCTATTTTTGTAGGACCTATAAAAACTCAGCATGTGCCCTGTGCTGACTCTGCAGTGCAGGCTCACAGCCCCATTTCCAGAGGCGGTTGCCATCTGGGCCTTGCACAGATGTTTTTCCCAGGACAAGAACTCTCCAAACACAAGTTTTTGTTCATTGTATTAAACAAAAGCAGCCCTGTTAATTTTGGTTCCATTCAGCACGGCGTTGGAAGGAGGGGAGAGAATCAATATTTGCGAAGAGCAGAAGAACAGAATCAGTAAGGGGAAAACAATTATTTGCTGGCTTTTCAGAGAATATTACAAATAATGATGGTTCAAAACCATAAAAATGGTTCGAAGAATTGCCTGACACCAGCCCTTTAATCTGGTTCCATTTACCCTCGGCTTCGTTCCGTCTATGAAGAACTCGAATCCATGAAAATGTTTGTAGGAATACAAACTAATTGGCATGCAGATACCCAGCTTCACGGGAACACACAGCGAAGGGTTCGAGCCGATGTGCTTGGGCTGGCAAGGGGGCAGAGGGCTTTGCCACACGCAGCAGGCCGAGTTGCGGTGCCTGCTGCTCAGCGAGGAACGGCCTGTTTTCACAATCCCAAGCATCAGGCATTCCGGAAAATGAACCCACCCCAGCAGACACCTTCAAAGCCAGCCAAGAAAACTGTGTCCTGCCCCTTGCACACCCCCACTGAAGTTTCCTCCTTAAAATGTTCTGAAACTGTGCACATTCATGGAAGATAAAGTAATGGCTAATCAGATGCGATCATTTATAAACAGAAAACCACTCAGCAGAAGTGATTTTCTCCCTGGAACAAAGGCATCAGTAAGCCCCAAATGAGTCACTGCACTAGCCAGGGTTCGCCCTGGGTTTCACGGAGCCAGAGGCCTGCCTGTTACGTAAGCCCAGGATCCTTCCAGGAAGTTGATGGCTCCCTAAAGAGCAACCGGGAGGTTCCTGGCCCCAAGGAAGTGAGACCTAAAATGTTGGCTCTGCTCTTTCTGCTCTAAGTGATTTGCCTGACATCCAGGATAAAGCAAGGAGCCCTGCTGCTCTCTCTGCTCAGCAGATGGGACACGGAGGCCACACCAGAGTGGGTAATGGCCTGAGCTTTGGGCCCCAGCATAGCGAGGGGTACTAGCCTTTGGGCCCACTGTGCTGCAGGGCTGGCTCTGCTGTGTCCCTTGTGGGTGGCTCCCTCCAGTAACCCAGGACCCCGTGTTCTCTCCGCGGGCTGTCATTCACAGTGGAAAAGGTCTGGACAGCTCAAAGGTTGAGGAGCCAGGAGAGGATCATCCCCACTCAGTCCAAAGCTCCGGTACCTGACACACTGAAAGGGAGAATAGCACAGAGGGGTCTCCAGTCCCCAGGGGTGAGCAGCGCATGTGCCAGCCGGCCTCACCCCAGCTTGAGAGGCCATGCGGCCTTGCAGAAGGGCTGATGGACCTGCCAGGGGACAGGAGCAGCACAGGCACAGTCAGCAGCCAAGGGGAGCACAGTGGGGCCCTGGGCTGCAGCTGTGCACAGGACAGGTGAAACCTGGGATGTGCCAAGCAGTTGTCTGGGCTGCACTTGCCATACACAGCAAGGGCCTGGCTGGTGTGCTGCAGGGGAGAGCCTTGGTGAGAGGAGGACAGGAGGCATCACAGTCAGCTCCACACAATAGCCAATGTCCCCACCCCCGGTGCCTGGCTCAGTGCCCTTAACCAGGGGCCCCTGTCCTTGGGATCAGCTGCCCCTCCCACTGTCCCAGAGCCAGCCAGTCTCCCGTCTTCTTTCTGGGGCATCACACCCTTCTTGGCACCTGCCACATCAGGGTCCCAGCCCAGGCCCACTCCTCCTTCCATCCGCTCCACCATGCCACCTCCTGACAAAGGAAGCGGGAAGCATTTGGGAGGTACCCTCTGTGTGCCATCACATGTGTGGTCCCTGTCCTCAGGGACGCTGTCCCAGCACCGTCCCCAGGCCACAGAGTGGAGCCTGAGCTCAGGAAACTCAGCCACCTGCTACAGAGGGCACAAAACACACATGATCAAAAATCATGGGTGGGTCGCATGCTGATTTTTAGGGCAGAGTGGAGATGCTGAGGCTGTCGCTCATCCCCACATTATTCCTTCCCGGAGAGAGGAAGGCGAGAGTCTGTGATCGCAGTTTGCTGAAGAAAATCAGCAAAAGAGGATAATTAAAATCATCACAAACACACATGAAAGGCAGCAGTCTGTAACACACCTGGGAGAAAGAGAGAAATCACTGCCCATATTTTCCCTGCTGTCCAAGGCACCTCTCAGGACCAGGGGGCTTTGTTCTGTCTGGTCTTGGGCTAGACTCTGTGCCTTCACATGGGAGATGCATCAGTGGCAGCCACAACCTCCAACTCACAGCCCAGTGGAGAGACTGAAGCAGAAACAACATGTGACTTGGCATGGTATCTCACACCTGTAATCTCAGGACTCTGGGAGGCTGAGTTATGGGGAATCTTGAGTTTGAGCCCATCCTGAGCAACTAAAGGACTTAGCAAAACCCTGTCTCAGAGTACAAATAGGGCTGAGGGTGTAACTCAGCACAAAGGCCCTGAAAGAACAAAAAGCAAAGAAAAAGGAAAGGGAAGGGAAAGACATGTGAGAACAGCAGAATCATAAACCCTCCAGAAGTGCTTTAAGGAATCACGGGGCTCTGGCAGGCACCTCGTGTCAAGCTTACAGTGTAGGAAACACAGGAGATGATAACTTCCGTACGTGCCAGACCCAAACCCAGTGGCACTAGGGCTCCTGCAGGCTGCAGGTCATCACAGACATTTGTTCTGAGGCCCAGACAGCATTTTCCCAGTTCTCTGGTAAAAGCTGACTCCTCCCAGAGCCAGGACAGCAGGACAGGCCCGGCCCTCTCAGCCACTTGCTGCCCAGAAAACTGCTGATGTGCAGGTGCGCAGGCAGAGGAGGCTAGAGGCCATCCCAGATCCAGAGGAGCCACCACCTTTCCCTGTGTCTGTTCCTTTTCGCATTTCCACCCTCATGTACCCTCGGGACGAGGCCTGAATGCTGAGCCCTCCCGGCACCTCACAGCATCTGCCTCTGCTCCCCCAGTGAGGGAGCCAGAGCGCGTGCCGGGCCAGGAGGGCTGGCCCTCGGGAGTGTTTTCACAGCTGCAAAGAGACTGTGCCACTTGAGCTCTAAAAATAGGCCATCATCCCCCAGGAGGACTCATCCAGCCAGGCCAGCTCAAATCCAGCAGGGAGGTTTAGAGACATATCTGGGTTTGGGGCCATGCAGACTGGCCAATCAGAGCCTGTGTCCCATTCGGCCCTCACGGGGCTGAGCTGAGCCTGGCGTGCTGTTGGGCGTCGTGCTGGTGCTGGCGGATCTCCAGCATCCCCTGCCAGAGGGCGGGCAGGCCCCCTGCCTGCGTGCATTCAGCAGCTCAGCCCCAGGGGGCTGCCACCCCCACTCTCAGCAGCAGCTTCCCCACTGCCAACCGGGCATCAGAGCAGCTGGGCAGAGCCGGGAGCGGACGGGGAGGCCGGCTCATCCTCGGGCCACCTGTGTGCACACACAGTCACACACACACGCACTGCACATCCATGCCTGACGTAGGCAGGGACCCTCAATGTGTGTGTATCTCACGTCTCACACTGGCCCCGTAATCTAGTGCGCTGCTCTGACCTTGCTGTTCAAACCATCCTGCTGCTCTTCTCAGGCAAAAGCAGGATGACACAGCCTGGACCAGCATGAGGGGAGGCGGGGACGGTGGAGCAACTGGGTCTCCTCTGCAGCCCTTTCCAGAGGCAGCAAAGGTGAAAGGTGCTCTCTGTACTGGCTCAGTGACTGGGGGACAGCGTCTGCACAGGCACCTTGTGCCCCCTCCATCCTAACTCCAGCCTGGTGTGAGGCATCTAACTGGCACCAAGTGCCATGCCCCTAGGTGGGGACACACGGCCATACCCTCAGGCCTCTTGGCACTGCCTACCTGGGCTCAGGACCCCAGGGTCCACACCCACAACATGGCCACCGGTCACCTTCCAAGGAGAGTTCACAGAGGTGACAGCACCACCTCTCTGTGCGCAGCGCCTGGGCTCCTGAGAGTTCTAGTGGTGGAGGCTCAGCACTTGGCCTGCACAGCTGCAAATTCCAGCTTCAGGGATGTGTGCCACCAAACATCTCGGAGACTGCGTGTGACTTCAGAGATCGGCTCCGACCGTGCTTTCTCTATTCCTTCTCACGTGGCATTTCACTTGATTTTTAAAGGTACAGTCAGTAAAGCAGACCCCTGAGGGGTTGAAATGCAGAGCATTGCTTTAAGTTATCATAGAAGTTCTGACTTTCAATACCCAATTCCCCAGAAAATTCCAAATTAAGCTCATTAGTTCCACATTTACAGAAACACTGGAGGTTTTCTGGGGAAATTAGTAAGAATGAAATGAGTAGCAGATTCGCTCTCCCCACTCTCCATCCACCTAAAGCAGCTTGCACTTATGAAATTTTTATGAATGAAAAGCCCCAAGGCTACAGCAGCATTGGTGCCACCAGCAGCCTGGGACTCAGGAAGGGAGGAGCTGGGGTGTCACCAGCCTATGCAGGCATCTGCTTTCTCCAAGAGCTGGGTCCCAGATCTTGGCTGAATGGTTCTGAAAAGAGAAAGCAGCAGTGACAGTGTAGTCAGCTCTCCATCACTGTGACAAAATGCCCGAGACACTCCACTTAAAAAGAGGAAAAGTTGGCATGGCCTCACAGAGTTGGAGGTATTAGTTCACAGACAGCCAGTCCAGCTGCTCTTGAGCCTGTGGCAACACCACACATCCTGGTAGAAGCAGGTGGCCAGGGGCTTGCATCATGGCAGTGCAGGGGGAGAGAGAGAGAGAGAGAGAGAGAGAGAGAGA
>NW_022900928.1:134584043-134608667 GCF_012274545.1 Fukomys damarensis | reverse complement strand
AGAGAGAGAGAGAGAGGGAGAGGGAGAGAGAGACAGAGAGAGAGACAGAGACTAACATTCTAAGGAATGCTGAGAAACCAAAGATAAATGGAGAAAAGCTAAAGATACTGTTTTCATATATGATTGTAGATCCTTAAAACTAAATACAAGAAACAATGAGGGCCCAGAAGATGGAGACTTCTCTGCTCATCCTGAGCCATCTGCTCTACTCACAGCTGTCCTCTGTGCACTGCAGCTCATCCCGGCAGAGTCTGTTACCCATGGCCCTGGCAGGGTGCATTCCTCAGGTCAAGGGGGAGAGCAGAAGGGCTCTGGAGAGGCCTAGGAAAGGCACAGTGGGAGACCTGCCAGCCTGCAGGGCCAATCCTGGGTGTATCCCATCAGGCAGAGCAGCTTCAGGATTCCCTCTGTGCCCCAGGACTGGCCTGGGCTTGGGTGGCTGGGCAGCACTCACTCCTCGTGAGGCGGAACCTCTGAGGTCACAGCTCTGCACAGACAGCAGGGACTCAGAAGTCCCAGCCAGCCAGGCCGGAGGGTGAGGGCCTCAGCACGGGGCTGGGGATGCTCTGGAGGCCTGCAAGTGCTCTCGGCTCCAGTCACCCTGGGCAGGACCTGGGCAGCTCTCCCAGGGTTTTCTAAGGTACCCAGGAATCCACATGTTTATGGGAAATCTTTCATTTTTAAACACATTTAATTTCTTTAAAAGGTCTTTTTTTGTTTTGTTTTTTGAGACAGGGTCTCGCTGTATAGCCCAGGCTGGCCTTGAACTCACAGCAGTCCTCCTGCCTCAGCCTCCCGAGTGCTGGGATTACAGGTGTGCACCACCACACCCAGCTAAAAAATCATCTTCTAAAGTTTCTGTGAGAAAACTTCACCTCACCGTTTGGAAGAAGTATTCCTCCTGAATATTCAGGAATATGCTTGCTGCTGAATGGGGACAGGAAGAGGGGGCAATGAGACCCTTGCACGGTCTCTATGCAAAGGAAATGTCTATCTCCAGCTTCCCCCCTCTTCTTTCAGCAAGCCCTACAGGCAGAAGAAATCAACACCCTTCCAAACCTCTGCGCACTAATCTGCCTCTGCTATAAAAATGAGAATAATTAACTTCTGAGCTTCCTCTGACACCTGTGACACCTGTGAAAGAGCACCTGCTATCCTGAATAAAAAGATAAAACTTACCGGCACAAAGGTCCTTACTTCTTTATCTGCCCCCTTTCTTCCTTCCTGGAATGTTGAGGAAAGGTCTGGAGGTGAGGTGGCTCCATTGCAACCATGAGGACAAAAGCCCACATTCAGAATGACGGAGCAGGAGGGTGGGGGTGTGGGTCCTGATGGCACACTGTGTAGCTTCCCTGCCTCAGCCGATTTCCCTCTGCACTTCTTCCTATTTTTTTTCTTATTCTGTCTCACCTGGCTCTATGTCCCTACACCATCATGTGGCTTTCTCCCTCAGTCCATGGGAAACAAGCCACTTCAGTGTTTGCAAACTTGAAATACAAGGAGGTTCTTATTTATAGTGAGTGAAGCTCAGGCTGAGTGCTCTTGGCAAATGCGTGTGTGTGTGTGTGTGTGTGTATGGTAGGTGTAGATGATAGATTGTATCCACATATTCATGTGAATTATGAATCAAAACCTTTCTCTTTGTAAAAATGTCCAAGTATTACAGAGAAACTATTCACCGACCCTGATCCCAAGTCTCCCTTGAGCTCCCACAGGTAAATGAAGTTCCAAGCTCTGTGTGTGACCTTTTTGTTCTTTTCCAGGACAGAAATTCCTCACACAGAAATTTTTGCATACAAGGGTTTTCTTCTGAGCTATGTTTTCTGTTAAATTTATCTTTCTGTTGAAGCCCATGAAAGAAAGAAAGAAAGTTAAATTAAATATAAGCACAAGAAAGAAAACATTGGCAAGTTGCTTCTAACAGAGGACTTGTACCCAGAATATATAACGAATACTCAAGAGTTGACATCAGGAGAACAGACAACCCGATCAGATAGAAGGCATAAGATTGAAACAGGCACCTCATGAAAGGAGAGGGGAGAAAGAGCTTGAAAGAAGACCTTCGGCAGCACAGGGTTTAGGGAGACACACAGCAAAGCTTCACACCTATGGGGATGGTGAAATAGAAAATAAAATGAACACACACGCCCAAGCAACTCGGTAAGTCAGCAAAGCCTTGGGGCACTGATATAGCCAGAACGAGAGCTCCTAGGCTCCTCATCCACAGCAGATGGGAGGACAAATGGGACAACCACTAGGGGAGACAGCCACCCTTCCTCAGAAATGTGAAAGACACTCCACATAGCACTCATCCATCTCACTGCACTCATCCTGGAGAAATTAAAATTTATGCGCACACAATAATCCACCCGTGAATTGTATAGCAGCTCTGTTCATAATTAACAAAGTGGAACCAATTAAAGGAAGCCAACTTTAAAGTTTGCCTCTACCCAGAGGGTCTTTGTCTTTTGCTGATGGAAGCAAGAGGTGGAATTGTACATATACAGCCTCACCAGGCTTAGGAGACAAAAATCAGAGCCTGAGTTCCACCAGGGGGAAGGGGTCTAGTAAACAACCCCACATTTTAGGTAGAACTCACAAAAAATATCTCAACCTTGGGAGCAGTGATGTGGTAATAAGTAGTAATAAGTTCTGTCCAAGACACAAAGCCCTTGTTGGCAATACTTGCTAATTTCCATGGTATAAATGCTCCCAGTGTGGCCAGTTTCAAGCTGTGGGTGTGACACCACTGAGCTCAGCGCTGAGAGACATGTACACAGTCGGCTCTCATGGCACCCACACACTTCCTAGAAGCCAGGGAAAACTGGAGGCTGACAGCTCTTAGAGTCCCACTCTGAATCATCAGGATGTGGCAGAGAATCTCCCAACCCTAAAATGAGAATAAAGAGATCCTAGATTGCTATGACTCAGAGACCTCACAGGTGACTCATGATAAAGGCAACTCCTTTGAAAGAAGAAAGTGTAGCACAGCTCTCAATCTTCCTGAAAAAAAAAATATATATATATATAGAGAGAGAGAGAGAGCTCACTATACTAGTAAAGATAACCAAGCAGATAAGTAAACAAGACCAAATGAATGAGAACTAGCACAAACAACAGACAAAAGAAACCTGCCTACAGGTACCCAGAGAACGGAATGGCCATGAAAGAAACCAGACACCAAGTAAAATAAGCTGTATGATCAGTTCCATTCATATAAAGTTCTAAATGGCAAAACAAAATTACAGGGATTGCAGATGCATAGCTAGGCTTAAAAGTATACAGAAAACTAGAAAGCCTTTAAAATACAGGTTGGGATTATGACAGGTTGTAGGGTGAGCAGAGTCTGTGACTGGAAAGGGAAATCTAGAGGAGGACCTATGCCTTGTCTTGGGGTGGTGGTGACTCCACACTCAATTCATTTAGTTCTCCACACACATTTTATGCATCATTCTCTTTATATTTCACATTAAAAAGTTAACATTAATGCATCATATCCAAGTAGTCTTTATCCCAGTAAAACAGAAGTGACTCAACATTTGAAAAGTATATCTGTGTAATTCTTGACAGTAATAGGTTAATGGAGAAAAGAATTTTAAATTTGCCAAATAAAAAGCTTTTGATGAATTAAAAACACATGTGCATGATTGAAAACAAAAGTCTTAGGAAATTAAAAATAAAAGAAAATATTATTTACATAATAAATAGCATTTATTTTGCACAAAAAAAGAAATCTACAACAATGACTAACTCCAATGGCAAAATGGCAGAAGTGTTTTCACTTAAGTTAAAAAAGAGTCAAACCTGCTTGCTGTCCTCCCTCAGTCAGCATTTCTCCAGAAGTTTCAGCAATACCACAGTAAAAGAAAGGAATAATGAAGACAAAATTCAAACAAGTGAGGAAAAAGTTATTTTATACAGATGTATGATATATGACAGAAAAACCTAAGAAGAATCAGAGTGCTGCTTCAATGCACCCCCGTGGAGAACAGATTGCTCCGTGTAGCTTCTGGGCTTCAGTGTGGGCGCTATCCCCCAACACGTGTGGTATTACTGTAGGGAGCCAGTGGTGCCTTTCAGGGTGCTGAGGTCATCGAGGCTGTGCCCTCAAAGAGAACTGTGGCCCCGCCTCTTCCTCTGTCTCTTCGTGGCTCCTGAGGTAAGTGATTCGCCACCCTTACCAGAAGCCAAAGCAAAGGGCTGCCTGCACTTGGAACCATGAGCTAAGTAACTCTTCTCTCTGACTCCCTGGTGTCTTGTTGGAGCGGTGGAAAGCAGGTTGTGCAGCACAGGGGCTCCACCCAGCCAGAAAACTCAGACAAGTGCTAAGAATTCAACGAGGACACAGGAGAGCAGGCTGTCATAGGTTCCACGTGTGTTCCCCACAGTCACCAGCTGGGGCCTAATCTATAGTGTGTTGGTATTTGGGGTGGTTAGCTCTTAAGGACAGAGCTCTTGAGGAAGGAGTAGGGCCTTACAGAAGGGAACCATGCAGGGCTCCCTTCTCCTTTTGTCAGCTGAAGACACAGAGAGAAGATGGCAGCTATGAGATGGAAGGCTGGCCTGCACCAAACTCCTGTGAAATTCGTGGGATCTCCAGGCTCTTTCTTTTGTCAGTAAATTGTCCAGTTTGTGAACTTTTTTTTTACAAAGATCTTACAAGGACATGAAATCAACACACACTGCATTCTGTGGCTGCCCCATAGAATACCAGTGACCAGGCAGAGAGCATTGGGAGAAACAGCCTCCTTTGTTGCATCCCAAGAGCTTGAAGCCCCAAGGGTGCCCCAATAGGACAGCTCTTTGCTTGTCTGAGAAAATGGTGAGGCTCCACTAAACGGGCTTTTATTTCAGATCTTAAGAAAATAGAGAAAAATATCATATTCATTAATGATTCTAATCCAACAGATAATTTTCCCTTGTTGGGATCTTAGAATATTATTCATTTTAAGATTTAATTTGCAGATTAATTTTATTGTTTAATTTATTTTGGTACTGGAGATCAAATTTAGGACCTTGCACTTTAGAGGCAGGTGGCGGCACCACTGAGCTAACACCCCTGCCCACAGGTTAATTTTAGTCAGTTTTAAACATACCTTTTAGTGGCAGGAGCTGTGTCTGCACTGTTGTGCCGCCATCACCACCGTCGTCTCCAAAGACTCCCAGCTTCTGAGCTGAGCCTCTGTCCCTGTCAGATGCTCCCTGCTCACCCCACCCCTGCAGTCACCTCCCGACTGCCTCTCTGGACCTGAGTGCTCAGGGCCTCATCAGCATCACGCAGTCCCCATCCTCTTGTGCATGATTGATTTCAGCCGGTGTAATGTCCTCCACGTTCATCCAGGCTGCAGCCTGGGCCACTCCCCTTCCTTTTTAAGGCTGAGCAATATCCCATGGTGAGGATGGAGCCCTGTGTTTACCCATTCAGTGGCCGCCGGGCCTTTGGCCACTGTGAACCATGTGCTAGAACACGGGGTGCCCATGTCTCTCCTCCCTCCTCTGAGCTTTTCTGGGTCTGCACCCAGAAGCGGGACTGTGGGATCATATGGTATTACATGTTACCATATGGTGACACACGATCATATGCCTAATGTTTGAGGAATGTTTCAGTTTTTGAATGCATTGTTGATCCACCACAGTGTGTTAGTTCTAGCAAAGGTTTGTGGCTTAAAGAGAATGCCAAAGCTCATGAGTGGCTTGGAAGAGAAGGATCCATTCTCAGGTACAAGTAAGCATGGTGGAGTATTTGTAGAACAAAGGAACACTCCTGTCTCATGGCTTTCCTCCTAATGCAGGCCCTTTATATCCATGGGGCTGACGGTGGTGCTTGCTGGGGGTGGAAGGGAAGGAAACACCTGCTCTCCAGTACACCACTGTGTGTGCCACTCTGGGCTTCGCCCTGATCAGCACCTCAGTGGTCCTGGCCCTCCCTGGACCCGTGCCTAGACCACAGCACCCACACTCAGCAGGTCCCCAAGTGGGACTGACCCCCACCCCACCCTCACCCAGCAGTGCTCCTGCAGAAGCAGCAGCATGGGGCCTGCTGTGCTATCCCCACAGGAGAGGGACACAGGCTGCCTCATTGCTCTCAGGGCCCTGTTCCACTCAGCAAAGTGCGGTTTAGTGGCCACTCTGAATGGAATCCACTGTACCTATCGTAAATCAAGAGTTAAGGGAAATGTTCAAAATTAAATCTGAAACCACAAGATCTGTACAAGAGGGTGATGATTATGCCTGGGTTTTTATCAGTCACAGCTGTTCCATTATGTTTGTTTACTTTAGGGTAGAAATGGTCCTTTGAAATACATGACCAAAATAAACCCACAGGCAGCTGTAGGCAGCGTGGGCGAGGGAGGAGCAAGGGGAACCAGCGTTGGGGTCATGGGTCACAGTCACCCGAGTCAATAGCAAAATAAATAACTCAGAGCTGATTAAATAACTAGGGAATGGCATCTTTCCTGAAAACTCATATCAAAATCTAGGACATAGAAAATTCTGTGGAATGTCTCAATTCTGCAGAATCCATAAATGTTTTAAAAATACTGAATATGAAATTAAATGTGGTGCTGCAGAAAAGCCCACTGATAGTATAATTCATGTATACTATTAATAATTAATATGCAAATATTTACTGAGTGCTTACTATGTGCCAAGCCTTTTTCTAAGTGCAGAGCCCTCAACAAAGAGGATGAAAGTCAAAATTCCTCTCTCATAAGAGAAGCAAAACTGACAAGAAAGTAAATAATATAATCTCACGTAGTGATGCAATAATACTGTTCAATGACAAGTTATTTAAATTATTAGACCTTATTGACCATATATGTATATTTTACTTGAATTAGGGTCTATAAATTCCAGAACCACAGCCATCTCTAGCCAAAAATAAACAGAGGAAAATAAAAGCAAAAGAAGTCATGAAGGATTTGTTTTCCTGTTACACATACAGAATTCTCCACATTTCGCTTCCTTCCATAAATTGTTATAGAAATTTAGGAAGGTTTCAGATATGAAAAATCCTTATTGCAAGGAAAATGCTGAAAACAACTAAATCTGAAAGGTTGGCACTGGTGTCCTAATCCGAGTTAATGAAATTACAGTTTCTTACCATGCTTTTCTTTCATTGTAATTGAAACCACTCTACAAATGAGAAACAACTCTAAGAGACACGTTGTATTGAAAGATCTGCTTCTGAGATCCAGGGGAGCTCCATGGTACAATTGTTCTTTGGGGTAATGACCCAGAAAAACATGACATGTGTTTGTGTACCATACCAGAAAAGGAGAAATGCATGGAAGGAGAGGGCAGTGGGGACAGCCGCTTGGAGGACATCCCCAGTCATTGCTCCCAGGATCGGTCTGATTGGGCAGCCTGGACACTGGGCCCAAATAAGCAGCCAGACAGCAACACAGGTGCAGCAGAGCGTACACAGCAAACCCCATGGGCTCCAAGCTGCTATGCTTCCTACCACATCCACTGTCCTTCCGTGGCACTGGAGGGTTGGTGAGCACCAGTGATTATTGGTGAAGGGTCGGCAATAAGCCCATTATTAGCATAACTTTCCCCAAAACCCCATTCTTCAGGGCTCACTGCCACCTCTCTTGGAGTCCGATCCTTGGTCTTTGGGTTGGACTGCAGTTGTCTCCACATGAGATTCAGATTTAACATTGACTGATATTTTGTAGTAAGTGTTTCTTAGCTAGATGGGAAATGACCAAATTCAACAGGACTTCTTTAGATACAGAGGCTAAGTGTTATGGCTTGTTTCTGGGTTGAGTGTCCCAAAAGCCTCATGCATTTAGAACATGATTAGATCATGGATCATGGTGGTGCTATGACCATTGGTGGATTGATTTACTGATCAGTTTGTGGCTGAGTGTGCTGTTGGGAGGTGGGGCCTGTTCACAAGAGGTAGGGGCATGATGTGGAAAGTATGTCCCTCCCAGCTCCCTCCTCTGCTTTTGGCTGCCATGACTAGCAGCTTTTCTCCACCCAGGGTCTTCTACCTTGCCATTTCTGAGTTTAAGCCTGGTGAACATGGACTGAAACAACTGAAACTGTGAGCCAAAATAAACCTCTGCTCCCTTAATTTAAAGGTCGGTTATTGTGACTCAGTGATAAGAAAATAACCAAAACAGAGGAGTTACTGCTCTGACAACTTGACCTTGTGATTCATAAGCCTTTGGAACTGGTTCATGGGAGGAGTTTGGAAGTTTCAAGATCCCATCTAAAGAAGCTCTAGAATTCTATAAGCTGAGTTTGATGGGCAATATTGGTCAGAGCTCAGAAAAAAATACTCAAAGAAATGTAGATAGTAAAAGCCAGGCTTAGGAGGTTTTGTTTGGGGACAAGGTCTCCATTGGCGGTTAACTCAAGACATGTGTGTTATGCTGTGATAGAAAATTTGTCTACAGATTGCAGGGAGGGAATGAGATTAAGAACAGTGGACTAATTAATTTGATGAAAGAACTTTCAAGGCAGCCTGATGTTGAAGGTGTGGCATAAGTACTGGTAACAATTTTTAGCCCTATTTGCCAGGAGAAGAAGGACCAAAAAGTAGAGCTGGTTACCAAAAAGGAAGTGCCCTATAAAGTTGGGGCCTATAAAGTTTTGGCCAAGGAGAGACTGGTTGCTCAAAAGATTAACATTATAAAGAAGCCAAATACTTTTCATCAGAACAATAGAAAGGATACTTTCAGGAGGAATCAGCAAGATCCCACCCTTTTTAGGATGAAAGATCCAAAGGTGAAAGACTGAGAAGAGAGTCCCATGGTCCTCTGCTCATGAATTGGCTCCTTGGGATTGATTTCATAGTGTTCAGTTATCCAGGTACCTTCAGAGGCTTTTGTAGCCATGATCCAAGGGGGCCCACCTACTGCTTAAAATGGCAGCAGACTTTGGCATTATCCACATGGTGCTGGTTTTACAGGCATGCAGAATGCAAAAATTATGAGGTCAGAGAGATTTCCACCCAGATTTCAGAAGAAGGCCTTGGAGGCCAGGCCGTGTGCCCCTAAGATGTCAGTGTGTAAAACTGTGAGTGTGAAGCCAAAAATGTAGTTGAGACTCTGAGAAGTTGGAAAAGTAAGCTATGTAGAAATCTGAGGAAAGCCACAGATAGGGAGCAAACCCACTCCAAGAGAAGCGGTAAGAACTTCAAGTAGCAGTGCTATAGGAGCAGGGCTGCCTGGGTCCTCTGGAATTCACATTTTATTGCCACAACTTACCTAGGGTGCTAGACACAGAGTTAAAAGATACAGTGTTTGCCCTGCTGGATTTTAGTCTTGTTTTGCTTTGGGATTCCTTCCTATCCCCCATTCCTCCCTTGAATAAGAATGTTTACTCTGTGTTATTGTATGTCAGAAGTGTTTAACTTTCTCTTGGACTTCTACAAGGGCTCATACTAAGAGTTTGTCTTGAATCTCAGAGGAGACTTTGGACTTGGACTCTGTAGCAGTGCTAAAACTGTTAAAACTGTAGTGACTCAGAGATGGACTAAATGCGTGTTTCATAAACTTCTGTGCATCAGGGGTGGAATGTTTTGGTTTGGATCAGGGGTTCCTACCCCCCAGAACTCGTGTGTTTTGGACATAATTGGATCCCTGGGGCATTGTGTTCATCCGTGGACCCGTCCACAGATGAGTTTGTTGCTAAATGTGCTGTTGAGAATTGGGGCCTCGTTAGAAGAGGAAGGGTGACTGAGGACATGACCTAGAAGGGTGTGTCTCCCTCCCTGGCTCCTCTTTCTCTCTCAGCAACTTCTCACTGAGTCCTCCCAAGGCCATAGACTCATGGGGGCCTTGTTCAAAAGGGCACTAAGTATGGTTTAGAACACCCACAGCCTCAGGTGTTCCAGGGTCATGGGGACACTGTACTCACCATGGATTGATCCATGATGAATTCATGGCTGTGTGTGCAGTCAGAACGTGTGGCCTGTTTGGAAGAGGCGGGTCACCCTGAACATGACCTGGAAGGGTGCATCTCCCTTCCCTGCTCCTTGCTTCTCACTCTGATCCTTGGCTGACTGACCAGAGCCACTCCCATCAACCCCTTCCACCATGCAAGCACTGAAACTTCTGAAACTCTCAGGCAAAATAAGCCTTTCCTCCTTTCGGTTTCAGCATTGGGTATTTTGTCCCAAGGAGGAGGAAAGTGAAAACAGGCACTAATCCCTCTCTCTGGGGGCTCTGCCCTCATGACGCTGGGCCTCACTTCTGAAGGCTTCACCTCCTAATGCCACCATCTTTGGGGAGAGATTTCAGTACAAACTTGAGAACTACATGCACACAGCACACTGCACACATGTCAATGTATACATGCATTTGTGTGTCTAATGCATGTGCACATTCTCCCCACATATGCCGTGACCCCCTTTACCTGTTTGGTGATATTGTGCCACTCTTCTTTCTTGGCTTACATTCTGCTTATGCTCTTCTCAAAGGAGACATCCTTCTTGAAGTATCAGGAGCATTTTTTGTTGCTTTTCTTTCCTACACAAACTCGCTTTTTTTGGTTTCTGTTTACAGTATATAGTAACTATTGGTACATATTCTTGCTGCCTGAGATTGCCAGGTAAAGGCCAACCATGCGTAAAGCCAAATCTTCCAAACAACCTTGCCAGCTCTTTGGGGAATGGTCCATAAGATCTGTTTTGATTATCTTGAGCATTTTGAGATGGTACTGAAATAAATTCCTATTAGCTGAAGAGAGATCTTAAAAACTCAGTCCACAAAACTATAGCACACCCCACTTGGCATCACCAGCCTCCACACCACCATCTCAGCCATTGACTGAAGCCATTCTGTGGAGACCAGAAAGGCTAGTCCTGTGGAAGGCCCACCTTCCCACTGCTGGAACTCTTCTGGACTGAGAAACAGGGAGGTGTTTGCTCCATGTCAGTTCTGAGCTACATCTACACAAATGAATCCACCAGCCCCACCTCCTGCCAGTGGGTTCCTCACAGTTGGTGGCACTGACCTAGCCTTTGATTGAGTTGGCATTCCTAGAAGGCCAGCACGGGGCACCACTGACCACACTCATGCCGACTACTGATAGGAAAGGCATCCACATCTCAGTTGTCCTCCTTCCTGACCGGCAGAAGTGGCCCTTGCTAAATGCGTGACAGTTGGCTTGTGTTTACAAGCAGTAATTGGCCATCCAGGCCCTTGTGCATTTGTTTCAAGAGGAAAAGAATCCAAAAGATCAAGGTTCAGTCTGGGAGCTGGAGGGTCTTTGTCCTTCCTCCTGCCCCCCACCCACGTCTTGGAGTGCCCCAGCCTAAGCTCACTCTCTGGGGATGGATTGTTATCAAGAGGCCCGCACGGTAGTGAGGCGAGCTTCAAGGGCAGCAGACAAAAACACACAGTCTTTCAGGAAGAGTGGGATTTATAGGCAGAATGCAGCTATTCTCAGGCTCTCAATAAAGATATACAACCTGAACAAAAGGTAAGTATTTCACTCAGTCCATGAAAGCCTGTGAAATTTATTTTTTGCAAGCTTTTACAGTCCGTGGCCTTCCCATTCAATCTTGAATAATAGCACCGAATTGAGCTGTAAAAGCTTCCGAAGTTTGAAGCCTTTTGACAAGTTAATTTAGCAGTATGGTAAAAAGTTTTTCCCCAAGATAGAATAAAGCCATCATATCATGAATGTAGCAGTCATCCTGAGGAAAGAAAACACCATTAGGATTAGAAATGATGTGCTTTATGGAGATAGTTTGTGGTTTCGTGTAATCTACTATCAATATTTCAGGAGAAAGATGTTCCACTCATCAGTCAGCTGGAAGTCAATATCTCCACTTAAAACCAACACCAGGGGCTAGATCACATACATCTTTTATTGGAAAAATAACATTCTCTATGCAGTTTTCCTTTCTGCAGTTCTTTAGATTCTAATTGTGGGGTATGTGTATTACAAAGGAGTCTTTCTTTCTCTAGGAAAAAAACAAGGAAAAGAAAGCAGCAATATTTTTTCCACCTCCCCCTACACATATATCTCCTGCCCACATTTCCCCCAGCTCTGGGTGCTGTGAGTTTCCTTTGCTCAGTGAGACCAGCTGCCTTCTTTAGACAAAGTGAAAGCTACACGAGGGTTGAGGGTTGTTTGTTTGCTTGTTTGTTTGTTTGGAAAAATGAAAGTGAGTAACACAAAGTACCTGGCTCCTGTTTTATGATAGCAGACAAGAAAGGAAACAGAATTGCTCTCCCCACACCAGCATCTCCATGGTTATGACTGAGAATTCTCAAGGAAGAGAAATATTCACCTATAAATAGGATAAATGGTAAAGATCCGGCTTTGTCATGATGGGGGAAAAAAGCCAAGAAAAATTAATTATATTTAACAAAGAAATGCATCAGATGTCATTTGGTCCTGTGCCCTGAATATAAATCTCCAAATGTTTCTCACTTGAATATTTAGTGAGAAAAAGGAAAATTAAAATTAAAAAACAGATGCCCTATTGTTGTGTTTATATAGCAATTGCCTGGGTTGCTGTGAAGGATTCCTGGGTAGGGGCTGAGGTCCTGCACGGTTCACCCTTGGGCTTTGGATGGAGGGTATCTTGTCTAAGGAGAACCTCCAGGGAGACTTCAGGAGACTTTCCCAACTCAAAGCCTTGCATAACAAGGAGGGGAACTGTTTTAAATGACCCTTAGCTTTGGTATTAGGAAGCAGAGAGTGACTTCTCCTGTTCCAAATCATTGCAGGGAGAAATACCCCAGGGATTGGGACTAAAGACAGAAATAACAGTTTGTGAAGCTGGTTAAAGTGCACACACTTGGATGAGCCCAACCTGGGTCTAGACTCCAGTTCTGCATCCAGAAGGCAATGGTTACAGTGGTGGGCTGTGTCAACTTGATTGGCTTGGGAACTGTGCTGACTTCTAAAATTCTGGAGTTTTACCTTTCCAGTGCAAACTGATTTTTCTGCCAAGCTTATGTGTGTGGTGTGGGGTTGGTTTTATTTATCTTTTCAGAAAGGAAGAACCATCATCTCCACTGCCATAACACAAGCTCTGTCCTAAATTAAGTCTCATAGGGTGTGTGTGTGTGTGTGTGTGTGTGTGTGTGTGACAGTCTGGATTACTCTGTCACATGGTTTATTCATCTGTCCCGCTGACAATACTTTGAGGCAAATTTCAAAAGCTCAGAATAGATCTTGATGTCTGGTAAAAATACCTTTCCTGTGTACCTTATTGAAATTGCCTGTCTATTTTCAACATTATTCAAGTCAATGACTTTTGGAAGCGACTAGCCAAAGCCCGCATTGAAGTTTTAAAATGCATCAGAGAGAACAGCCACTTCTCAAACCTCCAGTCTTCACACCCATGGACATGATATTCCCTCACTCCTTTGTATCCAAGGTGTCATCAAGAAAAAGACACACCAGGATTTCATGCATTTAGAAGAAGGAAAAGTTGCTGCCAACAGTCCATGACAAAGGCTGAGGCAATTTTAAGTCATACCTGAGATATATGACAAAGCAGACTTTAGAAAAATTTTGTGTAAATCTCCAGTCATTTAGGTTGTGTTTAAGTACCTTTTGATGAAGTTTCACAACCATCTCCGCAAATACACACACTGGGTTAGCTCTCTCCCTAGGAAGGATGACATTTTTGCATTGCAAATAGTGTCTTCTTTCAATCCTGAGTGTTCCTGATTGATGTATTGGGACACAATGAATTGTGATATATGGATCTTATGTCCAGAGATCTTGCTATTTTATTAGTTTTAATAGTTTCCCTGTAGATTTCCTTGGGGCTGTCTTTTGGTAATTGATTTCTAACTTATCACACTGTAGTAAAAGAGAGTCATCTTATGAGATTGATTTTTTGCACTGTGTTGATATTTGCTTTGTGGCCTAGTGTGTGGTCATGGCCAGTATTTGTAAATGCTCTCAAATGCCTGACACGAATATTATACTTCCTAATTTAGGATTCTCAGAGAAAAGGGTTCATTATGTGAACATTAATAAAGCTTGTTTATTTATTATTTAAATCTCATATATCATTATGGAAGGAAAATTCTCAAGTACTGTCTTGTGGAGTTATAAATTTCCATGTGGAAGATTAAAAATACTTGTTTTATATTATCTGGAGGCTAAATTACATGACACAAATATTTAAATTGCTGTATATCCCTGGTGAATTTTCCTTACCAATAGGCAACAGCCACCTTTGTGTTTAAGAATACTCTCTTTCCTCGTAGAAATTTTTGACTGGTATTTTAATAACAGAGACTATTTTTGATTAGTGTTTGCTTAGAATCCCATTTTCTTCTCACTCAGATTATCATCTTTTTAGTATTTCATTGGTAGCATTTCAAAAAAGTAGGAAGATGTCTTTTACTTTTAAATACAATCTGACAAACTGCTTTTGGCGGATAAGTTTAGTTTGTGTGTATTCATTGTGATATGTAGGTATATACCAATATACACTTAAATATTTGGAATTATTTTCTAATTTAATTTGAGTTTTCTGTTTGTTCTTTCTTTCTATGTTTCTTGTATTCTTTCCAATTTTCTACTGGACTGATGAATGTTTTCCCCTTATTTTTCTTTTCTCTGCCCCCTCTGCTCCTTTGGAAGTTGTAGATTCTAGTGTAAGTCTTTGAGTGTTGTCTTTAAAAATGTTAACAAGTACTTTTCGCTAAACAAATTATAACAATGCTAGAAACTTAAAATGCCTAAACACCCAAGGCCCCTCAAGCCTTTGAGCTCTGCTTTGTTACCTTCCCCCAGGGATCCTCTGTTCTCTTCTTTTACATCATTGCTCAAGCTCAGATTCGCTCCCAGACTTTCTTTGCTTAGCATTTTCTTGCAGCTGACTTACTATCTTAGCAAAAGCAAGGATCAGGCTATCGGGATGGGCACGGGAAGGGCAGGGAGGTCACTCCAGGCCTTTCCTGTTCATCCCATGGCTATGCTGACATTTATGTAGGCAAAGAGTTGTGCCTTTCTAACTTAAGAAATGCACCCTTTTCCAGAATGCATGGGCCATTCACAGACCCTGGCCATGGCCACGGAACATGGTTTGAGAATGGTTTAAACCACCAAAGTCTTGAGTTGGAGAGCTGGTTCCCAGTGCAGTGGTGCTGAGAGGTAGTGGTTACTGCCATAGCCTCAGTCCGTGTCTCACAGAGTCAAAGACTGAAGTTGAGGACAGAGTGGGTAGACAGGGGGAGTGCTATAATGAAGAAGAAATAGCTCCCAAGAGCCAGGAAGGGGATCCAAAAGTGGATTGCCATGGGGACTCTAAAAGTTTTTATACAAAAAAGTGACCAGGGTTCAGACCACTCTGAGCCAAGCTAAGGAAACCTCTAGGACTAAAACAAGCTTTTTTGAACTAGAAATGGGCCTATGAGGAATCGAGGCAGGTAGCATGCTCATGTCTGTAGGTGCCTCTTTCCTGCTACCCTATCCAAGTGGTTCATTAAAAGAACAAAGTGAGAAGGAAAACACTGTTCCAGATAGGTAGGAGCAGAAACTGTCACTGCGGCCAGATGTCACCTTGCTCCTTACCTCACTAGTTCCATCCCTGGGCTTAATCATCCACTTGGTTCTTGTTAACTCTTGACCCCACCCAGGATCCAGTTTATCTGACCTGGGTCTGGTCATGCCAACTGTCTGCAGTGCGATGCTATCTTCTACCTAATGTACCTGTTGATAACAGTGGGGCCTGACAGAGGTCTGTAAGAGTGGGGCTGCCCACTCATGCAGGAATCCATGTAGTTCCCACAAGGGCCAGTTAGCACTTGTGAAAGGCGAGGCTGGCACCTCCTCCATCTCCGGCCCACATGCTCACTCTGCACTTGTGCCTGGCCTTTCCACTTTTTTCTGCCAGGATAGGGCAGCATGAGGCCATCACCAGAAGCCAAGAAGATGCAGTTGCCAGGTCATGGGCTTTCAGCCTCCACAACTGTGAGCTATAGAAATCTCTTCTGGATACATGATCCAGTCAGAGGTGTTCTGTTACAGCAACAGGAAATAGACAAAGACAATGTGTCGGGCCACAGGGCAAATATGAGCAGGTACCAGTGACTTGAGGCCATGTGTGTCCAGGGCCTGAAAACCCGTGAGGGCCACCCTGCTCCAGACTTGGTGTGGCAGAAAGAATTCTGTGAGGCTTCTGAGACCCCTCAGCCCCGTGAGGATGTGCACTTGGCCTAAAACAGAGGAGTAGGAGAAGAGAGGTGTCGCCCAACACAAGAGCCCTAACTGGGAGAAGAAGCTCCACAGAACCAGCAAACCCTATGCTTCAGTCTGAGGCTGGATGAGGAGAGGCATTTGTAGAAAGTGTCTGAATTCCTTGGGAGGCTAAAGGGAAGCAGGAATTATTTTAACTCTGTCTGGTGTGACTTCCCATTGAAGAATGTTTCTGTTTCTGTTTGGGGCTGGGTGGGGGTCCCACAGTGGGACGTGTTATTTCCTGTTCTCAGTAGGAAAGTGGGGGTCATGATGTCTTCCCCACATCTGCAGTTTCAAATGCTGTTAGATCAAGGGAGCACACTCTGGGTGTCATTCTCTGCCAACCTGCTTCCCTTTATATAACAGAAAGGATCTTGCAGATGTCACTAAGGCCCCTATTCGGTACAAATGAGTTGACCCCAAGGGAGTTGCCCTGACATAATCTGGTAAGCTTTTAAAAGGAGCCAGAGAGATGCCAGGCTGGAGGGAGCTCCTGCCAGCCTTGCAGGGCAGAGTGCCTTATGGAGGGACACATGGCAGGAGTAGCCTTGGAGAGCCCAGAAAGACCCAGCAAGAACTTCAGACTTCAGTCCTACAGCCTCAAGGAATGGGATGGAGGCAGAAGAGGACCCCAAGCCTCAGACAAGGCCTGTCCTGGCTGACACCTTGATCTCAGGCTGGGGAGACTGCAGGGAACATAATGAAAACATGCTGGGTTCCTGACCTGCAGACAGACCAGAGATGTGTGTGGTCTGAGGTTGCATGGTCTGTGGTGAGTCTCTTTGGCCATAAGTTGCTAACACACTTGGGTGGGACCCCATGCCCCCTGCCTGTGTGTCCTGTGCAACGTGGTCATCAGGTCCAGCGTCCACCCAGTGCCGTCTGCAGCATCATGTAGAGGCCCTGGCACTCCCTGCCACCAGGGACAGCTACTGGGATCAACAAGTAAGCTGGCCTCTTGTCACAGCATCCTCGATGGTGACATGCACTGGGACATTCTCAGGCACTCCTGCGTGAGGGCCTCTCCATACTGAGTTCTCCAGCATTGGACTGGAAATGCCATGACTCTTCTTTCCTCACTTGTGGCAGTGTTGCTGGCACAGACCTCTAGGCTAGTCCACCACCCACAGCCCTCCCAGACTTCCTCTGGGAACCTGAAGATGTCACCTGTGGCTTCTGTGGCTACTGTCAGGAAGTTTGTGTTGGGTCCAGCTGTCTTTTCCGAGAAGGCAGTCTGGCCCTTCTTCCCACTGCTTATCGGAAAGCCTCTTTCTCATCCACAACATCCACCATAACTGACCTGTTTTCCATCAGGCATCCCAGAAGCTGAGCTTGAGGCAGGGATTCCTTTGCATAGATGACCCATTGAGGGCTCACTTGCAGAAAAAACCTACAGCAGTGAAGGCGGCAGGACCAGACAGGGGCAGAAGCTGGGCCAAGGTGTGAGCTGGGGAGGAGCAGCCCGATCCCATGGGGAGCTCAGGAGCAAGGTGCGCATCCCAGAGGTTCCACCTCTCTTGCCCCTGCAGCTGGATGCCAGGCTGAGGACTCTCTGTCTGGGAGGAGACAGAGGTAAGCCCTGAGCATTTCCAAGTGAGGCAACTCTCTGTGACCAAGGAATGATCTCTGAAGAAGGACACATCCCTGAGCCATCTGCAGCCATTTCCAGTGGAGGGTGGGTGTCCAGCCAGGTAAGGGGACCAGCCAGGACTCCGTGGACCTCCTGTTCTCTCTGGGGAGATGGGTGCCTCCATCTCTTTCACTCTCTGGTCTACAATTGGATAATTTCCTTGGATCAGTCTTCCTGATGCTAATAACATTTTCTAATATGCTTTTTATCTTCCCCATTGAATTTTTAATGACTACATTCTTCATTTCCAGAAGTTTTATTTGGTTCTTTTAATAATCAACTGTTCTTTTGCTTAGTGTCTTATTCTTTTGTTATCTATCCATTGCAACTTCCTCAGTAATTTCTAACATTTATTTTTAATCTTGCCTATATTATCTCAGTGTCTAGGGTGGGAGTGTAATCTTAGTTTTTATTTATCTACTGACTCTTGCTCACAGTGAATTGTTTCCTATGGGCCTTACAATTTTATATAAAATCTCATATTTGATCTAAGACCCTTGGGTTGTATAATTTTTCAGTTATGAGTTCATTTTGAGTGAGGCTTTATGGGAATCTGTGTAAGGTGGGTGGAGGGTTCCGGTTAGAGCTCTTTGCTCCTGCCAGGGTCCCCAAATTTTCCTGCACTGAGACTGCTTTGTATGTCGGGGGCTGAAAGTCCTGGGCTGCAAAGGGAGTGAGAAGAGGTCCTGCTGCAGAGCTGGGGCCTCCTCCCCAGACAGGGCCAGGTGGAAGCAGACACTGTCCGTGTCCCTCCCTGCCCTAGAGCCACCCTTCTCTGTTCTTTCCTCCACTGACCATGCAGAATTCCAACTCTTTGCTTGGGTGTTCAGATCCTAGCCCTTGGATTATGGAAAGTTACTTTCTTGTACCCATAGCTATGTGTTTTTAAAAGCACTGTCTCTCAGGCAGCATCCCCAGGTCATCTGCAAGGACAGTGTCTCCACGTGCATAGATTGTTGCCTGGCCCGAGTCCCTTCCCCTGCTACTGAAATCAGTGTGTGAATAACAACTTCTCTGCAGCTCCCCCTGAGCTTGCCTGCTGCTGCCTCTCAGGTGCTCTATTCTGCCCTCTTCCCACCTAGCACCCCCATTCCATCCAGCCTGGACCCCAGAGTTAATCACCTCCACCACTGTGTCCTCAGGTCCTCAAACCATGGCCTTTTGTCCCTACAACTGATCACATATCCACCCAGCATCAGAGTTTTCTGCAGTAGGGCCTCTGAGTGCTGCAAAAGACAAACACACACATAAACAAAACAAATGACCCTGCCACCACATACACTCTGCCACAGCTGACTCAGTGACCCCTTCCACACCCACCCAGTACTGGACTTTACGTGAGCACATTCAGGGCTGGCTCCTGTTACCTTTGCCGCCTCGTCCCTACCACTGCACTTCGGCATATGTCTCTATCCTTGTTTCCCCTCCTTTCCTTTGGGGGCCCCTCTGCTCACAGTGTTGTGTTGCATTTTCAGGATCTCTCTGAGGCCTTGACAAGAGGACTGTGGCCTTCTGCTTATGCCATTTGGGCCCCATGCTGACCCTTCCAGGGTCTCTTTCCCCAGGTGAGAGGGTAGGAAAGTCAAGGGAGTCTATGTCCAAATGGCCTGATTCCACTTCCAAGGCCTCTCTCTGCCTCAGGCTGACACCCCAGAAGCAGAACCTCCTGAGACAGAAGGGAAGACTCTGGCTCTCCCCAAGGGACACTTTATATTTTTCCCCCTTTCTAACTTTGATAGCCAGGGCTACCTCAAATGCCTCCAGCTCCCAGTACTTCAGATACCTTGTGACTACTCTGGGAGACTTTGCCTTTGGCAGTGGTGGCTTTGGACACACTGGGACTGTCACAGGTGGCCCCATCCTCCAGACTGGATGGTTCTGACCCCCTGTGGCTGTTCCTGATGGCCCCACCTGGGCCTCCCAGGAGCCTCTTCCCCACTATGGCGATCAGGGTAGGAGGCCTGCACAGGCTGGCCTGTAAAGTGCAGAAAGCCTGTGGTTTTTCGGCAGGAGACTGCATGTGCAGGCCTGCCCTTTCTGTCTACACAGGCAGCCCTCTTCTCACGCTCATCAGGTCAGTCTGGGCCTTCGCTGTCCTGCACTCCTCCTTTCCTAATGCTGTAGCATAAGACCCAATTAAACATCTTTTGGAGAACTTTATTTTGCATATTTGTGATTTCAATCTGGAGTAGGGTAGGCTGAACTGGCTGCATTATTTGCTGGTAACACTAAAGGCAGTAGGCACCGAAAATGGCCAGCAGCCAGAGCTGGTAACATTGTGGGTGGCTTCCAACCAGAGAGTGACCAATAACAAGGGAGAACTTTTCCCTCTGAGTGACTGAAGACCTTGGAGAGCTGCTGGAGCTGCTCGCTTCATGGCTTGGAGAGCAGTGAGGACAGCTGCTAACATGAGGAGATGAGAGCTGCTGGCATTCACAGTTCGGAGTGGGTAACACTAGAGCAGCTACACTAGGGCACTTGCACTTTGCTTATTCATGATTTCTATCTGAATTGAGCAAAGGAGCCCCTGGCCAATGAATGGGTAAAAATACCCCTAGGGTACTCGCTCCTGAGTTTGAGGGCAGGCCACGTCAGCAGGCAGGAAGCAAAGTACAGCTCGGGTAGGTGCAAGATGAGGCCGGTGGGAAGGAGAAGGTGGGTAGGGCAGCATCTGGGGCTCCACAGCAGAGCTGAGAGTTCTGAGTTCCAGGAAGGCACAGCAGCCTGTACACACAAGGAGACAGAAAGCACACATTTGAACCCACAGCTGGTGGGCATCTTTGCTCTTACATATGTAGACATGAGGTGCAGATGCCTCCACTTGGCATTCAGCTGGCCCACAAGTTAGGGACAGTCTGTTGGTTCTGTCTCATCTCATACCTCTCCTCAGCCAAGGTATACCAGATATACCACAACCTTCTCATGAACATAAAACCCTTGCTCCAGGCCTTCCCAGGCCAACTCCTGGCCTCCATTTTACACTGGTGGGTAACCGTCTAAATTATTTAAACCAATCCCTTTGACCTTGAACAGGGCACTGTATGAGTTTCACTGGAGTGGTGAATGGCCTGTTCACTGCTTCTGGTCCTCTTGGTGTCCTGTCTCATCCCAAGTACGAGAGAGGTGACCTGGCAGCTGCTCTCCTGGTGCCTGTCACTGATGCTTAGGGTGAGGTTCTGGGGGACCCCTTCAGAACCTATGCTTATACTCTAGAAGGACAGGAACTTGGCTCCAGTGTGGCCAGCCTTGACCTGAGATGGGAGCTGGTGGCCTCCTCTGAGGACAGGCAGACTGGTTGACTGTATAATACAGGTGGTGTTGGTTTCCCTCCTTCTCTGTCCCCTCCCCAGAGCCCTACCTCCTGGGGTTCTTGTTTTGGCTTTGCTTTAGGAGGACCTGGGCTAACACACTTTATATAGCAATTGATCACAAGTGCTTCCCTGTCACTAGCTTGCGATCCCTGTCCAGCAGTGGCCTCCTCTGGACAACTGTGTTTCCCAGCCTCCTTCCTTCCCGGGCTCCCTACTTCCTGCCATTCTCCACTCTCCCAAGGGGCCTGGTTTCCATTACCCTCACCCTCTACCTCCTCCATGACTTTGACTATTTCCTCTGTGCTGATGACCCAACATGTTACCTCAAGAGAAATTCAAAGAAAGATGGCTTTTGATGGGATGTTCTAGGTAGGCTTGTGTCTAATCAGTGATCCAAGCCTGAAAGGGGGCAAGAGAAGCCAGGTGAGAAGCCAGGTGAGACTCCATACTCAGTACTTCTGTTGTTCTGTTTGTTTAGTTGAGCCTTGTCTGCTGCAGGCTTTGGGAGAGAGCCTTGGAGGGCACAGGACAGAAGTGTCTGGATGAGGTTGGAAGAGGCACAGGAAGAGCCTCACCTCACATCACTCGCTCATGCTCAGCCCTTGTTGCCAAGCAATACATCACTGCAGAGTTTAGAAAACACAGTTAGCAAACAAGAGCCAGTGATCTCTCATCTTCCAAACACTCAGGAAAACCACGAGAACATTCTGGTATGCATCTTTTGTTTTTATTTATAAAAATTATACTGTAATGAGGTTTTGTAGAGGTCCCTTTTGTTATAAACTCAATTTCTACGATATAAAACCCCCTATATATATATATATTCATTCCAACCATTATTTTGGTGACCACTTTAGCTAAAAGTTTATCAACACCCATATACTTTAGAATGAAGTTCTAGAATTGCAATCCGTAGGTGGAAGAACACAAATTTTTAAGCTTTTGTATGCAGTTAAGTAAATGTCTAAAGTTTGCCAGTTGACACTCAGTTAATGTGTGGTGTTTATTTCCTCACATTGCATTTTCTTATGTTATTAAGGAAGAGAACATTCTGCCGTGTTTATTGCTGTGTTCCTTCTGTTTTCATGTCCTTGCCTCTGCCTATTTTGCTTTTGGAATGCTCATCTTTGTCTCAGCTTTGTCTCTTACCTGGGAAGGAGAACAGCCTTTGAGAAACACGATGCAAACACTTCTCCCATTTTTATCTGTGTTTTGATGAACAAACAGTTCTTCCTCCTTTCCAAATTGGGGCCATGAGTGCCTCCACATTTTTTTTCAGGTAAATGCTCAAGAAAGGCACAGCTTTTAAGTTTCAATAGGTGTTTATCCCAGTGCAATACACACTCGAATCCAGAAAAGCATCACTTCCTTCACTCCAGAAAGTTACTGTATGTTCTTCCCCATCAATTTTCTGCCCACCCACCCTAAAGAACAACTCATTGGACTTCCATTCACATGGGTTATTGGTTCCCGGGTTTAATGTTAGTAGAGTCACAGTGTGCTTCTGATATTCACTCATCGTTAAGTTCACTTTTTTATTGCAGAGTAGTATTCTCTTGTATTTATCCATACAAGTGGGTTATCCATTTTTCCACTGATTATATTCAACATTGTAATACTCAAAGATTAAAGTCAAATTATTAGTATTTTCCTTTATGATTGATGGTATTCTTTCTATTCCATTGCCAAACAGAAAAGTTGTTTTTGTTTTTCTAAACAGTTAAATCTTTACTTCATTTGATAAGGCAGAGATTCAACATTATTCCTTTCCCTCCAAGTGATCAGCAGGTAGTCATCCACTGCATATTGTGACTTGAAAAGCCACTTTATTATATTTTAAGACCTCACAGGGGTGATATTAAAAATAGTAAACAACTGGTATGGCACAGCCTGGAAGGCTGCCCATCAACAACAGCTGGAACAGCCAACTGTGCATATGCTGGCTGGATACCAGCCCTGAGCTTCTACATTTACTTAGGGCTGTTTCTTTCCTTTATATTATTTTCCATCCATGGAGGCCAGTATCATTCCATTTTAGAGGTAGAAAATTCTGTTTTCTGGAACAGTTTCTCCCTCATTACTCTTGACCGCTCAAATGTTTATTCTCCCAAATAAACTATTCAATTTGATCAATTCCCAAGAAGTTCTAATATGGACTCAGTTACATTCAGGTATGTAAGGTGTTCTCTGGCTAATGAGGATTTCCAACCTGCCTACCTCTTGTTCAATGCCCAGTATTGTCATTGTACACTTATTGTATAGCTGGCCATTTTGCTGGACTTCTAATTGTAGATTTTGAGTCTTTGGGACTGCTTCATTTCTGCACTAAGGACTGATTCCTTTAACAGCAGGACTCATCTTAAGATTGATACTGTGTGAAGTTCCCATATGAAGCGCCAGGTCCGAGTTCCGGGGCACTGCGGCTGTAACTCTGCCTGTCCTTTTATGCTTTGCTCACGGTAGAGACCCTTCTACGTAGGGAGCTCCTCTGCACTGGCAGTGGACAGGTGTGACAGATACATCTGTTCAAGATCCTAAGTATCTCCTCTCCAGAAAAGGCAGGTGAGGTTCTTTCAGTCATTTACAGGTGCCTCACATTCCAGTAAGGCCTGAGGGCTCCAGGTGAAGTCAAACTCTTTCATGTAATTCCACCTAAGATTGTATTTTCCCTGACCTTTTTGCTCAGGCAGATGTCTCTCACTTCTTGTAAAATCAATTTTAGAAGATTTATGTTCAGGACTTTATAGTCGATACATTTTTAGATAACCCTGTTGAACAATTTTGAACCTTGATTTTTATCACCTAAATGTTAGCTGGCTTCTGCTTTTGCTTCATTTCACCTGAAAGCTGATAACGTACCTTTCCTACCAGTAACCAGCACTATTCCTTAATTGTGGTCATCGGCTTCAGCTTTCTCGTTTTAAAATTCTGTGATTCAATCTTTGGTTTCAAAGTTGATCTCTAGCAGAGGATTTCTTACAACAAGCAGTTTTTTGATTATTATGTATTATTTCGATACATTCAAAAAATGTCAGGTCACACATTTTGTTTTGCAAACTCTTTGACCCACGTAAGTCCGGCTTTTCCTGGAGTCACTGATCTAGAACGTTATTAAATAGAATCTCTGTTCAATTCCTAAAGGGCAAGACCTACATGGCCCCGCCACCTGACAGCCCAGACACTGTCACAGAGGCCAAGGGTGCTGCTGCTTCCTGGAATGCGCGACTCCGACAGCTTGGAGAAACGGTGCCACGCTCCCGAGGGTCACACAGGGCCCTGGGCAGTCAGGCGCGTGGCCTGCAGATGCACATCCACACTCTACTCCCGCACGGGCGGCAACAAAGGCGCGTGGCCCGGGCTTGCACAGGACCTAGCGCGGCCTTTCAGGAAGCTGCACCCTCACTGCGCTCCCAGCGGGTGAGCTTGTCCCAAGTCTGCCAGCCAGGTTGCTCACAGCGCAGGCCGGGCGCACCCGACCCAGCCCTCCATCCTGCCAGACAGCTCTCC
>NW_022900928.1:134583205-134583463 GCF_012274545.1 Fukomys damarensis | reverse complement strand
TGAGCCCTCTGCGCGCCCTCCGAGCGCGAACAAGGCGCACAGGCACGCAGGGCTGAAGGCTGGCACTGCCCCGAGCTGCCGAGTGGGCCTGTCCTTGCCCGGAGCCCGGCTTCCAGTCAGTATCCGTCCTGGCTCCCTCCGTTTTCTCCACCGCGAAGCGCTGGGCTCAGGCGCCTGGAGAGTCCTCCGGTATTCTCCGTCCCCGGAATTGACAGCGCTGGGATCCAATGGGGTCCGGGACGTGTGAGGGGAGGCGGG
>NW_022900928.1:134556707-134582332 GCF_012274545.1 Fukomys damarensis | reverse complement strand
CGGAGACGCCGCCGGCCCCGCGCCGGTGTTTACCTTGATCGCGAAATTGGGTGACCCTGTTGTCGCTGGAGATCGCGCGTATCCGTTGGAAAGGCCGGGTGCACTCGTTTAATGTACATCGAAAATCTGTAATAACTTGCAGCAGCTGATAGGGAGTGTTTTCTTTATTGCATGCTGTAAATTGACCTGCTGTGACACAATTTTCAAATAAAGCGTTGCAGAAATTAAACTTAAGTTATTTTAGAAGTAATGACTTTCTTAACTAAATCCTAATTGCATTACTGTAGAGACCTACCTAATTGCTTGCTGAGAGCAGCGCGCCTGCCGGGAGGGAGGAAAGGCCTATGTAATCGCTTCGCCTGCCCGCTTTTCTCTTCTCAGGCTTTTCTCCCGTTCCCACAAACCACCTAAGCTTTTAAGGCCTGGGAGTAAACCTGTAAACAGCCCTGGCCCTGCGCCCCGGCGGGTTTGGGGGGTGCCGGCGGCTTGCACCTTGACCTGGTTTCGCTTTTTCCTGAGTAATATGATCGCGGTTGCGTGGAGTTTTAATTGCTTCTGATAATTCCGCTCTTGATTCTGGGACGGCCTAATGAAAGCTGGTGTGGTGGTTTCAGAGTCCAGCCGGGAGAGGTGACGGTGGTGTTGGTGCTGCTGCTGCTGGTTGGGAAGAGGGAGGGAGGTCGAATGGAGAAAACTCAGCTGCTTATACGCAAATATACACTACAGCAGTTACAAGGCAACAAAAGTTATTGCAGAATTTGGCAGTAACTATGGCAACACAATTACTCTATTATAATTGGAAATGCAAAATGCCACCCAGTTAGAAGTTTCACCAGAATGGAGTTTTGGATATCAAAAATCTGTGAAATGTAATTTTTTTCAGGTAGCCCTGCAAATTCTAGTCTGTGTTCAGTTATCTATTTTTAAGACCGATCAGCTTTCCCAGATATTCTACTCCCTGGGATCGGTGGCATCTTTTCCCCAGAAGAACTCCGGTTTGTGTAGGAGGGAAGTATTTTCATGCCTTAAAAACACACACCCGACACATTGTGAGACTTCTGTAGCTTTCTGTGCCCTGGGCGGTTTTTTAAAGAGCCAATACCTTTCTAAAGACAGCAATAATCAATCGAAAGAGCAGGGTGTGCTCCGCAGGCAGATGGAACACTGCCCTCTTTAGGGTTCTTGCTTTCTCCTGGGAGGGAAGGTGATGACAGAGTCCCTGGGGGAGCCCTGGATGGGGCAGAGGCAAGATGACCGGACTGCAGGCCTGGAAGGCCAAAGGACCAAAGACAGATGTGCTGAAGTGGCCGCAGACAGCGCGTTTTTTCCGGCCCGCAGCCTGGCAGAGCAAGAGCCCTGCAACCACACATTCTGGGGCCATGTTCTCCGGGCCAGGGGCCACTGTGGCCAAGGTGGGCCCCACACATGGCACCCTGGCTGTATGCAGCTCGATCTGCCATGCTGGGCTTTTGAGAGGTCAGAAACCTGCTTTAGGAGATGTCCCTCTCCATGTCTGCCAGCAGGACTCTGGTGCTGGAAGTTTCCACACATTGTGGGGCTGCTGCAGTTTAATTTCATTATGACTCTTTCCTTCTAACTACTGCATATTTATGCCCAGTAATCGACTTCCATTTTCCAGCTTCATTGTGAGGTTTCAATGCAGCATGAATGGCTTTGAATTCTGATCCTTTGATGTTGGGGGTGGCACCAAAGGAAAGGCGACTTTGTGCCGTTCTCATTGCCAGAGCCGAAGAGAAATTTCATCATTCCTGTAGAACTTGTCCATACCGTTCTCTATTGAAAACGGCTGGGCTTTCAGAGCTCAAAATCTGCTGGCGAGTGATGCATTCATACCTGATGGAGTGAGGAGGGAAATGCAGAGAATGCGAGAATTGCTGCTGCTGGGAGGCAGCAGGTGCCAATGGTGGCCAGGCTCAGGGCCCTGGGATAGTCGAGGGCCGTGGCTGGGGAGAATGCCCAGCCTTTGAGCCCCTGCCACTGCAGCCACAGACGAGTCCCTGGCCCTTTGGTGCTAGCCTGAGGCACTCCTGTGCCGGGATGGGGAAAGGCAGATTTTGGGGGAGTTTGTGCCCATCGTAGGTGGCCAGCACACTCCCTGTGGTGCAGTGGGCTCTGGTCATTGGGCCCCTCCTTCGAGGAGGGTACAGCACCTGTATTCATGTCCCGAGAGCCCGGGCTTGGACAGACCTGGACTCAGTCTTACAGGGCCAATGGGAGGAGTGCCACCGAGCCCTTTCAGAGTCCACAGTCCTCAGCCTTGGAGTGAAAAGGGTGGGTCCAATGGGGGCAGAACAGGGGCTCATGGCCTTGCTGTCACCTCCTGGCATGCCACCTCCTTCCTGGAAGGCAGGCCCAGGGTGGTACACAGATGGTCCCCACAAAGACCCTGTCACACAGCTGCAGGACAGGTTAGCGCCCTGTGCTGTGCTGTGCAGCACCCTGTACCAGCCCCTGGGGAAATAAGAAAGCCTTTCCTGGAGCAGGCTTATAATACTGTGTCCGAGCAATTGTCGTCGTCGTGTAGTCGTCGTGTAAACTGGTAGCTGGCGGATAAGCACCTGACTGGGGCCACATGGATGTTTTAAGCAGTGGCTGTCTCCGTCTTGTTAATCCTTCCCTGCAGCCTGGGCTTGCAAGGGGAGTACGAATGGGGTGTCTGGCTCCCCTCCCTGTGTCTCAAAGGCTGATCCCTCTTCCTGGCTGTGCTTCTGGGCCTAGGAGTGAAGTGCTGTCGGGGTACAGTGTTGTATTGGCTGTCCCTGGAGGTGTTAGGGTTTGCACATATTGTGAGGGTCTGGGAAGCACTTCTGGCTTCCTCTAGCCTTCTGTCTGTGTGTGGCATTGGCCCACTGAAGACATCCTAGCAGCCCTGGGCTGGGGTGTGGCTCGGTGGGGCACTTGCCATGCCTGTGTGAGGCACTGGGTGGTTGATCCCCGTCCACTCTTAGACTTTTCCCCAAGAAACCCCCAGCTGCCTGGAGACAGGTAGCTGCAGTGGGAGCGTCCCGTGCTGTGCTGTGCTCTGTCTCTTTCACCCAGAGCTGCTCAGGGCTCGAAGTTTGATCTGTCAATTACCCTTGGAAAGTTTTGTTGAAAGAACACATTTGAGGACCGAAAACTTTGAAGAACTACTGAGTTAATCCGTTCTTATCCTGAAACCAGCCAGAAGCCTTGGAGATTAAGCAGCATAAAAAATTTAAAAGAAAACAGTAGGGCTGGGGTTGTCACTTAGTGGTTAGTGTGCTCGCCTGGGTTCCACCCCAACCCAGTGCCATAAGCAGGGTTCAGAGATAGGAAAAAAAGCCAACTTATGTCTTTGTGAGTTTAATAGTCAATATGTAAAGAGCTTTTTCAAACCAATAGCAAAAGTATGAGTTCCCTTGTTGCAAGATAATAAGAGCCTGTAGATGTGTGAATCTCCATGGCAAATAAGAAAAATTAAATAAGGAATTTATTGATAAAGTCGGCTTGAAAGAGACTCCGCATATGCTGCCGAATTATTGTGATAACGTCTATTGCTGTGGTAACAAAGTTTCTGTATCACAAGGCTTCTGCAAGGGTTAAATCAGTCTGTGTATGGAAGTTGCTTGGAATAGGGCCTGGCAGCCCTATATCAGATTTGGCTGTTATTTATTATTTTTGCTCTGGAGAGACCTCTATGTATTGTTATATAACGCTTAGTAATTGCTTAGTTACTCTCCAGCACAGTTCTGTGTCCCGCTGCTGTGGATTGTCTCCTTGTCCCAGCATTCATCCAAGGGAAGACTACTCAGCCCATTGCCAGCCAGGCATGTGCAGGTGTTAGGCTAGGTCATTCACACGAGTGATAGGTGACAGGTACGTGGTGCCGCCCTCCTGTGGTATCACCCATGCGCGCAGAGCAGCAGAAGCGTGCAGGTGTTATGGGAAAAGTGGGCCCAAGGTAGTGTGCAGGCTGTCTGGGGGGTCAGGGGCACAGTGGCAGAGAAAAGTTGTCATTTTGTGCAGTTGGTCTTGCATGCACATTCCTGCAATAATTTAGCATGAGTTAGTTTTTTAAAATGTTGACATCTCCACTGGGGGAAACACTCTTCAACCCCATTATTTACAAAGGCAAAGAACTGAGTCCTTGGGAAGGTGATAAATGGGCTTAGCTTTAGAAGAGCTGGGGGTATTTGTTGCTCAGAGTCGCTTGCAAACTCTCCAAGGTGGGGGCTAGCCTCATGGGTCTCAGCAGCTCCAGTAAAGTACCCACCATTCTCCTTGTTCTTAGTATCCCAAGGACTCCAGAGGGCTTGCCTAATCTTAGCCTGTGGTTTTCCAGTCTCACCTGATGGTGCTTGCCCTTTTTGTTTAGCTTCAGCCCCCTAACTGCTTTGCTTCCTTGCTTTCTCTCAGTCCTCTTTGGCCCCTGGGCCTTTGCACACACTGCTCACTGTTTTGGACTACTTTCTTTACCTCTGACTTGCCTAATACCTTGGTTTATGTGCATGCTTGGTCACCTGCTCATCTTTAGCATAACATCCTTCTTGGTCCTTCCTAACAGGATCCCCAGTTGTGCAATTCCAGTAGCTCATTGCGACGTTAATTGTTTGATGTCATCTTGCTTGCTAGCTAAAGGCTTCATAGAGTCAAGAGACCCAGTAGCCTCCTGCCTGCCCTGTACCCACCAGCACCTGGCAGCATAGGCACTCCACGAGTGAATGTCCAGCACAGGTGCGCCGTGGCAGGGGGATGTGGGTGAGGCCCCCTCCCCTGCAGCACCTCTGTGGGCTCCTCCCGTGCCCTGGAACTGCCTGTTTCCTAACCTTCCCTCCACAAATCTGAGAACTTCTCAGTCCTGATATTAGAGATTACTCGCTTTTAAGTAGATGCCATAAATACAAGTGGAGTGGATTCTGTGGTGCAGCAGGAACGAGAGGGAGAAGGACCTTTTGCACAGCTGTCGAGTGGCAGATGGGCTATTGTGCCAGGGCCAAGGCCAGGGTACATAGCTCGTCCTCCAGGCAGATCTGCATGTGGCGTTCAAGGTGGTATGCTGCTGCTTTTATTAAAGACTTTTCCCTGTTTTAATCTGGAGTTAATGACATCATTTGATCATTTCTTTTCAGCCTTGTGATTTTAATTTGATACCTTAATATAGCTGTGTATATAAACATTTTGGAATCTGCTGTGTTTGAAGAAGGGAGTGTTAGGCTTTGTTAGTTTACTACTGTTTATGAAGTACCCGTCTGTGTGAGTCAAGTGCTTTTGTTGGATTGATGTTTAAGCTTGAGACAATAAATCGTTTCTTATGGCCCAAGAGCTTGAACCAGCATTCCAAGTGGGAGTGTGGCTCCAGTGGTGATGCATTTAGTTTCCCTTCAGAATGGCTCTCGCGGGGTCTATGGGCTACTGCTTGCCAGAGCGGTTCTGAAGGAAATGGCAGAGTTTTTGTGGTTGCCACATTCTTGGCCTCTCTTTGTTGTTGAGCGGGGAGTCCTTGGGAGTGCATTTCCTGAATATTTTTAGTTGATCAGTTGTTTTGCATATCCCCATTCTGTACCCAAGCCCAGGTACCTGGATTCTCATAAGACAGGACTCCATGGAACACCTGCTGTGGCCAACACAGTGGCACCTAGGTAACCCAGGAGCTAGCCTCTGCCCGCAAGAGGCTTGGGTGTTGGTGGGGACGAGAGGAGGAGGAGGAGAGGGAGTCACAGGTGCATGCACGACTGTGTGGGAAAATCAGGGCCATGTGGGAGGTGTGCAGTGCTGGGGGACTGGGCTGGCGAGGGGCTCTGGGTCAGAGGCTGTGGGAGCCTGGCCAGATGAGGGGGAGGGGAGGGCAGGTGGGCGTGGCCTTTTGAACCAGAGTCTGGAGTCCTGGGGCTACCATCAGGGGACAGGCCATTGTGGCCAGGTTGTAGCCCACCCCCAGGACTCTAGGGCTGGAGTGGGGGAGGGCTGTGCATGCTGGATGGAGGGGACTGTCCCCATGAAGGACTGCTGTACCTGCGCAGTGTCTATGCGCAGGTGTCTAACAGACCCGCTGAGCAAACTTCAGTCTCTGGGTCTGTCCAGCAGTGCTGTCAGGTGTATCGCGGAGGCCCCCAGAGGGCCTGTGATGTGGCCATCCACCAGAGCATGTGCCTAAATTGTGGTGCCACTGTGGAGGGCTCTGTGTACACAGCAGGAGCCAGAGGTGCTCGGTTCCCCTTATGGGATATGGCTGCCCTGGACCCTGAGAGAGGCTGTTTGGGTCTGAAGCTTGCTGGGAACTTGTGGAAGCAACAGAGCCAGCCTTCCACCAGTCATCTGTTCTGTGGACCAGATTCCAATGCCGGAGGGCCATCCCTGTTGCACTGTCACAGTACCTTCCCCACGGCCTGGGGGACCTTGAGGACTTACTTACCTCAGAACTGATGTTTGAGTCCCGTGACCTCCTTGAGTCCTGTGGTCTCCATTCCAGCTTTGGGCCATGGACCTCTGGGGGAGATGGAGCTGGCCACCAGGGGAATTAGCCATCCTTACAGTTAACCAAGGGGGCGGCCTTGGGCCCATTGAGGGAGCCATAGGGAGTGGTCGGGAGGTGCTACAGTCGGCTGCTAGAGAATTCACTTAGGATGGGCAGTGGAGAGAGGGTAACAGGTGGGCATGGTCCCATTCCTTGGGAGCACTTCTACAGCACAAGGGGTCTGTCCTAATTCTTTCCTTGGCCCTTCAGTTGGAGGGACTCAAAGGAAGTGTCCCTGGGGCTCCTGGGTTGACTTTGGTCTGCTGGAAGCACCTTCTCTGTACAGTACAGTCTCCCATACTTACTGCCAGGCATGTTTGCGATGGCCCTGGTGTCTGAAGCAGCAGCTGACCTGCATGGTCTTGATCCTCTTTGTTCCCACCAAGATCTTCGGGGCAGTGCTGCTGGCGGCTGCCTCCACCATGGTGGCAGTGAGCTGTGGGCTGGGTCTGGCCTGTTGAAGAGCATCCAGCTCACCTCCTGGAGCTTTATGAGTTGGGATTAGCAATCGGTTGTGGACAGCATGTCCCCTGAATCCTTCCCAAAGGGGGTCGTCTTCCCTCATCCTATGGTGACTGTAGGCTGTGAAGCCAGTTCAGAACCTGCCTGCTGAGGTGGGGAATAGCAGGAAGAGCAGAGGCCCATGGTGGTGGGACCTGTCTTTCTTCTCTGCTCACTCCTTGGGTGGTCTCAGGTTGTGGGCAGAGCTGCTGTGGGTTATTGCTAATTCTGCTGGTGGGGGTCCAGCTGCTGTGCAGGTGCCTGCAGGTGTGGACACTTTTTTGTAGCACTGGGGTGTTGAGGCAGCCCTGGGTTGAGGCCTCAGTGGGACATTGTGACCCCCTTGCCCGGCCCCTGTGCATCCAGTGTTCTGTTCTGCAGGCTGGGAGGAAGGCTTGGTGAGCGCTGTGCTGGGCAGAGGAGGCTGGCTAGGGAATTGGCTTCCTCCTGCGGAAACTGCTGCTGTCTGGAAGGGTGGGGAAGGGAGTGGGAGCGGAAGAGGGAGCCGGCTGCCAGTGTCCTCCTGAAGCCCTGTGCTTCGTGACGCTTGGCAGCAGTTCTGGAACAGCTCTCTGGTGAACGCAGTGTGTCCAGGCTCGTCCTGGAAGCTACACAGATCTCGTCCCACAGGGAGCCCTTTGAGCCTCATGGAGAAGGGATGGTCCTGCGAATTCTGCAGCAGGGCGGAGAGCTCAACAAGGCCCGCAGGAGTGCTCTGGCAGGTTTCTGTGCGGTCCCCGCCCCTGGGAGTTGGGGCATGTGGCCAAAATGGCTGGTTGCAAAGTGCACGGACTGTGGAATGCAACAGGGTGATCTCCACTCCTGCCTCTTCTGGGGGCTGGGGTGCAGGGCTCCATGTGGACTGGTGGTGCTCGGGGCGGAGAGTGCTGTGACACCGAGCCCCAGCATTGCCACCAGGCAGGTGGAGGCACAGGGCTGGGATTTGAGCAAGCAGGAGGGTAGAGATGGACCAGGTTGAGACCCAGGGCCAAGCTTCCTGACTGACTGACCCAGCAGCTCTCTGTGGCTGTTGCTCTAGTGCCAACATTGCGAGTCATCTGTGGGTGCCCAGGAGAAGGGCTGGGCCCATAGTGGCTCTCCTTCCCTGTGCAGAGGTGGGTCGGGTAGGGGCCCAGTGCTGTTCCAAAGCTTTGCAGGTTGTGTCTTCCTCCTGCGGGCAAAGGCTATATTGGAAGGAGTAAGCTTGTGATCAGACCAAGAAGCTCCAGGATGTGGACTCGCAGGTCTGCAGGGTGGGGCTGGTCACAGCCTCCAGCCTCCCTCACCTGGATCTCATCTGCTGAGTGGATGTGAGAATGTCTTTCTCAGCATCGTCAGAATCAAGCAAAACAAGGAGTTGGCAACCCAGACCTCCACATACATGAGAGGAATGAGCATCACTGCCTTCCTTGGGTTTGCAGCCTGTGGGCCAGCTGCACCTGCCATATTTTGTGTCTGCCATGTGTCAGGCACTGTGCTACCATTTATGCCACCTGTTTGCCCCTCTGAGTGGATTCCCTTCCTCCCAACAGACCACTGAGGAAGCCGAAGCTCCCTCGTGGGTAGTTCCGTGGTGAGGGTCATGGTTTTGAGCTGGCAGCCACCCCAGCCCCTGCCTTTTCCTCTTTAGTGGCAGCTGGGATGCGCAGAGCTCTCTTCCCCAGGTGGAAAGGGCAGGGCTCATTCAGGTTGCCGTTCTGGCCCAGAAAGCCCAGTGGTGTGGGGCTCAACGGTTAGGAGTGGGCTAGAGGTGAGTCCCCGTGCACCTGCACATGAGCAGCTGTGGGTGGCACCAAATCATCCTCTCTGAGCCTCAGTTTTCTTATCTGCCCAGCCAGCGAGAGGCAGGGACTGCAGAACTGCACAGCCTACCCAGGAGCTTTTCCTGAAGTGGGAGGTAGAGGGCTCTCCAGGCACTGAGTGGCAGCTGGCTTGAGGATCTCACTGGGTAGGGCCGGGCTGGATGGGCTGGGACCTGCGGCCAAGACTGTTAGGGCTGAAGCTGGTGGCAGCCTTGTGCCCAGGTACAGGAAGATCTTCTGGCCCCTGCTGTGGCCATGCTGGCACTTGTGGGCCCAGCAGCTGCTTCGGCAGATGACTTCACCCAGGCCATTTGTCGTAGTCCCCTTGTGTCCCTTTCTGAGGCTCCCACTGCGTGTCCACTCGGATATGTGCACATACAAGTGTACATGTTATGTACATTGCACAGATGCTTGTGTACATGTATGCATGCAGACATGCGTGGAATTATGTATATACACATGCCACGCCCACGTGTGTGGAGTGAGCATCTGACTCCTTGGACGTGCTTCCTGGTAGGCTGAGGCAAGCAGGTGCTCGTCTCTAGACAGCCGCTCAGTGAGGAACAGCAGGGCTTCTGGAACTCAGGTCCATCTTATGGCAGTTGGGGTGATGAAATCCTGGCTTCTGGAAGGCTGTTCTCACCCAGTCTTTCCTCTGCATGGAGACACTGTGCACTCATAGGGCCCACAGGTGCAGGTGGGCCAGGTGCCTGATGCTCCCCTTCCCAGAGCGAGGACCTTGGGACAGGCACCGACTTACGAAAGCAGGCAGGCCCTTGTGAAGCTGGTACCCAGGGGTTTTCCTTACCATTTTCCCACCTTCCTTTTCCAGTGTCCTGTGCTCTGTAGTTGTGGCCTGGAAGCTGGTCTTGGATAATCAGGGATGGCTCAGAACGGATCGGCTGTAGGTTTCCACCCTCAGCAGTCTTTGTGGGCTCCAGCCTGGGTGTCAGCCAGTTATCCAGGCCTCCACCCCTGGGTGCCCATGGGACCTTACCCTCAGCTGACGGTGCTCTTGGCAAGGTGGCTATGAATGTGTCACATGATCCCATGACCCCTGTGGTCAGGACCTCATGTGCAAGGTGTCTGTCTCTTAATCTTTGTTCCTCTGTGCCATCTGTTTTCTGATCAGTACCCGTGGTCCTTCTAACTCCTGCCCCCACCATGTCTGTGAACTTGACTGAGCCCAGATGTGCCCTTGGGGCTTGGGTCTGATCCTCTGACCCTTCTTGATGTGAGCCTCGCACTCCAACTTCCAGTCTTCCCACCTCTCACCTGTTCTGTCTTCCTTCTCTCCCTTCTGGTCATGGCATCCCTCCCAGACATTTATTGCCTGGAATGAATCTCAGTCTCTGCCTCACCTTCAGGGCTCTCCATAGTTTGTATTCCCAAGTCTGACCACGTTGCTGAGGTCCTGCTTTTGAGGACTCCTGGGCTCTTGCCCTTGGCCTCTATTTGTTGCTGCCTTAGGTTGCTTTGGGGCAGCCAGGACCAAGCTGTTGCAGAGGCCTTTTTGTAGGCTAGATGGCCCTTTTGACTGTAGCCACAGATTGTATGATCACAACCTCCCAGGTTCCTCGGCACTGACCATGCTCTGTCCCTGGCCTGTCCTGCTGGATGGGCCACCGAGAGGGGCCCTATGGCCTGTCATGTGTCCTGAGTGTGGGTCCATAGAGGCAGGGCAAGAAGAGGCATATTCTAGACAGCTGGCGCCTGCTGCCTGCCCTGGGGCAGTGATTGTACCTTGTATGGGACACTACTGGGCTGGAGATTGAGCCTTCAGGGGAACAGGTGCCCCTGGCCCTGGTCCCCATTCTCCTGCCTTCTGGTAACACCTGCCGATGGGAGCTGGGCATGGTGGGGCCGGGAGCCCCTTTCTTTCAGACCCCATACATGCCAGGTGCCCAGCAGTCAGAGCATTTTCTTTGCGTGCTGTGGTGTGAAGGAGTCTGGGCTGAAGGTGGCTGATTTCTCTCAAAGGCCCGGAGAGGAGCTGGGGAGAAGCTTTTCTCCTAGAGTAGGTGGGCCTTGGGCAGCAGCCATGCCAATCCACAGGAGATGGCATTGAAGCAGAGCTGCTGGCTCATGAGTGGCCAGCAAGAGGGGCAGGTGGGCAGAGCTGTCTTCGAGGACGTCATCACTTCAGCTCCTGTCCCTGCAGGGCATGTTGCCCTCCTGTCCTCCTCAGGCTGGCTAGCTGGTGCCTTTGGACTCCTGACTCCATCAGTGCCAGGTCCGGCACAGAGAGGTCAGGGCGTCCTCTGCAGGGTCCCCATTGTCTCCCTTGTTGGTTCTTGGTCCATGAATTAGTGAATTTAGAAGTTTCACTTAAGCTGTTATGTTGTTAAAATGTTGTTTTTGTGAGTATTATGATAGTAATTTATGGGAAATAGTGAATCTTTGGAGACCATCATGGTCCCAGGTTTAGAATGTTCAGTGTAGGGGAAACGGGTGTGGGTGGTTGGGTATGTCAGTGCGACTTGGCATGAACCAGGTGTTGGTAGGAGGCTGAAAGATGCTCATGGGGTGTTCCTTTCCATGTCTGGGGAGCACACCCTATACCCAACTCAGCTGCCGTGCAGCCTTGCATCAAGCTGGATACGTGTCTGGGTGCCGTGTGAGCCTCCACTACAGGCTTCTGTCTCCCAACTGCCTTCTCTTCTGCATGGCTTGTGCCTCTGCTGCCCTCGTCCTGGGCCTTCCACCCAGGGAGAACGCTGTGCTGTGCGTTCTGCAGGGTGATATGGATTCAGTGCAACCTGTCCGCATTCTCATTTCCACTTCATACCTGTTTCTTTCATTCTCCCAGGGTCTCGCTGCCTCCTAAGTTTCCTCTCATGCAGGGGACGTTTCAATTGCTGGGGTTGTAGCCTTGTGGGAGCCTCTTTTCTTTGAAACAAAGAGGCTCAGGTGTATTTGATAGATCAGGCAGTCTTTCAGCACACTGGGTTTGGAAAATTAGCTTGTCTGTCACTTCCCTGTGGACCATATATATGTTGTTGATTTCTCTTGAGTTTCTTGGAGGAGCCAGGTTTGGGGTTCCTTTTCCAGCTACGTGGTTTAGAGATGGCTCCTGTCTTCCTGAGGGCCGTCAGATCTGTTCTGCAGGCCTGGCTCAGTCTCCTGATGGGCAGCATTTTAGGCTGCCCTTTGGATTCCTAACTCACAGTTTGTTGAAAAGTCGTCAGACCTCCAAGTTGAAGTTTGTGACTGGTGAGGGCCAGAAGACGGGGCCTGCATCAATGTGGAGACTTCCTGTTATGCTGCTGCTTTGGTGAAGCTGGGAACTGGGCATCAGGAGAAAGCAGTGTGTCTTCTGGGCATTGGGAGATGGGGAGCAAGGTCAGGGAGCTGACAGATAAGAAGCAGGACATGAAGCCTAGCCCACGACCAGCACAGATGTGTCACACTGCAGAGGCCCTCACCGGGCACTCAGATGAGCATACGCTGTCAGTGCTTTACCTGGGGAAGCCCTGGGTGGCTTCTCCCTGTTGTGAGGCCTCGAGGGAGGAGTTGGGGAGCCTGTGGCTCTGGAGGTTAGCTGTCTGTGTGGCCCATGTGGGTCACTGCTGGGTGGCCCTGTAGTGAAACGATTAGGAAGGTCTATAATGGAAATTTTGTCTCTTACTTTGCCTGAGAGTGTTTTCTATTAGCGTGTTTCCAAGATCATTAATATTAAGGGAACTAAATTGGGAGAATAGATCAGCAATACAAATAAGCTGTTATTGTAATTGGGAAAAATACTAATAATTTAATTTGCATATGTGGCAGAAGCATTTTTTAATGACTGCCATGATAATAAAAGACAGGCTGAGTATCACAAATGCAAGCAAATAAAAATCAATTAATTCTATTCATTTTTTTAAAAAATGGTATTCCCAGCTTTTACAGTGACAGTTTAATAATTAGGATACCTAATTTTAATCTGTTATGTGGGTGTGCACCCTGCTTAGCTTGGGCAGCCAGCTGCTGTGGTTGGTGTGATTCTGTGCTAGAGTTAACTACTGACCAGAGTACAGGGGTCTGGTGCTCTTGGGTGAAACACAGCCACTGCCCGTGCACTGTGCAATTGGCTTCGCTGTGGGTATACTGTGCCCAGTAAGCAGGTCTTGGTGAAGGCGTGTGTGTGGGGCAGGACCTGGGGTAGTGACCTGTGTCGCTCAGGACTGTATGTTGGAGGGGTTCTTGCCCTGTCCCTCTCCGGGGACATTTGGCAATGAAGGAGGCTGCCTTGGCTCACAAGGTGGGGGTAGGGGCAGAAGTAGCTGGCCTTGTACTAGCATCTAGTGAGCCACACCACAAAGACTTGGCCATCTCGAAGTTCGGTTAGTGCCTGGGGGAAAGGCCTCTTGCCACTGAGTCCGGGATGCTAGTGTTTCCTTCAGCATTAGAAGTAAATGACACTGTGTTTGGTAAAGATGACTTGCTGCACGGTACAGTCATAGAACTTAAGTAGTAATTATGGAACCACTTGGGAACAAGTTACATACATCATTTCCAGTTGGGGGTGTGGAGATGAAGTCAGCTCTCATTTACATTTTTTGCATGGGGATAAAATGTACCTTTATCCGCTCTTTTTTCTTTTTTTTCATTTCTCCATCTCTTTCAGATTTGAAAAATGGGTTTCAATTCCGAAGAACTTATATCTTCCTAGCCAGAGCGTGTTTTGCTTGCAGATGTAGTTAGAGATAACAAAGAGGCATATTTGTGTTGTAGTGACTACATAAAAAGAAAGGATATTGCTGAACTGTAAGTTGCATTTTTAGAATATGCTAAACAGACGTGCTCAGAGTCCTTGGCAGCCCCTGGCTGTTTGGTGCCATTGAAGTGATGGGGAAGGACAGGAAAGGCTGTGTGTCCTGCTCAGCCTGGGACAGGTGTCTTCCCTGGACCTTGTGCGCTCAGCCTGTGGCTGCAGTCAGCTCTGTTGCTGTGAGTGCACCGAGCCGCCTGGCGGGCCTGTCCCGGGTGGGATGCTGTCATTTAGTTACTTTAGTTACTGCCACTTGGACAGGAGCCAGTGTTTGCTCCTTTGAATGCTGGAGTTGCTACCGAACGGTGACCACAGGGGAGTGGGAAGTGGTCTCTGCGTGAGCAGTGGTTTGATTTAGTGCATTTCTCTGTTTCCGGACGTGGGATTTACAGGCTGAGTGAAGAAGGACAGGCAGCAGGCCTCTCCAAAGTGGGGACGGTGGGGGGAAGGAATCCATGGGACTAAACAGTCTGATTTATTAGATTTGTGTGTGTATGTGAGACTGGGTTTTTAAAATTAAAAGTAATGTTTAATGGTGGTAGGAAACAACATAAAATTTGTCATCCTAACCACTTGTAAGGATATAGTTCAGTGGTTAAAAATGTTCACATGGTCATGCAGCCGGCCTCCAGACCTTTTCTGCTTTGCAAAACTATACCCATTAAACAGTTATTCTGTTTGCTTTTATTGTAAGTGGTTATCATAAAGTACAGGTTATTGTAGTCCCATGGTGAACAGAAGCACCTGCTAATGCTGAAGGAAAAGATTGGAGGAGGCAGATGCTTATCGATGTTGTAATTAACATGCATGCATGTAAAATGTGTGTGTATTATATTTTGGAATATGTGACATGTGTAGTGAATAGGAATACCAATATGAATGTGATTTAATGCATAGCAGCAATAATTAACGCAGCAATATACTAAATACATAATGTGAATATAGTGTATCAGCTAATATGCTGTACTGATTATATACCATTAAATGTGCACGTGTGTGACCTAGAGGAGACCTTTGGGGACTATGGCCACACAGGACTGTGCCAATCTTGTGCCTCCTGTGTGTGATTTCTTCCTGGACCTTGGTCCAAGTCCCCAGCCCTGACCATGCTGATCATTGTCACTGCCTGAACAAATAAAGCCCTGCCCCATTTTTCAGGCCAAATTCAGCCCATGGGGTATCCCTGCTGACCCCGAGTCCACACTCCTCTCACAATGGACCCCAGCCAGTGGAGCGCTGTCGTCCCTGGCTGAGGATGGGCTGGAGCCTGTGCTCTGCATGCTCCTCCTGTCCTGTGGTGAGCCTGCAGCCTGCTCCTGAGCAGACTTCTGCTGCTTCCACCCCTGCCTGTGCCTCAGTGTGGTACTGAGACTTGTCCCCAGGCATTGTTCTGTCCATCCTTTCTTGAGGGCGGCTGATGGTGGAGGAGAGCCTGCTTGCTGGACCTTCAGAGGGTCTTTGGACTTTGAGTCCTGGAGAGGAAGCAGGAGTCTGAGGGAGGTCCTCTGGGGTTCTGCAGGGCTGTTGGGGTGCTGGCAAGAGGACAGCATCAGCAGCCCAGCTGGGAGCCAGGAGGGGTGCCCGGGCACAGATGAGTGCCGCCACAGCAACCTTGAGCTGGTGCAGAGCTTCTTGTCAAGGGGTCCCCTGGCCCTTTTCCAGGAGCTCGGGCTTTCACCTTGGGAGCAGGGAGCAAGCCTGGGGGCCTAGCTGGGGACCAACCTTCAGGAACTGTGGGAGGCCTGGTTAGTAGAGGTGGAAGGTGGTACCTGATGGGCAGGGTGGGGTGAGGCTGAGTGGGCACAGCAGATTCGAGAAGTATTCATTTATTAATCACTAGCATTTCGAATGTCAGCACACTCTTTTTCCCTCCTTTTCTGGGCCAATCCAGCCCCTTGCAGCTGTCCCTGGCCCATGTAAAGTTGGTGGATCACCTGGATGCTCTTCTTCCTGTCTTTCCTCTGTCCCCAGCACCTCTTGTGAATGTGGCAGTCATCCACCATGTGCTGCTCTGCCTGCCAGAGGACAGCTTCCCTGGCTGCCCCTCCCCGTGCTCCTCACCCTGCATCCAGGGGCCTTGTGTCACATCTTCCTGACTGCCCTTTCGAGGTCTGCTTCTCTTAAGAGTCCCAGGTATGTGAGAGGTGGCCCTCAGAAGGGCTCCTTCCTGAGAAACAAGAAGGAAGTGATAAGGGGGAAACTTGCAATCAGGCAGAAGTTGGAGGTCTGCAGAGGGGCCTGCAAAGATGTCTGCTTCTTTCCTGTTTGTATGTGGAAGTTTTTACCTGGGCAAGTCCTCCAAAAAGGAGAAATTGAGATTCAGGAGCTCTCCCATGGAGGAGGAAGACCCAGGAGACAGCAGGGCCATCCGTAAGGGCCTGATACCCTGAGGTCATCCTTGGCCTGCTGCTGCCTGGCGGCAGCTGTTAAGAGTGAAGAGCCAGGATCTTGTGGGTGAGGGGAGGAGCCAGGGAAGCAGGGACAGGAGGATGGGACCCCACAGCTGAGGCCCTCACACAGTGGCTGCGTGGCACCACCGTATGGTGATAGACATGATGCCCCAGTCTGTCAAGGGTGGGCAGTGAGCCCACCCTTGGAGGCTGCCATCTCGGACTCCCAGCCTCTGCTCCCTGGCCCTTTTCCTGTGACCACTCTGGTGGTGTCCAGCTTCCCTCCCTGGGTTCCATGGCTGCCTGCTGTCTCCCTGAGCCACAGCCACATGAGTAACAGTGGGCCAGGCTGTGTTCACAGGGCACAGCCCCTGTCTGAACAGGGCCCCTGCCCTCCCCAGTATTCCCCAGATGCTGGCTGAGGGAAAGGACGTGCTGTGTCCTATTGGACAGAGAGACCTGTCTAAGTGACTTCTGCTACCTGATACTTTGCCCATCCCCACCCAGTCTTTTTGAAAAATAAAGTAAAAGCCAAAAAGCATTTTTTCTTAGAACTTTTATTTCCAGAGAAAAGCAGAGGTCTGTGCGATGCTAGGAAACCCTAAGTAGGTGAGGGACTGTGATTGTGGTATTTGGGGACAGAAACAGGTGGAAATCAGAGGAGACATTCCAGTGTACTCATGACTGGACTTCTCTGCCTGGCCATGCTCTCAGATTGTGTCTGTGAAGTCCTCAGGCCATGGCCAATATTTTTGCATACAGGGTAGCTTTTCCCCAGTCTGGATTGCTGTTCCTGTTCTGCCCCAGAGGGTCCTTCTGCCAGCTCTGTTATGGTGAGAGTAGAAGGGCACTGGGCTTCCTGCCTGCTCACCCGGGGCCGGCGTGGGTGTGGACCTTGGTGGTACACCGTGCATGGTCTGTGGGAGGGTCTAGAGATGGTGTGCAGGGCAGGGCCTCCTGTATCACACTCCTTTACCTTGTGACACCACAGATGTGGATGTCTCAGCAGGAGACAGGGTCTCAGCCTGCAAGGCCTGGGTGAGGCCCCATGGGTGCTCGAAGGACATCAAGGGCTGCAGATCAGAGCCTCTGAGCTGATACCTGGTGAGCCAGCACCTGGGGACAGATCCCCGCATGGCATGGAAACAGGCTGCTTTGGTTGACAGGTGGCATCAGAACCTGCGGTGGCCACTGTCTTCTAGGTTGTGCAGCCTGTGCCAAAGGCAGTTGCTTTTAGTTTCAAGACTAGGGACACTGTGAGCTGAGGTGACTCTGGGGAAGAATCCACATGTCCTTTAGCAATGTGTCCCAGGCTGTCCTTAGGAGGATGGCATGTGGTGCTGGGGGCAGAGGCTGTGCTGTGTCTGGCATGTGCTTGGCCATGTGTGCTTGAGGGTGACAGGGTTGGTGCTGAGTGGCTGTGCCTGGGGAGTTCGAGGTGTGAGAAGGAGGGATGTACCCGGAGCAACTGCCTTTTCCCACAAAGACCTCCATGAGGTCTTCCTGAGCCTCTGGCCTTTTCTCATTATCTTGTGGCGCCCTGTTTTGTCCCATCGTCATCAGTGTGCCAGAGTGGTGCTGGGTTTCATGGAGACCCTGTCTGGCCTTGTGTATCTGCTATTGTACACTCTGCTGCTTCCTAATCCATGCTTGTTGTTCAGGGACACAAAGTTTGAGGACCAGCGCCTGGCCACTGGCCTGTGGCTGATGGTGTGCATCACCTCACCTGGGCTGGAAGCCCGTGTTGCCAACACCTGCTGTGTAGGCCACAACAGCCAGCCAAATCCATCCCCTGCCTTCTCCGTGGTGTGGCAGGGAAAGGGCACTGTCAATGGGGCTTTGCTGAGGAGCCATGGCCAGGCAATGCTTCCTTGGGCTCAGGAAGGAGTGGTGTTACCCTGCCCAGAATTTCAGCAGCCATTGAGAGGCACCAGGAAGATGCCGGAGATGGGGAACTGTGTAATGGTGACAGTGGTCCAGATGGTCTCACAGTGAGGTGGGGTGACTGCCAGGGGCGTGTGGCCCTCCTCTCAGTACCCACGTGGGAAGAGCCCACCTGATGGCAAGCAGGGCTGTGCCTGAGACTTTCCTTCAGTTTTACCTTGGGATGCTTGCCTTTGGGTGAGTGGAGCTGTGTCCTGGTGTCCTGGGAAGGCCAAGCTCTCTGGTGGAGCACATGTCCTTCACATACCGCTTGCAGGAGAGATGTGAATGCTGTTCTGTAGCGCTGAGGCAGTGCTGCAGCATCTCCTGGAAGTCGCGTTTCACAGAGCTGGGCCATGCCTGCATGGAGGCACTCGCTCCAGGACAGGGACCCCTCAGCCCTCTATGGTGGCACCTGCTCACTGTGTGCTCACCATGTGGCCTGCATCAGCCCTGTGAGGACAACCAATTGGTCAGTTCATGCAGGCCCCAGACACATGTCTGTCAGGTGTTTCCAGTGTTGGAGACACCAAAATGGAGGGAGAGTGGGCGTTGGATCTGGAGGGGAGCAGAGAGGCTAGAGCCCCTGGGGAGCCTTCCCTACCCAAGTTCCGGCCTGGCTCTGCTGGTGTCTTCTGTGTGGCTGCTCTTTCCTCAGGGTGGGTGAGTGTCCTGAGGTCCTGTGGCTCGCTTCCCTCACCTCTCACCTCTCAGCGCTCACCTTAGCTCAGCCTCTCTGCTGCAGGGCGGATCCCGCCCTGCCTGTGACCTCAGAGATGTACCCTTTGCACCCTACAGTCCTGGCTTCTGTGTGTTCCCCATTCCAGCCATCACTCTCCTGTGGGCTGCAGAAACCAACTCAGCAGGCCTATGTCACTGACAGGAAACTTGAGGCTGGGGACTACTTTGCTTATTTTTGGTGTCTTATTTTGATTTTTCTCTGGAGCTTTGAGGTCTCTCTGGTTTTCTGGACCTAATGGTATGGAACTTCCAACACTTACCTTACTTAGTGACAGGTGAAGTCTTAGTGAGGTGAAGTCTTGTTTTCTGGGAGAGGTTTCCCCCTCATCTTACTGCCTCCATCAGTGTCATTCTCATTCCCTTTGCACCTGAGCCCCTTGCCCTCTTTGCTGGAGTCTGTGTCGATGTCATGTGGCTATAGGCTTTATGCTTGGCTCTGCCTCACGGTCCCGGCACCTCCCATACCATTGCTGGCTTGCTTTCATGATTTCTCAGAGCTCCTCTGCGGTCCATAGCATCTTGAGGTTCCATCCCCTGGCCCAATATTTGTTTTTCTTGCGCTTTTTCTTGCTGCCACTTTGCCTTACATGACTGTTAAATTGTTTGTTTATACTTAAGAATGAGGGGACAGTGAGTTCCAGATGTATCCAGGACTGTATGTAGTAAGAAGGTAGTGGAGATCTCCAGAGGGATTTGGGCATCAGGCCCTTCCTCACAGTCCTAGGTCTCTGGGCTTCGGAGGGACGTCCGATGGTCTAAATTCAGTTTGAGGACAGCTGGTCAAGGTATTGTTGGCCCAGCAGTGAGTAAGTGAGAGTTTTGTGGAAGTGTATGTAACATTTGACAAGTGAAATAATCATTTATCGTACAGAGACCTTTTCTAAGTGGAGAAGGGGACCAGAGTTATAGAATGAGACTGATTTCTGGGACAGGAGAGGAAGAGCAAGCTGCTCCAAGGCCTGGTGCTCAGGAGTTGCAGGTGCTGCTAGTAGGAACTGTTCCGCTAGGTTAGTGGGAGACAGAGAGACGATATCCATTACAGCAGAGGCTGGAGGGAGGACAGGACATAGGCAGGGCTGCAGGAGGCATGCTTTCCACATGTTCACATCCAGAGCCTTGACTCAGCCCCTCTGAGCTGTGTTTCATTGGGCACAAAATCAGGATGGAGCCAGGGTTGGTGATACACACCTCTAATCCCAGCAGTCTGGGAAGCTGAGGCAGGAAGATTGCAAGTTTGAGCCCTGGCTGGTCAACTCAGAGACTTAGCGAGACCCAGCCTCAAAATATACAAAAGGGGCTGGGGATATACCTCAGTGTGAAGGCCCTGGGCTCAGTCCTTGGTACAGGAAACAAATGGACAAAACAGCCCACTAGGCAGGGGGATGTCTGCCCTGGCAGCCTCCCTCAGTGTTGTCATGATAGTATGCCCGCTGGAAGTGTTTGGTGCAGCCACACAGTGGGGTCCTCCAGGAGTATTGTTGAATGAGAAAAGGGAGCCTAGGAAAGCCTCTGTGATAAAACCAGTTGTAAAGAGGCACGGTGTCCACCTGTTGTGTGTATGGAGATCCAGTGAGTGGAGGCCACTAGGATTACCTGCAGAGTGAGCACAAGAAGAGGAGACACCCTTGTTGTCAAAGTGAATCACTGTGGAGATACTGAGTGCCCGCCCGCCCCTGCTCCAGGACAGGTGAAACCTCCAGTAGTACCAAACGCACCTGTACTATTGTTCCCCATATGTGCATGCTATCGATAAAGCTTGACTTCTGAATCCAGCATAGTAAGAGATTAACAACAACTAGTAGGAAGTAGGACACTATCTTCCTGTAGTAGCAGGAGGGGCAGTGAGATGAGCGGCATAGGTGCTGTGACTGGGGTGCCTGTCACAGGCCTTCGGGACTGGTGAGTTGGGGCAGCAGGCTGGGAACACCCCAAGTGTGGCCATCTGGGACTGGTGAATTGCGTCCCAGGAGGGACAGCGCCCAGGCCATTGCTTGCTCAGAGTGGCCAACACTGCATGTGCAGGAGCTTGCCATTTCTGGAATTTTGCACTTAATAGTTTTAGGCTGTGGTCAACTGTGGGCAATGAAACTCAGGATAGGGGTTGCTGTGCTCATCTGTGGGAGTGGAGCTGTATGCACTGGGGTGCTGCACTGTCAGGAAGGACAGGCCTGTGCCCCTCTGTCGGCTGCCTGTCCCTGTCTCGCATTGCGGGTGTCACTTGTGTTCCTGAAGCCAGAATGCAGACACAATGCAGAGCCCCGGTCCTTAGCTGCCCAGCCTCCCTTACCACTCTGCAGAGTGCAGTGGGTCCTGGAGAGCGCTTGGTTAAATGTGTTTGTTGATATTTACTATTTGAGAAATTAACACAAACCTAAAAAACACTCACGATTAAATAAACCCATTCCTCATTAGCATGGGTAGGTGATGGCTTTTAATGAAGTAACTGTTTTATAGTTTATACTTTACAGCAGGCTGCAGTAGAAGGAGCACCCCTCACCAGCCCCAAGGCAGCTGCAGCATCCCACCACCCGGTGCTTTCCGCAAGCCCCTCTCCTAGAGTGAGGCTCTGGGGCCACATCCAGATGAGTGTCACAGCTGGCTCATGATCCCCTGGCCCTGTGTTTCATGCTCAAGTTCAGATCCCTGAGCCTCTAGCTTGTCTGCGTGACTCTTATCCCCAACAGCGGGGAAAGTGTTTCACTGGATGCTTGGTTCCCTGAGACTCCTGATCTGAACAGTATTCTACCAAGAATTTGTTCCAGTTCCTCCCAGTCTCTCCCACACTGAGGTAGCTGTGGACATCAGGAAAGGTCCACGGAGCTGGGAGGTTTGTTTTCTTTGGGAGGAAGGTGCTGCTGTGTGTGCTCGGCTGTGTCCCCATGTGCCCCTTGTGAGCCCAGGAGCTGGGGTGCACACTGCCCTGCTGTTCACTCAGCATCCCCACACGGGTGGCAGGAGCCGCTTAGGGGGCAGCTGCAGCCCTCTGTGCAGTGAGCCTCGCCTGGCCTCATCCCGACCCTTCTTGTGGAGTCTGAAATTCTTTGTGTTTTGCTCCTGTTGAAGCACAGTAAATGGAATTGTATTATTTTCAAGTATAGAGTCTATTAGGAAAATATAAATGTATCCCAACAAATTATGGGGACACATTCCGAAGTCTTCTGTTACATGAGCCAGCGATCATGAAATGGCACACTTACAAACCCTTGTAGCCCATATTTCATTAATAAGGATGTTTATTGAAAAAAAGTGCTTATTAAAAAGCTTACCACATAAATAGGAAAAGAACCACACAGGCAGCAGTTTATTTTGATTAAAATTTACTTTAATTAATAAAATTCAAATGGAAATAACCATTTAATTAAAATATTTAAATGGAAAGTCATTTCCCATGCACTGTTTGTTCTGAGAGCCTGGTCGGCCCCAGGGGCTGATGCAGCTGCTCTGCGTGCTGCCCTGGCCTCGGCTGTCCCGTTCCACCTCTGCAACGCTTGTTGCAAGGGCCTGGCACGTATTTCCTGTGCAAGTGCTGATTGTAATTGTAAGAAGGTAGTTGCAAGAAGCATAAAATACTTAGTGCTGGCCAGAATCTGGGTAAGATGGTGCTCCCAGACTTGAGTCAGTCAAGTGGTTTTACTGTCTGGGATCTTCCTTGACCCACGATGGTCTTACAGTAATTGATTCCCTACTTCTGATTTCCAAAACTTCCTTTGAGGTACACTGCACGAGAGAAGGCCAAACTCAGGAGTGTTCAGGCAATGAATTTCTACCAGGAACGCCCTGACGTGCTTATCTCCACGTGGCCCAAGAAGCAGCATGCTGCCAGCCCTGGACCCTCCTTGTTTTTCCATTTTCCCAGCATTCCCACCTCAGATGTTAACGTTTCCACATGTCGTATATCTGTGCCACACAGTTTTCACATTTGTGTCACCTGCCCTGCTCGGCCCTGTGTCTGGGCTGTCTGTCTGCCTTGCTGACAAAGGCGTGGTGGTTTATTCTGGCTGTGTAGTATTCTATGGTAGCACTGTTGATGGACAGCGGGGAGGTGTCCTGCTTTTGGTGCTTTTGATGCTGCTGCTGTGTCTTCTGGAACAACAGGGTGTCTTTCTGTTGGGTTTGGCCAGGGTGGCATTGCTGGTGCCCTATTCAGCTTAGTTCCTGTTACGCAGGGGCTGTCCAAAGTGGTGGTGTGTGGAAGGGCCCAGTCCTCGCCAGCCTCCCCAGAGCCTAGTGCTGCTGTGCCTGAGTTTCGGTGGGTGTGTCTGCCCCATTGTGCTTGTTATTTTCATTCCCCACCATCACAGATTAGGGGCTGGTCAACCACTTGGCATCCTCCCTTCTAAAGTGTATCCAGCATCTTTCTCATTGTTATTTTTGGTATTGAAGACTGAACCCAGGACCTTCCTGCTGAGCTATATTGCCAGGCCAGTTTTGTTTCGTTTTAGTTTTGAGATGGAATCTTGCTAAGTCACTGAATTGCTCAAATTTGTAGTCCTGCTGTGTCAGCCTCCCAGGGGCTGGGATTACAGGCTTTCTCCCACCTCTCCACCCCTTGTGCCTGTTAGCCTTTTGCTCATTTTTATTTGGTTGTCTACTTCTCCTAGCAATTTATAAGAATTATTTGTGTATTTGGGTGCCAGTTCTTTTTTGTACGTTTGTTGGCAGAATCATTTCTGCTCTGTGGGCTGCATCTCTTGTTCCGAATTTTTCGATACTTTTTTATTTTAATGCAATATGATTTATCATTTTTTAAATTTTATGATCACTGCCTTTTTAGGCCCATGTATTTAAGTTCTCCTTGCCCAGTTGAGGATGTTTTCCTGCATTGCCTTTGGAACTAGGCTTTGTTGCCTCACCTTTAATCCTTATATCTGCAACTATCTTGCTCATGATGTGCACTGGTGATTGAAAAGACCTTCTTTATCCCCTGTTGGTTGGAGTAGAGGTTTTGCTATTATCACATAACTGTGTTTGTGTTGTTTTCATTGTAGAGTTTTCAGTTCTCACATCTTAATGATTTGTTGTACTTCATAATAACTAGCAGCATGAGTCTCCCAGTTCTCTGCTTTTATGTAGTCAGTTCTCAAGAAAATGCCTGCTGTTTTACTTGTGACTGTATTGACACCAGTTGATTTGGTGGACATTGACATCTTAACCATATTGGGTCTTCCAGTCCCCTTTGTTTATTTACATCCTTAATTTAATTTACAGTGTTGCGATTTTCTCTTATAAGGCATGTGTTCATCTTCAACAGATTTAATTGTGGAAGTTTGTTGATACCAGATGCTATTAGAAATTATATCTTTTCCCCAAAGTTCACTTTCTGTTTGTTGTTGCTGGGACACAGAAATTGAATAGATGTTGGTGCATTGACCTTTCACCCACCAATCTTGTAAAATCCACGCAGGAATTTTAATAGCGCTTGGTAGATTGTTTTGGGTTGTCTGTGAGTGACGATATCACATTGCCCTTAGTGTGTGGCCTTTCCTGTCTTCTTTCTTGCCTTACTACAGGCTGATGAAGAAGGGGGAGAGTGGTGTACTGATCCACCCTCTCCTGGGGACTCCTTTCTGCTTTTCGCCCATGAAGTGGTGTTGTCCTTCTGCACTGCTGTGGCTCTGGGCTCTGTTTCCCCCCACCAGTTGCTGGGCTGAGGCTCTGCTGGGGAGTCCTGGACACCTGGAGCCATTGTCAGCTTTGCCATGTTGTGGATTGAGGGACACGAAGGACAGAACATGCCTTTCTTGCTGTGCCATGCCACTTTGTGGTAGCTGAATATTTTTTTTTTTTTTTGCAGTACTGGGGATTGAACTCAGGACCTGTGATTTCCAGGCAGGTGCAGTACCATTGAGCCAAATTCCCAGCCCCTGACTTAATGCAATTTAAAAAAAAAAATCTTCCTAAGACTTTATACCATCTGAGACTTTTGCTTTTTGTAAGGCTTATGGCTTATTTGATGAATTTCAGTCAACTGTAATTTCAGAGTTTCCAAGTAGCAGGAGGGAAGGACCATAGGTAACCCTAGATCCAGCTGCTTGGAGAAAGAAATGATCAGGACACAAATAGGCTGTAGTGTGCATTTAGGGTCATTCTATAAAAATAAATAGAGGCTTTTGTGGCCAGATGTAAGTTTATGCCTAGTGTCAGAGACTGAACAGTTGATGAGGTGACCACGCCCATTGCCGTGGTGGTCACCTATAAACAGAATATAGATTCTTCCCTCCAGCTCACCCACATGTGGGCTTTGAATTTGTGTGGTGCCTTTAGAAAGACTAGCCGTTCTGTGGTGTGCAGGTCTGCCCTGCAGCCCAGTGCCACCACTCATTGCTGGCTCCGACCTTTGTGTCCTCACCATCACTGGAGACGGGGCACTTCCCTGCTCCCAGCTCCAGTGTCCCCTGTGTGCTGCTGCTAGGATCCTACCCCCTGCCCCAGCGGATTTTCTCAGGAGGCCTTGGGCCCTGCGCAGCCATACTACCAGGTGAGCTCGCAGCCCTGCCTAGGAGGAGCTGTCATCTTGGCCTGTCCCAGGCCCTCCCCAGATTCTGTTCTGCTCTGAAGCCTTCAATGCACTTCTGCTTCTCTGCACAGGGGACACTATTCCAAAAGCCCTTGTTTGTAATGGGACTTGGCTCTGAGTAAATTACACCAAAGGTGTTTCTCCTTAATTTGGCAGTGCATTTAAAGGTAAGAAAAAGGGCCAGGGATTTATCTCAGTGGCACTGTGCCTGCCTCACAAAAGCAAGATCCTGAGTTTGATCCTTGGTACCAAAATAGATAGATAGATAGATAGATAGATAGATAGATAGATAGATAGATAGATAGGTAAATGTAAGAAAAAACCTCAAGGCAAGAAGGTTACATGGATGAACATGTTTTTAAAATTGTGCAGTTACATTTTGTGCCTTTCTGTGTGTGTAAAAGGAGATGCTGATGAGCAGGAACAGTAGGATATAGGCAGTTGTGGAAGCTGGTGCCCTCGGCTCCTTATACTACTGGCTGTTTTTTTTTTTTTTTTTTTT
>NW_022900928.1:134508939-134555763 GCF_012274545.1 Fukomys damarensis | reverse complement strand
TTTTTTTTTTTGTATGGGGGATCAAACTCAGGTCCTTGTACTTGCAAGGCAGGCAGTGGAACCACTGAGCCAAATCCCTGGCCCACTACTTGCTGTGTTTTCTTTATTCATTGGATTTCCATAATGCAAAGCTTTTTTCTTAAAGCAAGAGAAATTTATATCAAAACGCTGTATGTGAAGTCTTAAATTTAAGTTACAAATATCTTTATAAACACATTCTTTTTCCACTTAAATTTGTATTTCTAACTCTTCACATACCCAAAAGACAAACAAACAATTAAAACCAATCAGGATGTGGGGGACCCAAAATGGAATACAAACACCATGCCCTGCATCCAGCTCTGCTGCCCCACTGATGTGGATGTGGAGCAGATGGGTCACCCAGAGGCTCTGGGCACGGTGTCGTGTGGGTTCTGTGAGGCTGAAGGCAGATGGGGCAGTATGTGAAGCTGCAGCTTCATGATGAGGGTGCCCCTCCTGGGACTGCGGCCTCTGGAACTGTATGGTGTATATTCTAGTGGGTGTCCCTAGTGAAGAAGTCACCGATAGGGAAAGGGGAGGCTGATGCAAACCTTGTGATTTTGGATTGGAATCTGGGATGTCACTGTAAACCCAGAAGAAGTGAATACCATACAGTGAAGGTTGGGGTGGAGGCTTGTCGGGAAGACATAGGGCCCACCTGAAGGAGCTCCCAGGGGCCCAGATTTCAGCAATAGAAGAAGTAATGATATACTGGATTATCAATACAGAACACATTAAAAAAAAAACCCACAAGGCCATGCAAATTAAGTCACTGATTAAACAGTAGAGTGGGGCACGGCGGGCTCATCTTTAATTCTGAGGGACAAACGCAAAGGAAGGAGGGAAGTTAGTTGCATGTCACCATCAGGCAGGCTTGATGCTGGCAACAGCTGTAGGCAGGCCGCTGGGGTGGACCTGGAATCTGGCCTTGTGCCCTGCTGTGCCTCTGTTCTCTCCAGTGACTGCTTGAAGTTTGGGTTTTCTATGGCCTTGGTGACTCCCTCTAAGTTGTCAAATTTCTTGGCATAAAGTTGTTCATAATATCCCCTATCCTCCTTTATCCTGGTGTGGCTCTAGTTGATCCCGTCTCGTTGGTATCATTGATATATGTCTCATTGGTTTTCATGATCAGTCTGGGAAGAGCCTTATGAATTATTTGTCTAAAAGAATTATCTTTTAGATTTGCTGATTTTTTTTTCTTTCCTATTCATTGATTTCTTTTTTTGTTTTGTCTTTTTTCCTGACTTATTTTGGATTTAATTTGTTTTTTTCTAATATCTGAAAATGAACCCTAAGATCATTGACTTGTAGCCATCTTTTCTAATTCGGGTATTTGGTGCTGAAAATTTCCTTCTAAGCACTGCGCACTTTGACATGTTGTATTTTCATTTTTTATTCATTTCAAAATACTTTCCAATTTTTGTTTGAAATTTTTTCCCTTGACTCATGAAGTGTATTATTTAGCTTACAAATGTTTGGGATTTTTTTTTTTTTTAGATCTTTGTTATTGATGTCTAACTTAATTCTAATTTAGTCAGAAAATGTTGACTTGAGTTCGTTTTGCTTCGTGGTCTATCTTGGTTTCTGTTCTGTGTGGGTTAAAAAGGAAAGGAATGAGTTTGCATTCCACTGTTGCTCTCAGAGTGTTGTACAAATGCCATTCTATCATGCAGGGTGGTGGTGGTGTTCAAATCTCTTACTAATTTTCTGTCTACTTGTTCTGACAGTTACTAAGAGCAGGGTGTTAAGATTTCCAGCTGTAATCAACAGTAATTGTAGTTGTGTCCATTTTTCCTTATGCTTTCTCAGTTTCTGCTTTGAGCATGAAGCCCTGTTTTCGGATGCAGGAGTCTTTGGGATTGGCATGTCATGCTGGGCCAACCCTTCCACTGTCTCCAAAATGTCTTCTGCATTCCATGAGATGCTCTTCCTCTATTACTTTGTCTGATGCAAATGTAACCTTTACACCTTTCTTTCTTTTCTTTTTACTTTTTTTTGGTACCGGGGGGGTTGAACTCAGGTCCTTGTGCTTGCAAGACAAGCCACTGAACCGGCTCTACACCTTTCTTTTGATCAGTGTTTGTATGGTATATATTCATCATTACATAGTCAGCTATCACTTAACGGGAGCCAGGCAGAGCTCCATGTTGTTGGGTGATTTTGTCATTGTGTGTGTGTCACAGAGTGTCCTTGGGTGACAGATTGATCTATGAGGCCACTTCTTTGTATGCTGTCATGTCAGATGCCTGTGCTGAAAGGGGTTACTTGTAGATGGCACATGCTTCGGTCTGTAATGCTTGAGAGATGGATTTTACATTCTCAAATGCACAGTACCCTCTCCAGACTGTTTTCAGGCCTACCTCACACACTTCCTGTTTATATCTGGAAGAGTGGGGTCTCTTTTACCCCCTCGACAACCTCTGCCCTTTAACTGGGTGTCTGGAGAGTCTGACGTTTACTTGTTTACTTGTCTCTTATTCTGTGAAGCTTCAGTTCTTTTATCCTCTTCTGCCAAACTGTTGCCACCTTTCTAAATGGTATAATTCTTCATATGCTGGACTTTTTAATGATTAGGAATATGGCATATCTTTTTTGAATTATAGTATTTTGATTACTAATTCCTGATTTTGATAGTGCACTGGTTATGAAATTGCATAATTCGCGCAGTCCCCTCCAACCTTATTTTTCTCATAGGCAATGGTATTTTTAATATAGTTTTTCTGAGTGTGAGGCTCTTCCAGAACATATATGTTGTGTCATAGCAGAAAGTCTTGGTTTTGTTGAATCTGCAGGTGGGAGAAGAGAAGGGTGCCTGTCAGTCTGGCAGCACTGCAGGAAGCCTGCTGGGCACCCGGCAGGAGCATTGCATGCTGGCTTCTCTAGGCAGCAGTTCACCTGTGTGAAGGAGGCAGAGCCCAGGAGGGTAATGCACACAGTCCCTAGTCTTCCACTGGGTCTAGCAGAGCTGTTCTTTCGGGGTGTGTAAGCAAACAGTTCTGGGACCTGTCAGAAAGATGGCCCAGGAGATGGAGAAGAGGGGAATATCCTGCCGTGCTCAAGAATATACCTCTGAAAAGCATTTACAATTTTAAACCCGGAAATTTTTTTTTTTTTCCTCAGAAGACTGGCTAGGAGAAGACATGGCTCTAAAGATAGGAGCAGGAGGTCATGAAGAGGAGGGACAGTCCAAGTAGAAGAGATAATGGAATGAATTGTCAAGGGAAGTGGTTGAAAACAAAGTTTAAGGCTTAATTAAACTCTGTATCATAAGCCATAAAGCTGACATTGTAGAAAACATCAGCAATTGTGTAGGGAACACACTGGAGAAGCTGCCCAGGAATGCAGAATAAACAACAGATGTGTCAGTGGTGAGAGAGGCCAGATCCCATGGAGAGATTCCAGCCAACAGCATAGGAATCTCAAGAAGCCAGAAGTTTAATAAGAATAATAACCAAAGATGCAATGGAAGAACATTTTCCTAGGCAGGAAGAAGACCAATAAGTATTGGAAGGGTCATGTTTTGAGCAAAAAAAAGTGAGTACACTTCAGCCCATCCATCTTCTGACAAAGCTTTTGAATTTCCAGGTTAGAGAAAAGAAAGATACACTAAAGGAATCCAGGCTGAAGAAAATGACAACAGCACCAAAACCAAGTCCCTCAAAGTTTAGACGGGAACGGTGGTCAAGCAGAGTTCTCCACAGGCCTGAGTGTGTCTCTGAAGCAGAGCAGGCTCTGCAGGGTTTGAGGGAGGAATGTTTATGACCCCAAGACTTTTATACTTGGCCAAGATGCGGTTTTTGTGTGAAAGATGCAGAATCCTTTCTGAGATTCACAGGGGTTTGTGGGATCATACCATCTACATTCTCTTCAAGGAAACGATGTTTCTTTCAGACCAATAGAGAGAGAAATAACAATCCTGAGCCTAAAGGAAATAACTGGGACAGTAGTCATACAGATATGAGCCACAGTTGTACATAATCATGTAAGATTGGAACTATAGTAGCCAAACCTTGGGGTAATCTTTGACATGATGGCTTGGTTAGGGTTCTTTAGTTACAAGCACGGGGGTGGTGGGGTGGGGGTTCTGGGCTAATTTAATCAAGAAAAGGAATTTGTTACAGTCTGAAAGGAAGACATGAACGCAGAAGCCTCAGAAGGTGCTGCTGGATCGGATCCGTCCAGGAGTGTCAGGGCACGCATTCCTTGATTTGTCTCTTGCACTGATCTTTGTGGCCACTATGTTCTTTGGAAGAGTCAGCTTTAGGGGGACACCCTGGAATCCACAGTTGCTCTTTGCCAGGGCTCCTCCTGACTCTGACATGCTGGAGGAAGTGCTGGCTGGAGAGCTAGGCCCTGTGTAGCCGGCAGTCAAGGCAGAGATGGCTGCAGGAGCTATCAGGATGTTTCCAAATGCCTGCCTCTGGGTTGCCTTTTAAATACTCTCCCAGGAGGGCTGTGCATTTCTTTTATCATCAGATAATGAAAAATAAACCCGAGCAGAGGTAGTTGCTAAGGTGGGAACATGGGAATAATTTAGGGTGTACCGTTAAGTGGAGACAGCTGAATTAGAATCCAGTTCTGCGAGCTAGCTGCATGACTGTGAATGTCTGTGGGTACAAGCTGGATGAGTGCGTGTCAGAAAGAAAATGTGTGTTGTGGGAGCAGGCTGAGGGAGTGATTTTCTTGTAAAATGTTTTGTTTTGTATTTATTTTGCAAAGTAATGTAGCCTGGAATACATTTGTATTAGTTGAGGTGGTAGGGTGCTGCTTCCTTCCAAAAGGCTGATGATGAGGAAACTTTTGGGAGGGGTAAGGATGATGCCACAGGTCAGAGTTCCGCTCCATGGCAGTGTTGGTTACTGGTGATACTGGCCCTCTGGAGACGTGTTTATTGTCGTGACTGCAGGTGGCAGTGATGCAGGGGACGGTCCCACCCCCTTTCCATGCCATCCGTGCTGGGGCTGGGAGCCATGTTGTGCAGTGGCACTTGCTCATATTTCTGATTTTCCAACAAAAGTCCTGACCAGGAATGGTAAAAATGGTTCAATATGATTTTTTTTTTTTTTTTTTACCAATTCCTGGTAAAAATTAGCTGAAGACTGAATCTTAGGGTCCTTGGTTAGAGGTTGCTCTACAGGAGACATTCCAGCCTCATCGAAGCTCTCTTCTTTTTCTAGCTGTGCAGGTTCACTGCTACAAGGCCCAGCGAAGACCTCTGCTCTCCCTGTGGATTACTTGCTGCACAAGGCCCCAGCAGTGAGGCTCGGAGCCTATGCGCCTGTGACCGACCCTGCTCGTTTCCTTACTCGTATGTGCTGGTGGAAGTTGGCAGCTCATTGGAGCTACTGTTTACGTGGAACTTTTGAGCCATTCTGAATCGACTGAAGGCTTAGACGCTGCTAGCAATGAGCTCTCAAAGCCGTCCAGGTAAGGCCCGAGTCCTTCACTCTCTGCAGGCAGTGGGCTGTCCTTGTAGCCTGCTGACTGGACTCCAGACCTTTGTTTCTCCCGATAATGGCCTCTGTTGCTTTCTGACAGCACTGAGTGCTGGTAGCTTATCTATTCTGTAGTGAAAGGGGAGCTGGTGAAGGCCTGGTGAGTACCTGGGTTTGATTTGCATGCGGATGTGGCAGTTTCCTTGATGCCAGGAGAACAGAATTGCTCTTGAGTGAGGTGCTGTTGGAAGGTCAGCTCGTGGTCTGGGCAGTTACTTTCTTAGCCAGCTGTTTGTTGCTGGGGTGGGGGTACCCTGTGATGGGCCCTGGAGGAGTCTGAGAAGGGGCCATGATCTGCACTCATGGGCAGTGGCTGGAAGTCGCTCTCAGGGTTCTTCTCTGTTTTGCTGGGTACTGCGCTGGGTACTTGACAAGCGTTTGGATTTCCCAGCAGCCCTTGATAGTCTCAGAGCTGCAGGGAGGAAGAGCCTTGTCCAAGGTCCCATTACTGGGAATGGTGGAGGGAACTGGAAGCCCCTGTGCCTCGCCCTCATTTTTCAGTGTGTAGGGACTTCATACCTCCTGACCCTGGAGAGTCAAAGCTTGCGTGAACCTGGAGTGCCTACGTGTCGTACCTCAAAAAGTGGGCCTCCTGTAGGACCAGTGCCACTGCTGCCCAGCCTCTAGCCCCTTCAGAGTACCCTGAGTGGGACCACCCACGGGTCAGTGCCTCTCCCGGTCCACAGAGGAGTGGGACTGGGTGGGCTGCAGGTCAGGTGCTTGCATCAGCGCTTTGTCATCCCTGGCTCTGGCTATGCAGGTGGCTCAGTGCCTGGGCCTCTCCTTCTGGGCTTGCCCAGTGTCACACACCCTCAGAGAAGGGCGTGGTTGGTCTTACCTGAAAGTTCCAGAGGGCAGGGTTCCAGGCTTTATTTAGCCACAAAGACTTTATTTATTCAGATTGTTCACGTATTGATTGATGTAAAGAATGGTTTATGATCATTGCAAGAAACATAGACTCTGTGCCGCTCTGCCTGGGCCCCTGGGTGGGTACTGTCCAGGGGAGGTATTCCTCTCTGGTGTAAACGAGAAGCATTAAGCATGCACACACTTCAGCAGTATGCATTGTTTCCTGCTTTTTTCTTTTGTAATGTGGTATGGGCATCTTCGATGTCAATATGTATATAAGTGCAGTGTTCTTTTCAGTAGCTTGTAAATGGATATTAGGTGGTTGCAGGATTCTTCATAACAGCTCCAAATTGGCCTCAGACACTTATTATACATATGTCTTGTACATTTCTTTAAGTGACTTCACTGGACAAATTCCAAGAAGTAGAAGCTGGCTCATCTGTCAGTGTGTGTCTGGTGTCCTTGGATGTACTGTGATGGTGCTCCAAGCTGGCTTAGCTGACCTTCCTAATCACTGCTTCCACTCTGTTGTATCAAACAGCCCTGGATAGATTGTATCTAGTTTATTTTTCTTAGCATGCTGGGGGAAATTATTGTGTCACCCTATTGCTTAAAATGGAGGCGTGTACTTTTGCCTGACCAAGCATAGACATAACTTAGATCTCGTATGTGACACGCAGATGTTTGAAGAAAAGTATGCTCTTACTGTTATTTTTTGGTTCAGAGAAATCCATATGTATTTATCAATACTATACTTAATTTTTTCTCACTGATATGTTACATATTTACATATAGGAATACCTGTAAGCTTTATATGTTATTGATGTATATTAACTCAGTTGACTTATTTAAATCAACAAAGCTTTACTCTTTTTTTTCGCTTAATTCTTGGAAAAGTGAATTTTTCTATTGTGATGATACTTTTGAAATGTTCTTTTCACATTAACGTTTTATTTTTATTTATTATTTTTTGCTCTGTATTTCAGTGTTTTTTCAGTGCTTAAAAATTGCTACTGTTCTTATGGTAGACCAGGTCTCTTTTCAAGGTGTAGTGTCTTTCTCTTGATATAATGTTTATTTGCCAAAAGTTTATTTTGTTTAATAAAAATATTTCTGCCCTGGTCTTTATTTGGTTAACAGATATTTCCCCATCCACTTATCTCTGACCTTTCCTGACTACCTTCCTTAAGGCTTATCTGAGTAAACATAGACAGCTGGATTTTGACTTTTCCCCTCCAAAAAGAGTCTTTGCCTTTCTTTATGGGGAATTTCGTCCGCTGGCATTTATTTCCATCCCTGGCCTCTCTGGGCAGCCTTGCCCTCCTCTCAGGCCAAGTGTGCGTCCTGCCTCTTGCTCACCCTGCACTCTGACAGGTAGGTTGGCAGCAGTGCAGACAGAGTAGGGCTGCCTCTCGGCCAGAGCCCCTTCCCTTCTGTCTGTTGCTGGAGCTGTTTGCTTGGGGCCCAGAGCTTGCTGGATTCTCCTGCTCCAGCCCTTGGCTCTCCTTCAGGGTCTGCACAAGCTGACGCAGGCCCACCCACTTGGCTGTGCTGCTCTGCAGCTCCTTCCTGGCCCATGGCTGGGCCTGGCCTGGGCCCTCCTTCACTGTGCTGTCGTGGGGCCTCACTAGTGACTGCCTATTCCTGTGATCCCATTGGGTTTGTTCACGGTTTCCAGGAAGTTCTCTGATTTTTTTCATCAGCTCATGTACTTGTTCACCTACTGTCAAATGTTGCTGTAAATCTTGTCACAGTTTTTATTCATATTTTGTCACTTTAATGACTTTGAAGGAGAAAAATAGTAGTAATTAATACCCAATTACTCAGTTTGCTCTCTCCCTCTTTCTCTCTGTTTTTTGGTGCTGAGGATTGGACCCAGAGCCTCTTGTATGCTAGGCACGTTTGGTTGTTGCTCCCTGCACTGCTTGTCCTCTTCCCTGGTATCTCCAGTGCCTCCTTTCCTGGCTGGCTCCCAGCCCTCGCCCTGGCCTGCCTGGCTTGCCCTTGCCCGTCTGCCCACCCACCTGGCACAGGTCCTGCTGCTCGCCCTGCTTCTGTGTGGCCGGGTGCAGTGCTGATGGGAAGTTGGCCTAGTGGAGTCCAGCCTCCCCTGGGTTCCTTTGCTCACGTTGATGGTGCAGCTTGGCTCTGCCCTGGCAATGAAGTGGCATTTTGTTTGATGTGTGTAACTCTTGTCAGCCTGTTTTCCTTTAAACTCCCCCTGATGCTGGGTGGGGTATACGTTATGATTTTATTGCTGTTCTTTATGAACTTCGCCAGAGCCAGGCCCTGGCTCTGACGTAAAAGCTGCTTAACTGTTGGGATTTATTGCTCTAAATAACTGTTTCTAATGCTGTGAGGAGCCTGAGGAAAGGGCTTGGGTTGACTGAGCTTGTGAGAACTCTTCTTTAGGAAGAGGTTCTGCAGTGTGCACTAGCCTAACCCTGTGCTGCAGACCTTTCCCTGTTGGGATGTGAGGAGACAGGCCAGGAGGAGTTCCCAGGGCACTGAGTCTCTGGCATGATCCGAGGGAGTGGGGACAGACGCCCATGTGGCCTGCTTCCATAGCAGCACAAGCAGCTGCTCCTTGTTTCTTGTCCCTTCCTTTGTTTCCCTCTTGTCCTTCCTTGGGCTTAAAGTGTGCCTAGGACGTTGGTACCTTGACTGGCTACCAGGAAGACCAGACATTGCGCCCAGCTGCCTGTCTGGCACTGCCCCTTTCCTCTGGCGAGATCATCTTTCTTGCTAGAGCGTGCTTGCCTGGAGTCTCGTTGAGAAGCATTCTGATCTCATGGAGCCCACAGTGGATTGCTAGGACACGTCTGTGGCCACCCAGATGATGCCCTTGATAGATGGAAACAGGTTGAGCAGGGCCTGCACGAAGTCATTCAGTCATCCTATCTCTCCCTGGATCTTGGCAAGAGTGCTGGGTAGTATTTAAAAACTAAGTCACCACTTTGAGAACAGCTTGTTCAAGATCAGTGCTTTGATTTAGGCCATGCTATGGTGTCTTAATATTCTGTGTGTGTGAAATACCCCAATCACATGAAAGCAGCTGAGCAGTTAACTAGGTGATCGTGGGCCGAGGATTGCCTGATTTCTGCCAACCATTTTCAAGGTTTATCCCACGTGTTGCCTGCCCTTGGGTGGGGCTGAGCTGGAGACCTTGGGTTCCTTCAGTCTTCCTGCTCTCTTCTTCATTTATTTCATCTCAAATCTGTGGTGTCTGTCCACCAATTGACATGTGTTAACATAGAGATTAGCTCACAGGGGAATGTTCTTACGCATTTAAACTGTGCTGTGCCACAGTTGCTGTTTCAGGAATACTGTAGATTTTAGGGGAGAGAATGAATTCTTTGGGCTGCGGTTAACACAGATACCGATTATGAGCTGCTGGAGACAGAATTGCAGGCCAGAGCTCTGCCTAGGCAGTGGAGGTAACTGCAGCGCCACTGAGCAGCTGTGGACAAGGCCTTGCCCTTGGCAGACATGTGCAGGTGGCCACACAGCCAGCAGCAAGCAGGAGGCCCAGGACCTTCTCAGGGTTCAGGCTCAAGTTGAGAAGACAGAGTAGCTAGCAACAGCCGGAGAGGACCTGCTCCATGACCATCCAGGGAGGAAGAGGGGAGGCTGGACTTTGGGACACCTAGGATGTGGGCCGCGTATTGCTCCTTCCATGCTGTGTGAGAGGGGACATGAGATTGTGTTAACTTTTCCTTATTGTGACAGAATTCTTGAGGAAAACAGTTTAGAGGAGGCAACATTTACTTCTGCTCACAATTTCAGAGGTTTCAGACTGGCCTGCTCCCTTGCTTTAGGCTTATGAAGAGGTAGAAACATCAGCGAGAGAGGGGGGAGGGAGGGGAGAGAGGGGGAGAGAAGAGGGGAAGACCCCCAGAGGAAAGGAGCTGAGGACGAGGCATGTTCCTGCGTGGTACACACCCTGTAGCCTCACCTCCCAGGCTCATCACCTCCCAGTGATGCTATGAGCAGGCCAGTCCCCTGCCTGGGGAAGGAAGCACCCTGAGGGTCAGTCACCTTCACAGCCCATCTCTGGACGTCTCAGCCCCTGGGGACACACTAGGTCCCAGCCATAACAGAGGCACCTCCCACACAGGGCGTGGATTGTCTGCCTCCTGCAGGGAAGGCTCCGAGCCACGCCTACAGTGGCCCTTCCACCACAGGTCCTTCAGTTCCCTGGTACACGCAGCTCGGATTGTGACTACCCGGCCACTGTGCCGTCATTATCTGGGATCTTAATCAGACAAGGTTTGTTCTGGAAATCATGTAGACATAAGGACTCATTTTTCAACCTACTTCTTTTTTTTTTAATCCTCAAATTGTGTTTTGTCTTTTAAAAATCACGAATACTCATTCCCTATGAAGAGCTCAGAAAATTCTCTGTCAATGGAACATTGATGGTTTGTTTTGGCAATTCTCTGAAAAATTCTTATACAGTTTGTGGAACATTTGCATTTGTGTCCTTTTTTCAAAGCCCCCATTGTTGAAATGCAAATTTTTGAGTTCTGAGATGCTGAATGTTGGATGATTAATGATATTGAAATTTAAGAATGAACTCCTGGTATGTATTTGACACAGAAAACCCGGTATGAGAATCATTAGAAACCATTGAGCTCAGCTTGGCAGTGGAACAGAAAGGCCGTAATTGCGGCACCCGGCGGCGGGGGAGGTCGTACGTGGACAGGTGTGCGGATGCACGGCCGCCTCCAGACGCCGGGCTGTGTGCGGGGCTGGGAGCTGCTCCAGCCCGGGAGCTGCCTCTATTTAACCGTGATGTTAAAAACTCACGGTAATAATAAATCAACATCGATTACTTGCTTACTCCAAGTCAGCCCTGCTGTGCTTTTAAGAGACCAAAATGAATAGCAAGTTCATTCTGAATTGTGCCTTCTAGTTACTCCATGGAGTGCCATCGCTCATTGTGTGGGTGAGGGAACCAGTCAGTCTCCTGCCATCAAGTGCCTAGGCTGAGGCTGGACAGTGCCTTGGAGGCCGGCCTGGCACTGGACACCAGTGTCCCGCTCTGAGGGTGTGCACCTCTGCAGGCAGAGCACAGAGTGCTTTGGGCCCAGCTAGCCCTCATCTTCCCCACTGGCATGGAGTGTGGGCTGGGCAGACAGCAGTGAGCTGCCCCTTGGTATGCAGGAGATGGCAGGGCACAGGAGCCACCGGGAGGGAGAAGATTCCAGATGAGGGACATGGGGGCTCTGTGTGAAGAGCGAGGATGGGAGCTTGCTACCAAGGGCCTGGCCCTAGGTGAGACAGGTCGGTGTGTGGCTGTGACTCCAACTCCATCACCTCTCCATCTGAGCCTGCACCTTACGGCAGTGTGCGAAAGGATCCTGGCTGCCAGTTGTCTCACCTGCCTCCCTGTGCTGTGTCCTGCTGCATGCCTGGTGCCACTGTTGGTCTCAGCAAGCCTGGGTTTGGCTGTCCTGGAACATTGGGCTTTCACCATGCTGTGCTGAGATGGGCATAGCTGTGCGGTTCTCCTCTGAGCATTCTCTGCCAGGCCTTAGCTGGGTCCAAGGAGTTGACTAGATGCCTGGCATACCAAGTTAATTTAGAGATTTTAGTTGAAACTTTTCATTTTATTTTCACTCAGCAACCTCTGTTTGCATATTTCATGAGAACATGGTAAAAAATGGACACTTAGGAAAATTGAAACAATTTAGGAAAAAAATCAAATGAAGCAAATAACCTTCCTAATCTCATGTTCTGGCTTTGTGTTTTTGAATTGGGTTGTTTTTAGCCACTTAGAGTGACAGTGGGGTCATGGGCCTTTGGAGAGCAGTGGTGGGAGCCAGAAGAAAGGAAACTGCTGTGTGGTGTATGGTTTCTGGTCTGTCCCCCATTCAGGGAAGACCCAGTGACCATAACAAGGTAAAGGGAGCTGGCCCCATGAGTTGGCAGAGGAGTGCAGACCTGAGGGAGCTCTGCTGTGTCCCTGCCCTCCGTAGGCCCAGTGGTCTGCCCTGGCCTCGTGTCTGCTAGACTCAGGTTCTGTTATCTTGAGCTCCTCTGTCCCTGCCCATGCTCTCTCCCTCTTTTTTACCCAAAGGCAGCTTTACTCCTGGCTTAGAATCTGAGATTGCAGGTCTGGATGTGGTTTAGAGCTTTGGGGATTTGACCATGAAAAGCAGCATTCCTCCTTACAGCCATTTTCTAACTCTCATTGCTGCTACTCTGTACTTGGAAGACAGTAGAAGAGCTTTTGTGGAAGCGATATTTGTATGTGTGTGTGTTTTAAATGAAAAACATAGAAAACAAATGTTTTTTTTTTCTGTGTGAAATGACATTTGGGAAACTACATGAAGTTGTTTTAAGTGTCTTGGTGGTCATTTTTTAGTGTCACTAACTGGGTTTTTTTTTTGCAGTCAGATGCATTCTCCTAAGGTGCAGATTAGCCTTTTCACTCATTGTGCCCTGGGGACTCTGGGGTTTGCTGTTGTCCAGCCTTCACCTTGGGGGCCCTTCACAAACTTGTGATGGGTGGCAGATTTTTTTGTTTTATTTGTTTTTTCTTCTTACTCGAGCTGCTTTTAGACGACTGCTGCGTATGTTCTGGTTGTTTTCTGCTGCCTCAGCCCATTCTACTATTATCATAAACAGTCCTAGACTGGATAAAGTATAAGCTACAGAATTGTGTTGCTCATAGGGAGTACAGGATCCAGGCACCAGCAGCCCGCCGTCTGGTAAGGGCCGTGGGGCTCCTTAATGGGGCGCTTATCCCCTCTTGAGGATGTAGTCCTCCAGTCACTTCCCAGCACCCTACTTGTTAATAACAGGTCATGGCGGGTGGTGGGGCAGCAGCATCCAGATCTCATAGCAGGTGCCAGAGCAAGCACAGCCCACTGTGTAAAAGCTTCAGGCTCTGTTTTGATTGGTTTGCACTCACAGCCAAGGAGTTTTCCTCAGACGTCCTTTGTAGAAACCGGACTTTATTCTTGGTGGGTTATTGACTCACTAGCACTTGAGAACTTGAGAACTTCTGTTGGAGTTCACAGAAAGCCATGGGGTCCATTCTTAGGGCATCAGTTTCTGGTTGTTGCCGTATGGCCTTTCTCACCTCTTCCCTTGAGGGCCAGGGTGTCTGGTGGCTTGCCGCAGAGCCCTTGATGCTCCACACTTTCTCCTTCGCACAGGGTCAGCCCAAGTCAGGGGCTGACTGATTATCGGAGTCCAAGTCCTCATGCTGTATGGACACTGCAGACCTGCCTGCTGTGGCTTGTGGAGGAACCCCAGACTCTTGTGGGCCACAAGGGTGCCCTCCACCTGATCATGTTCTCTGGCTCCCTAGACTTATTGAAGGCAGAGGGATGGAGAGCAAGGCATGGTTTATTAAAATTACCTTTTAGAAAATTTAAAAAAGGTTCTGGGGTAAGCTGGATGTGTGGAGAGCGGTTTCCCCTGAGAAGTTTCAGGAGTAAGCCAGGGTGGTGGAGCTGTGCTCTGTGTAGCTCCTGATAACTCTGCATTGGTGGTGATGGGTGGAAAATGGGAGGTTGGTATCCCCCGGAGATCCATGGTGGGTGTTGGCAGTCACCATTAAATGGTAATGAGCCCAGATTTCTATGTGATGGGCTGGGTGTGACTGCTAGGAGGATTCAGATCTTCTGTGCTTTTATCTCCCACGGTGTAGCCCCGGATCTCCAGCAAGGGGCCTGCCCTGGAATGGACGTGCACACAGGAGGGCCGAGGACGGCAAGGCAGATTTACTCCTTGTGGGACATCCTCATGGGATCCTTTCCTTTCTGCAGAAGATACCCCAGTCCAGGAAAGTGGACTTCCTGTTCAGTATGGCAGTGTGTTTCTGAGCACCAGCACTGGCAACAAGGGTGGTTGGTGTGCTGAGACCCTGCTGTGGTGCTCACTGGCCTCAATGGCCAGCCTTCAGGACGTGCCTGTGGGGGTTGGGGTGGCAAGCTGGGGCTGTGTTGGGCCATCCCATTTGGGGCCCCTCTATGGCCTCTGGGACAATCTGTGTGTGGCCTTATGTCTTCCTGTGATTTGGATCTCTTCTGTTTCTTCCACTTAAATCATTTCTCACAGTGGTGTGGGAAGGCTAGGGTGGGGCTGTGTCTCTACTTGAAGGTGAGTAGCCCGGATCAGCCTCCTGCACCTGGCTGCATGCTGCTGAGGTTCTCAGAAGAGCTGGGAGCTTCCTGGAATGAGGGAATAGCAGTAACTAGCAGAGCCAGGCTGCAGCCAGCGACTGCCCAGAGGTGGGGGACGGGAGCTCTGGGTCTGTCTGGCATGCTGGGGGCCTCCTGGTGGGATGGAGCAGGTTTGACTTTTGCCTTCAAGCAAAACAGCATCTGTTTGTACAGCTGATAGAGACTGGCAGCCTGGCAGGTGGGTGATCTGTGTCATCCTTCACCGGGCAGTGGGAGTCAGGGGCTCTCTGTGTTGCAGGCACAGCACAGGCACCCCTGGCCAGAAGGGCAGGGCAGCACTCTCACCCAGACGGGAGTGGTTGGCTGTTCAGGGTATTTGAGTTAGTATATTCAGTTTGAGACACTGGTTAAAATTACTTGTCAAGATAACTAATCTTTATTATTGTTTTCCTCAAAGTCAGGTTCTATATTTTCTGGTATAATATAAACTAAGTTCATAGGTTTCATAAGGTATTATTAAATACAGGAAGCCCGTGCCTTCATAGTTTATTTGGCTGCCTTTCAGTTCAGTTTTACATGCACATTCTGGCTGGAAACCAAGCTACCACTGGGAAAACTGAACCTAAGTTCACACTGGGCAAGAGCTGTAAGGCCTGGGGCTGTGCCCTCCAGGGCGCCTGCTCCAGACTTTTCCACAGGTGGATTCTGAAATGTTCCAGAATCACACTCTTGCTATGGATGGTTGTGGAAACTTCTGCTCTGAGCAGACTCAGAATCTCAGTCAATGCTGTGGTCTCTGCCATTACAACAGATTTAGAGAACCACCCTAGAAAAATTTTCTCATGTTTTATATAGTAAATATATACATTTTGAACATTTATGCTACTTTGGGATTTTAAAAACTCAACATGAATAACTGTGAACCTATTGTGCAGCCTGTTTATGTTGTTTGTTTGGAAAACAGATGTTTGTTTGCACAGGGGAGGGTGGTGCCCTGTGAAAATCATACTGTCCCTAAGCTGCTGCCCAAAAGGGGATGGCCTGTCCTCCAGGGATTTCAGGGTCCTGCTGGAATGAAGGAGAGCAGAGGCTGTGGTAGGCCAGGTTATGGGAGGGGGTGATGGCAAAGGCTGCTGCTGAGCTGTACAGAGGGTGAGGGAGGCGAGGGAAAGGACAGGCCTGTGAGAGCACAACAGCGGTGCCCAGGAGGTCTCAGAAGTGGGATTTGGCACCATGATGTGGCCACACCAGCCCAGAGCTGAGTTTCTGCCTGTACTTTTCCTGGGCCTTGTCTCCTCTTGTGAGCAGCCTCAGTGCCAGGCCAGCAGGACAGGCCCAAGCATACCTTGGCCAGGCAGGGCCCTCTGGCTGGGGATTCCGGGCCAACAGAGCTCAGCTGTCTTCTGCTATTTTGGTTAATTTTTCTCTGCAACCCTTTCTCCCAGAGATGTGGCAGTGTACACAAACAAACTGGCATTCTTAGCTCTTATTAACATGTAGTTTGTCCTGAGCCTGGCACAGGCTGATCTGTGTGTTTACTCTGTAGGCCTGTCCTGTGAACCTCAGCGGAAGCCACTTGTCCTGTTGCTTTTCTGTTCTTGGAAAGCTCATTCTGCACACACAGCCAGGGGCCGTGCTGGGTGCATCCTGTCTCCTCTGCTGCCCTGTGTTTGGGAGTAGAAGTTGGCTCTGTGGATGTGCTGCTAATTTGTCCTCATTCTTGGAAGCGAGTTGGGAGCTCAGAGGAAGAGCCACAAAATGTCAGACCCTGCAGTGGCCATCCGACGTGCTTGCTAATCTTGACAATGTGTAATTATGACGGAAGCATTTGATTTCCTTGCTTGCCAGGCTTGGGCTTCATTTTGTTTACTGTTGTGAGTCCTGCTTTCTTCTTATCAGAGAAAGTTTGCAGAGGTAGTGGGCTCTGGCAGGCTTTCTGTCGTGAGACTGCAGATGGGGTCAGGCAGGGGCTGGGTGTGGTAAGCTTCCCACGCATTTGACATCTTCCGCCCTCCCAGAGCTGCTTGTTCCGCTTGTGTGGACAGCCAGGGCCCACGTGTACCTGATGCAGTCAGTGTCTCCAGAGAATGCAGTTTATGCTACTCCCACTGGGCTGTTTATGTGACAGCCAGCTGTTCACGAAAACCAGTTTAGTGGAGAGAGGTGTGTTAATTCAAGGCCTGGAGTTTATAGTACATTTGTACAGTGAGAACAATACTTTACCCTGTGGTCTTCACCTAGTTGAGCACCAGTGCTGGTAGGGGTGCCCATCCAACACCACAGCTCTCCGAAATCCCAGGCTGTCGAATAAGGCAAGGCTGAGAAACTCACAGCCAAGAGGCAGCTAAGGAGGGGTGATGCCCACATGTTACATGGAATTCCTGGATGGAATCCTGGCAGAGAAGAATTTAGGAAAGCCAAGTAAATGCTTGATTTCAGCTCGCAGTCACATGCAGCCCCTCAGCTGCAACAGTGTGCCCTAGTTATACGGTGGGGACCCTGTGGGCCCTGTTGGTGGGATGTGTGGGAACCCTGTGTGGTGTCTACTCAGTTTTTAGAAAGTCTCTTCATAAAATGGAATTCTCACGCTCATTATTTCTTCATAGTTATCTACTGTAGGCACTCCAGCACCTAGCTTTTAATTAAAAAAAAAAGTCAGGACCTTTTTATTGCTTGCACATGGACATGAGGTCACCAGTCTCACAAGTCACCAGTGGTAGATGTGCAGTGCTTTCCATCTTTCCATGGTGCTCTTGCAAATGCAGCATCCCTAAAGGTTCCCATTGCAAGGGACCAGAGTTGGTTGAACTGTCACGGCACCCAGACAGGTATATGGATGGGGGCGAAGAACAGCTTGGCAAGCTCACCAGAGGGGATGTCCCAGCACCCCAAAGTCCCTGCCACCTTCCCCTCAATTATCCCACTCCTCTGCCCCCTTTCTAGCTTTTAACGCTGTAACTTTTCTAGGTTTTGCAGTTTATATAAATGAAGTCATATACTATTTTCTCTTTTTGTGTAGCTTCTTTCAGTAGTGATGTTTGTGAGATTTGTCACCATTGTGGCTTATGGTAGTCTGTCACTTCCAGGTTGTATAGTATTTCATTGTGTGAGACTGTCACAATCATTCACTTGTTGCTGGCATTTAGGTGGTGTGGGATTGTTTGGTGCAGTGCTCTATAATTCTTCTAGATATCAGTTGGTCTTTAAGGCTATACCTGTGCCAAACAGTTCTTCAGGTTGGTGGCAGCAGTTCGGCTCTGACCCGCAGTGTGCGAGAGTTCCATTTGGTGCAGGATTTGGCAGTGTCATCTTTTTCATCTTAACTGCTTGGCTAATTTGTATTTCCAAGATGTCTAAAGACGAACACTTCTTCGTGTGTGTGAATTGAGCAGCCAGATGTCTTCACTGGTAGTGAAGGGTCTGTTCTGCCCCTTTAAGAAATCCAAGTCTTTATTTTTCTTAGTGATTTTTTAGGAGCTATTTATGTAGATTGGATATACATCTTCTTGTTGGTTATTTCTGTTGTATTTTTCTGTCAGTATGTGGGTTGCCTCTTCTTTTTCTTACTGGGTTTTTTATTGATGAATAGTTGTTTTGAATTGGTCCAATGTTTTAGTTGTTTTATTTGTATCTACTTAAAAGTGAGAAGATAGTCTGCATTATTTTGAGATGTTTCACCATTTTACTACTCACAAATAGGTCTGTGGTCCATCTGAATATATAATATATGTATATATATATATATGTATATATACATATGTATATATATACATATATATTATGTATATATATATATGTATATATGTACTTGTATACACAGACACACATACATGTGTACACACATGCACAGACACATGTGTATGCATATGTATGCATGTGTATGCAGTGATGCCTTGGCTCATGAATGCTTCTGTTTGCAAATAGTGTGGTTTGCAGACAAAAACATTCAGCAATAATTGGCTTCCATTCCCAAACTCCACATTGGGTGACACATGTGACATGGCCACCTTCCCCACACAGACACAGACGTATCAATCCACCCCTGAATTGTAGAACAAATTAAGTTTGTAAACCAAGGTGCCACTGTATGTGTATCTGATGTGTTATATTGTGAAGTAGGAATCGGATACTTTTCCATTTGGATATACTGTTAGCCCTACAAGATTTATTTATAAGATTCTATGCTTTCTTTGATGCTATCCATTGCCAGTCGGTATCTTTATATATATGGGTCTGTCTCTGAACTTCACTCTGTTCTCTGGTCTGCTTGCCTACCTGTGTGCTGACAGAGCACTGCCTTAACTAACTGTAGCTGTATAATTAGTCATAATAGCTTCCAAGTTTTTTTTGAAACTTTGTAAATGTTGTCTTGTTTCTTCTTAGCCCTTTGTGTTTCCATGTGAATTTTAAAGTTAGCTTTACAATTTGAACAGAATTCCTCCAATAGTCTTTATTGAGATTATGCTGATTTGCATTTGATATAAATTCATTTTGAGTTTTCCAATCTATGAGTATAGTGTATGTGCCATTTATTTGGGTCATCTTTAATTTCTCTCAGTCCCCTTTGTAGTAGTAATTGTATAATTTTTTTCCTTTTGTTAGATTTATTTGTAAAGGTGTGTGTGTGTGTGTGTGTGTGCGTGTGTGTGTGTGTTTGCTGTTTTTGTTTCTAAAATTTCATTTTGTGCTTGTAATGATATTTTAAAATACTGTGAAGTTTTGTATAGCCACCTTGTCTCTAGATACTTTATACAATTTACTTATTATTACAGTCGGATTCTGGTACTTGACTGCTTTAAAATTCACTGAATATGATATCCAACACATTTTGATGTGAAAATTTTGTCCTGGTACTTGTTCCTTCAGTACTGGACGTGCACACCAGAACTTGTTGGTGTCAGGATATCCCCTACCTTGTTACTCACTCCCACTTCCAGTTTGGTATTCTATGTTGGTGTTCATGCCTCCCAGAACCAATAACCAGCAGTACCCATGTACCACTGAATGCTGACTTATCTGTAGGATCTTTTGTTTAAAATTGAAATTATCTATCTGTGGATACTGAGTGTTTTATTTCTTTTTAACTTTTTATGTCTTTCTTGCTGTGCCCCACCCTGTCTTGACCTTCCATCAGAAGCTAAACAGCACTGGTGATGGTGAGCATCTGGGTCTTATTGGACTATCAAGGGGCATTTTCCAGTATTTCATCATTGTGTATGACATTTGCTATAGGTTTTATGTAAATAGTCTTTTCTCATCTGTTTTAGTTTGCTAAGAGTTTTTCTCATGAGTAGGAGTTAAAATACACGGTTTGTGAAATTGCAGATATTTACTTTTTTTTTAGTCTACAAAAGTGGCACATTTGGTTCAGCTTAATATATTAGGGCTTTTCTGCATCTATTAATCATAGATTTCTTCCCCTTTATTTGATTAATGTGATTAATTTTCTTGATTTCGTTTAGAACGTTAATCTAACTATACATTTCTGCGATAATGATTATAGTATACAGATGGTCTCCAGCTTAAAAATGGTTCCACTTAGGATTTTTTGGTGTCAGGATGTTATGAAAGCTATATGCACTCAGTAGAAACTGTAGCTTTGCTTCTTTCTCAGATTGGTAAAATATGGTATGACACAGCTGGGAGCCAAAGCCCCCAGGCAGCCATGGGGGTCACAAAGGTAAATAACAGGTACTAATACAGTGTATGCACTGCAGTATAAAGCTAGGGTGTTCAGGTGTTTTGGTGTGCTCGGTGCTTTTCGACCTAAGTGTTTTCGATTTATGATAGGTATGTTGAAATATAAGCTCATCCTTTGTTTTGCTTATATTCACTTTTTTCATCTAAATTTGTGAATGAGATGACCTCTAATTTTCTTTTCTTGAAAATTCTTAAATTCTTTTTTTTTTTCGTACCGGGGTTTGAACTTGGGTCCTTGCGCTTGCAAGGCAGGCCACCGAACCGCTGAGCTAAATCCCCATCCCGAAAATTCTTGATAGTAAAGTTATGTTACCTGCTTAAAATGTGATGAAGTTGCCCTCTTTTTCTATTCCTAGGATTGACAACATTTTCTGTAAAGAAATAGTATTTTAGACTTTATGGACCACATATTGTCCCTTTCTTTATCTCTCTCCTCCTCCCTTCTTACCTTCACTATGTTTCTTTTATCCTCTTTCTTCTTCCCCTCCTCTCCCTTCTCTTCTTTCCTTCCCACTTAACATTTGTACCTGCTGATCTTGATTATAAACTTGGCTGGACCAAGAGACTCCTGGAGAGTGATAGCTTTGTGAGGCATTAACTGCTAGCCCACCCAGGAGTTCAGAGCCCAGTGGGCTAGTAAGAGGCGGGGCCTCACAGGAGGGCGTGGATGGTGCAGCAGGATCTTGGGACAGTTCTGGTCCCTGGCCCCACCCCTTCTCCTCTTCTGCCTTCTGCTTCCCAGCTGCCATGAGATGAGCAGCTTTCCTCCAGCGTGATGTTTCTGCCTTTGAGCCAGCCAATTGTGGACCGACCCATCCTTCTAAAACATGAATCCAAATAAACCATTTCTTTTCTTTTTTTTTGGTACTGGTAACAACTGAGGACCTTGCTGCCTGCAAGGCAGTTGGTGGCACCACTGAGCTAAATCCCCCCAGCCCCCATTTTTCCTGTAAGTTGTTGTATATGTTAGGTATTTTGTCTTTGTAACAACAACAAAAAAGTAAAAATGTATTTTACTTTTTATGTTGAACAAAAAATCAGGCTTTAGTCTATATTTGGCCTGTGGGCCAGTTTATTTACCCTGTTCAAGTCCCTTGAAGAGTTCATATATTATTTTCTAAATGTTTGGAAGAATTCATCAGTAAACCTACCTTGGCATTTCCTTTATGGAAAGATTTGTAAATTATATCCTAAACTGATAAAGCATTATTTAGATTTGCTATTTTTTGTGTTTGTCCCTTTTTATGTGCTTAATTTTTCTTGGATTTCTTTTTGTTCCATCTAAATTTTCAAATGTATTGATATAAAGGTTTGTAAAACCTTCTTGTTATTTTTGTAATATCTGTAGGATTTGTGGTGATATCCCTTTTTCATTCCTGATTTTTTTTATTGTTTCTCTTCATTGTACTTGCTAGGGACTTATTACTTATATCAGTATTTTTAAAGAATGCTTTTTGTTTTCTTGATTCTCTGTACCCAATTTAAAAAGTTAATTTCTGTTCTTATTTTATTTGTTTTTGTTCTTTAGATTGAATTGCTTGGTCTTTGTTGATTAAGATACATATTTAGAGTACAGTTTTTTTCCTGCACTTTTCTTTTGTAATAAATACATGTTGCGGCTATAAATTTCTGCCTGTGCATGGCTTTAGCTGGATTTTGTGACTTGTCAATGTCATTTTCTTTATAATTCAATTTAGAATATTATCTGATTTCTTATTTTATCTATGGGTTATTTAGAAATGTACTGTAAAATTTCAACCACTTAAGGGTTTTCTAGTATTTCACTTTTGTTTAGTTATTTTTCATTTACTTTTCACTATGGTCACTGACATTACTATACATACTTTCAGTTTGCATTTTGCTTTGTCTTTGACTGGTCAGTTTGTAATTGCTCTGAGTGGTCTTGGAGGGAGGGACTCCCTTGGGAGGCCTGTGGTTCAGTGAGTTTGTGATCCTGTGCCCAGATCTTGTAACTCCACCGGTTCCCTGTCTGCTTTTTGATCTCACTCGGAATGGCATCTTAAAACTGCCTGACTTAATTGTGGATCAGTGCTGTTCCTCTTTTGGACTGTCAGTTTTTGCCTTTGTGTATTTTGAAGCTATTTTTAGCTCAAGCAGACATAGTGCTTTCTGCTTTTCTGTTGGGATAAGGACCTTTTTATTACTGTGGAAGACCCGTCTTGTCCCCTGTGTCCTGCTTAGGTTAAAGTCAGGTTGGGCTTTCTGGGCAGGCTGGCCTAGTCTCCGCTGTCCTACTCGTGGTGTGTGGCGCTGGTTGGCAGGCCCTGATCCCGCGTCTGAGGCGGGGCTCCTCTCCTGCCGAATGCCCTGCTCATCCTCACTCTACTTGCAGGTCAGCACCTGCCTCAGCAGGTCTTGCTGCTTCCCCTCTGCCATCTTGTCCCCATAATCCTGGCGTCCCCTGGCCTTCAGCCCACCGAAGCTTGTGTTGTGCTGGTTCTTGGCTGGAGGGTTGTGACTCAGCAGAGCCCAGTTTGCTGTAGCTCTCAGTGGCAGTAGAGTTGAGAGTTGTCCTATCCCCAGTCCAAGCATGGGCCGTCACTTTCTTCTCACCTCTGGCCACCTGGTGTCAGGTGCGCTGTGGGGGATGTGGGGGATGTTGCCTTAGTGGTAGCTTTACAGGCTGGCATTGATCTTTCTGGTGCAGGCGTAGCTGCTGGACCAATTTTAAAGTGGACTGAATTGCATCCTTTGCCTTGAGCTGTTCTTACATCGCTCTCATTCAGATGTTTTATGAGGTGATTTGTGTTACATCTTATAAATGGTGTGAAATCTCCTGGCCTGGAGGCATTGGTCAGAACTTCCTTGCCCCTTCCTGCTTGCCTGTCCTCCCACCCACCTCCCTGTCTTGGTTTTTACCATTTCCCCCAAGTATGAATGAAGAATTCACTCAGGACTTAGCTTGAGATAGACCTTGAAGGCATTGCTTCCCATGCTGCTAGCGCCGGGACTGCACTGTTCTGGGGCCTCTTTTGGGCTCCGAAGGATTGTTTGGCAAGGGTTTGGGAACGTGACATGGTCATAGTCTTTCTCACTTGTTTTTATCCCTGTTGAGCCAGGAGGGGTGTTAAATATCGTAGTTCTTCTGAGGTCTGCAATTTCATGACCCTCACAGTTTAGCAGCAGCCGAGGCCAGAGGTTGGAAGTGAGCCACAGGCCAGCACATGGACACTTTAGGAATTTCTGTGCTTGAAGCAGGGGCATGAACATTTTACCTTTAGTGGCTCTTTTGGGATGGAGGAAGGCTGAGAGGGAGAACTATTTCTCACATTAAAATTTATAATTTTTATGTAGTAACCTATGCAATTTCATGTAAATGGCTGGTTATACATACGATGTTTGCTGTATTACATTTAAACATGTATTTATTCAGTACTGTTGATCCTTTAAAACATTTGAAAATGAATGTACTTTTATTTACAAATAGACACAGAGACTGCTTAGTTTCAAGGAAGCTAGCATTTTTTTCTTCCCCGGGAGCTCAGGCTCTTTGGCCAGGAGGACTTCTCATGTTGTAGTGAAGCAGTTATTTTGTTTTAGAAATTGACTTCCTCCTCCTAAGAGATAGGAAAATGGATACAAGGGCCTGACACCTTTGGAGTTAATGGCAGTCTATTTTCTATTGATGGACAATAGTCTCTTGGAGTGGTGGTGACAGTGACCAGTGCTGTCACTCTCCTGCAGTCCTGATGCCAGGCAGCTGGTCAGGGTCCCCAGTGGTCTTAGCTCAGGCCTTTGGAGCATGGCAGAATTAGTGTCTGCCGTGGCGCATGGCTGTTTCTTTGAGACAGGTGACCTTGGGGCAGGACAGTGGGCAGCCCCAGCCAGGGTCTCTATCAGGCTACCTAGCTGCACAACCTGTACATGGCCTTAAAGTCTACTGCTTGGCTTGGGCCCAGGCCCTCCTGTGTGGCCCTGGCCTCCACCCCTGGGCCTTGGTTCAGAGTAGAGGAAGGACCATGAGAGACTTCACCTTACAGGGCCAGGCAAGTGGGAGGTGGGCGTGTAGCTACTGTCCTCCTCCTAGGAATCTGGAACTGTCCTTAGCCAAGGCCAGGCCTAGAGTGCCTGGCAAGTTTCACTTTAGTCAGCCTTGTCAGGCTTGTGCCCTTTTTATAAATATAAATAACCTCTGTCCTTCATTGTTTGAAATTTCAGGATAACTTGAACTTCAGTTCTCAAAACAGATCAAGTGAGGATATCTGTGTATAGGTCTACCTGCCTCCCCCAGAGAGCCCAAAGTCTGGCTGTCTGTCTCACTTGCTGCTGCTGCTGCTGCTGCTATATAGGGCACAGGAAGCAGGGGCACCAGATAGGGGCAGCCCCTTCAACAGGGGAGGCTGGGAGGAGCACAGAAGCCAGTAGGAGGATCCTGGGCCTGGTATCCCGCCCTGTTGAGTGCTGGACCGGCCCCTGAAGCTGTGTCTCCCACCATCTTGAAGGTGTGAATCATACTTTGTTTCAGCTTTCTCTTCTTTCGGTGGATAGTGATGTAAAACCCAGTCTGTAGAAAGGAACTTTACTAGCAGATGACAAAGGTTGGAGACTTCCTGTCATTCCTATAGTAAGACCCTCCCTTGGGGTATGCACAGCTGGTGGGCCCTAGAGTGGCCTGGCCCCACGACAGGCTGCTGCAGGGTGGTGTGGGCAGTGCAGCCAGGTCCCCAGCCCAGGTCTAGGCCCAGTCTGCCCTTAGTGTTGCCAGGAGTCCTGCGTGCAGGAGGGAGCTCAACTTACGTTCCAGGCCTCAGACTGGTCAGTGGCCGCCAAGTGGTTTCTTAAAAAGAATTCCTCCTCCCCTGATTAATTTCTGGCACACAGTGCCAGCAAGCTCTTGCGTCAGTAGATCATCACAAACCCCCATTTGTCTGGACCAGACATAAACACTAAGCCCAGCTCCACTGCTCCTGACACCCAGCCAGGGCTGGCTGTCCTCAAAGCCTCAGGATGGGCAGCTGGAGGTAGAGACAGCCAGAAATCACCGTGGCTCACAACAGGGTCCTCTCTCAGGGTGCAGAGCCTGGTGCACACATTGTGCTTGCTGGGTAGCAGTATGACCTCCTTACCGAAGTCTGCTGCCCCTTCCCAGGCTCACCGATGGGGTTATGATGCTTTACCCATTGGGAACATTGTCCTTCCTGAGGTGCTCTGGAGGGTTAGAAAGGCCCTGGGAGGCCCTGGGGCATGGTGCTGTCAGCACCTGGGGAGCGTAGGACTTGGGTGCCATGCTTCTCACTGTCCACAGCTCAGGGCTTCCTGCTGGATCCAAAGAGCTCAGACTCTGGGGGGCCTGCAGCCCTGCACTGTGGGCCTCAGGATGCCTCTGGGTTGTGTTCACCTTGCTCTTGTCCCCATAGCTCCCCTTCTCCTGTGGCACCTTTGTGGTTCTCAGCGGTCATGAGAAAGGCCCTCTCTAGTCTCCCAGTGACACGTGCATGTGTGTGCTCAGCGGGAGTGCAGTGCCGTGTGCAGTCATGGATGCTCCAGGGGTCCTACCAGAGTGAATTTAGGCCTCTAGGTTTTCCTGGTAAGCCCAGCAACTAGCGAGTACTGTAGTGACTGACTCTTCTTACTGATGGATGATGAAGAGTGAGAGCTTCCAGAGTGTCCTGAAGGAGTGCTGAGACATCAGCCTCTGGAAATCAGCAGCCAGTAGGCACTGGGGGACACACAGTGGGACTCAGGCAGACTCTGGAGTGCAGTTTCAGGCCATGCCTTCTGCTTTCCTGTCCACTGAAAGGCCTGGAGGTGGAGTGCCCTTGGGGCCAAGCATCTGCTTTCAGGATCTTTTGTTTCAGCTTATTTTCTACTCCTTCACACAAGCTGTGGTAAAGAATACCACGTAAAGGAGGTTTGTGAATGAAAAGTGAATCTGAGCTGTCTGCAGTACTGGTTCTATGTTGTTACACTGAGGAAAGGCAGCCCTGTCTCAGCCAGGAAGAGCGGCGTCTCAGGCCCAGGACATCATGTCTCGGCAGCAGCTTCATCCAGAGCAGCGTGCCTTCCACTCCCTCTCAGCAGTGTGTGCAGAAGGAGGGGTGCTCCTCTGTCCTCAGTGTGCCTGTTTGTGTCCTAGCTCGTTGAAGCTGTGCAGCCCTCCTTGGGGATGGGCTGCTTCCACTACAAGTAGGGATGCTGGCCTCCTGGGGCTCTGCATATCAGAGGTTCTGGAACACATGTGCAGCAAAGGCAGTTAGACAGTCATCAGAGGTGACAATTTTCCCAGAAGCAGGTGCAAATGGGGACCCATTCCTGTGTGATGTGGTCTCACTCATTCCTTTTGTCTCTCTGTATTGAACTCGCAGGGCTGGGGCTGTTGAGTCTGAGGGTCTGGTTTGCTGTTCTTCAGGACCAGAGCTGGGAGTATGTCCTCTGTGTGGTCAGGGCAGTCATGAGAACTGCTTCACCAGGAGTCTCCATGCCGTTGGGGGTGTTCAGGTGGTGTGGTGTGGAGTTCTCAGACCAGGGAGGCACCAGTGACGTGCTTGTTGGCGTACTGGATGTGCAGGCTTGGAACTCCTGTGTGAGCCTCCCGGGTTGGAAGACAGACCCGTGCCCACTGTTAGCCATTCCCTTGTGTTTTCTTTTAGTCTCATAGATTATCCTGTACAGTTAATGAAGCGCAATCCCTTACTTTGGCACCTGAGGGCTTAGTCTGTTACCCAAAATGTGTACCAATCTCTGTTCATCATCACCTGTTTTTAATTGTGGTAAAATACAAATAATGTAAATGTTACCATTTTAAAGAGTATAGTTCAGCGCCATTAAGAACATGTAAACTGTGCATCCATCCCCACCATCCGTCTCCAGAACACTTTGTCTTCCCAAACCCACTCCATACTGACTCCTTGGAGCTCTCCCCAGGCAGCCGCCCTGTCTCTGCCTCTGTGTATCTGTCTGTCCGTTCTTGACACTTCACAGAAGTGGAAGCACACAGAATCTGACCTCTTGTGCCTGGCTGACTTAGTACTGTGCCATGTTTCCAGATTCATCTGTGTGTAGCATGTGCCATAATTTTCCTCCTCCTGAAAGCTGGATACTGCTCTCATAAGGAATGTGTCACACTTGCCTAGCTGCTCATCCGTGGATGGACATTTGGGCTTTCCACTGTTTGGCTTTTGCGAGTGTTGCTGCTGTGAGCACTGGGACATGTGTGTTGAGTCCCTGCTTTGCAGTCTTGCAGGTATATCCCTGGAGATGGGACTGCTGAGTCCTGTGATGTTTCTGTGTGAAGAAATTGCCATGTTTTTCACTGAGCCATTTTGTATTTATACTTGGCAGTACACAAAAGTTCCAGTTTTTTCATTTCCTCCCCAACCTCTTCTCTCCCCTCTCCTCCCCGCCCCTTCCTTCCCCTCCCCCTCCCATCCCTTGCCCTCCAGTAGCCGTCCCAGTAGGTGTGGAGTCACATCTCCTTGGGGTTTTGATTTATATTTGCCTAATGGTTAGGGATGCTGAGCATCTTTACGCGCTTCGTGACCATTTGTATATCTTTGGAGACATGTTTGTTAAAGTTTGTTTTCCCATGTTTGAGTTGCACCGTTTTCTTGAATTTTGGGAGTTTTGGTACATTATGGCCATCTGATTTGCAGATACTTTCTTTTCCGTGGGTTGCCTTTTCACTCTCATTACAATGTCCTATAGTGCACACAAGCCTTTACTTTTGAATTTTATCAATTTTCTTTTGCTTTTTGTCCTTCCATAAGGAATCTAAGAAACTATTGTCAAATTCAAGATCATGAAGATTTTCCCATGCTTTCTTTTAAGAATTTTATGGTGTTCATTTTTATGTTTAGAACATTGATCTATTTCGAGTTAATTTTTGCACACAGTGTGAAGTTGGGATCTAGCTTCATTGCTTTGCTGTGAATATCCAGTTGTCCCAGTGCCATGTGTCAAAGAGGATAATGCTTATTTTTAACCTATAAGGCTGCAGGGGAAGCATTGTGTCTTAGAAGAAATATCTCACTAAGTTTTTCTCTGAAAGCTTTGTGAGCGACAGTGCTTCTCTCTTCCCAGCTCTGTGTAGATTTGCTCTTTCCAAACAGGTTTTTGCTGCTATAGTTGTACTTTCTCCTTCTCTGACTTATGACCCTGCCCCTGTGTTCCTACATCGGTATCTTCTCTGTACTCTCTTCTATTGTGTCCACCTCTTGGGGATGGAGAATTTGAGGGACACTGTCGGGATCTGTACAAGATGAGCCGGTGATAGGCCACTTAAGCTCAGCTTGTGCCCTGCCAGAGAATACCCTGGAAGGGGCTTTCCAAGCACACATGGTGCTGACCAGTCTGCACACAGCAACAGGTGGGCTGCTGAGTGGGGCCACAGCACACTGCAGGTGGCTTGGCCTGGCCTGGTCTCTGCCAGCACAAACATATCAGAGCAGTGGGCTTTGCAAGGGAACAGGATTTATCTCATCCTCATAAATTTAAATAGTGCTGTTCTTGTGTTTAATTGAAGCTGCCTGAAGACCCAGGTTGCTGCTGTGTTCTTGCTTTTTAAATTTCTTTCTTTCTCCCTTTCTGCCCGGGCTGCTGTAAGGTACAGCTCTGCTCCTGCACTTTAGCTTCTCACTGGTACGTCGTGGCAGAGTTGGTTTTCTCAGGATGCCCAAGGCTGTGTTTCTTTCAGCTAATTGTGGCTAAATTTTGCCTTTGCACATACAGTCTGGGTTATAAGCTCAGGATCATCCCAATGCTAAATGTTTGAAAACATTCCTCAGATGTCCAAAGTTTCTTACTTGTCATTATTATTATTACATTTTTTTGGTTTGTTGGATTTGATTCCAGTGCCTTCACCCTAGCCCTTTTTTATTTATTTATTTTGAGACAAAGTCTTGCTGTTTGCCCAGACTGGGCTTGAACTTGTGATCCTTCTGCCTCAGCCTCCCAGAATGCTGGGATTATGGATGTGTGCCACCACATCCAGTTTACTGCTACAATTTAAAAACTGCTATCTAGTTTTACCTTTCCAATATTACCAATCCTAAGCATTTTAAGAGTCCTGTCAGCCTGGTCAATGTTCCTAAATGCCCACAGAGTGCATGACCCCATTCAGATGCAATCAGTGCTGCCTGGATTCTAGGGGAAGCTGTGGAGAATGTATTTCATTATGAAATGTTCATGTTCCTTTTAAGTTACAGGTTTTAAGAGGAGTGCATGTTCTTGTCTTGCTGAGTCTTGTGACAACACTGTCTGCTCAGTTGTTGGCACGTGTGACTTACTGTGTGACTCCTCGTGTGCCCTTGATGGGTTGAGGCATGAGCAGTGGGCCCTGGGTGGGCTTTGAGTTTCCAGAGGAGTCTTCTCTTCCCCAGGCCAGGTAGAGTTGGGAGGAGACTCGTGCTTCGCCGTCCTCTTGCTTGTCCACCCGGAAGAGGGGCCTACCAGGCCTTGGTGCTCCTGATGCTAGGCTGCAGGCTCTGGGGGCAGAAGCTGCTTTGTGTCGAACCCTCGGCTTTCCAGCATGACAAGCTCTTCCACGGGGCCTCTCCAAGCTGCCAGTGCCTCCTGTTGATTTTGCATGGAAGCAGTTTTCTTGATAACCAGGAAACTACTCCCTTCTCCCAATTTTAAAGGCTAAGTTGCAGTCTCATCTTAACCTCAGACTTGACAATGTGAAAAGCTGTAGCAGGAAGGAAAGTGCCCCTCCCCACCATTACCCTGCCAGACCACCATAGCTGAGAGTTCTGCGATGGTGACTTATGTGGTCTAGAGAACCCTTCTCCCCAAATCCATGCCCACACTCCTACCTACATATAGCTGCAGAATATTTGAGTACTTAGAAATCCTCTCTTAAGAGTTTAATGTTCTTATCCTTAGAACTTTATGTCTGTGGCTGATTATCCTCACTGTTTTTTGGGGCCAAAGTTCCAGAGATAGGGCAGGGGGCTTACATTTGGGAGTACCTGCTATCCCTTGAATCATCTGTGGTGTACCCACAGGTGTATGTGAGTCGCTTTCCCATCCCTGGGACATAGAACCCTAACCCTAACTTAAAGAGGAGAGGTTTATTTGACTCGTTATGTCATGGCTCACTCCATAGTTGGCTGCTCCAAAGCAGAAATGGCAGGAGGGCCTGGCAGAAGACAGCTTTCTCCATAGCATCCGGAAAGCAGAGAGAGAAGGGAGAAGCCAGCAACAAGAACACCCGCTTCCAGGGCACCCCACAGGGTCCCACCTCTTCCAGCCAGGCCCTGCCTCCTAACAGCACATTCTTCTATGAACTCATCAGTGGATGAATCCCCTGAGGAGTGTGGTGCCTCCACTATCCAGGCACTTTGAAAGGCCCGCCTCTGAACATGATACTTTGGGGGGACATTTTAGCTCTAAACTACAACAGTGGTAGAGTTGATGACTGTGGGATGGGTATAGGAAAGACTTGGTGTGGCCAGCGGAGTAGCTGGAGCATGCACATGCCTGTGTGGGTGGGCTGAGACGCTGCCTGAAGCTGTGGGCTTTTCATGGCTGCAAGTGAGATGTGTCACTGGCAGTGTCACTACCTTTCCCTTAACACTGGGCACAAATGTCTGGGATGCTGGGGCCTCAGCGAGACACACACGCCACTGTCAAACACGGGCTGTATTTATTTAAAATGTCCGTTGTTTTATGTGAGCATTGTTCTTACACGGTTTAACTCTGCATCATTACAGCTTACTGTATGAATGAGTTCTAGTTGATGAAGATTGAATGTGCTAGAATTTTTCTTGTGTCACATTTCCTCCTGTTGCCAAAAAGGCAAACTTCAGGGGCCACAAGAGATTAGCATGCGTCTGTAGACTAGTGCTTCTGAGCCCAGACTGTCACAGCAGATAGAAATAACAGCAGTGTTAGAAGTGCTGAGCAGCGAAGGAAATACACAGTGTAAGTCAGGAGAAATCAAAGAGCAAAGAAGAAAATCCTTCCAATAGGAAGTTTTAGTAGAAATATTCACAGAAAATGAACTTCTGTCTTGCTATAAAAGTGAGAACTTACATTATTCTTAGGAAAATTAACTGTAGCTTGCCTGGACGGCACATACCCAAGTGACCCAGCCCGTGGGGGCAGAGTGGGGACATCTGATTGAGGGGAGTCCCAGGGCAGGGCATTGGACTCTGCCTTGTGGGAACCTGGCAGAAGGTGCTGGAAAGTGTTTTCCCATTGGAACTGTTCTCAGCATCTGTAGGACGTGAGATGGCCCCAGCCAGAGGTGTCATCTGTGTGTGATGACATGTCCAGACCTAGACCAGCATGGAGCACCTCTGTTCTGTGAGAAAAAGGGGATGGAGAGTCACTCCAGGCTTGGGACTCCACAAAAGACTCAGCCACAGACTCCCTGAAAAGAGAGCACCTCCTTCTTGGGTGACTGCTCAGTGTTTCCCCCAAGTTTTCTCCTGGTTGATATTAAGATGGCCTCTAAACAAAAATGTCATCTACTTTTATGAGACTCAGGGCCTGAATTTTAGAACCCATTAGTGGCAACAGTAAAACAAAAAATATAAGCACATTTTGCTTATGAGCATAATTGTAGAACCCTGAGTGGGATATTGGGGAAGGAATATGCCAGCATGTTAGTTTTGTGCAGTTACTCATTACCCCAGGTTTATGACAGGAATGCTGTTGTACAAGCAAAGCTGTATAATTCATATAAAAATGGGACTGTTTCAGAAAAGGAAAAGACGTTAGATTAAGTTCTATTCCATTTTTAATAGTTGATTTAAAAATCCTCAGTCTGGGGAGAATGTGTAGTTCTTAGGAATTTTAGGAGTTTAGCCTCATGGTTGGGGACTCTAGAGACCTCGTGCCAGCCAGGTGTGCATTCTGAGGCACATCTGGTGGGCCCATCTGTCCTGTGGCTTTGGGTGTCAGCAACTTCACCGCGATGGGGAAAACTGAAATAGATAATGTGATAAGATCCCCAAAAGATTCAGTAAATTCATAGGTCATAAGAAACTCAATTTTGACTTTGCTAGCAATTAAAAGAGAAGTTCAGTAAGGTTAACTGTTTTGATTACATGAAATTGCATAATAAAAGAGTCCCAAAATACATTCCCTTCTCTCAGCAGTTCAGACTTCCCATGTCATCTGAGAGAAACTGGTGGCATCTAGCATTCTACTCCCGGGACTCTGCAGATTTATTGTTTGTGATTGATATTTCACTTTCTTTTTTATGCCTTTTTGTTTTTTCTCACTTGCATTTGTTTTAAATTTTAATTATGAAGTACTGTACCTGATGAAAAATACACAGGGCTTATGTGTGTCATGTGAAGAAGAGAGGGAGAAGCAAGAGCAGCTTGTTTACCCCACCCCCGCCCACCCCGCTGAGCTGGAGACCATTCTAAAGACCTTTACTTTCTGTCTACTCTGCTTTAAAAAAAGTTGCATTGTACTCGTACATGTTCCTGAACAGTGTGATTTTAGTTTTATGTTTTTAAACTTCGTGTAAGTAGAATTATAATGCCTATTTTTTTTTTTTTTAATTTTGTGGAGTTGTCTTCAGACAGAACTTTCGAGGATTGTGTTCACTTGTGTAGCTGGAGTTAGTTTCAGCTGGTGTTTGGCCCGTCTTTCTTAGGAATCTTCCCATGCACTTGTCCCGTGGTGGCTTCGAGGTATGCTTGCAGGTGTGTCTCCATGCAGAGGTGGCATGGTAAACATCCTTGTGCATGTTTGCTGGCACACGAAAACACAGCCTGTGGGGTCCCGACCTGAGGGTGGAAGCGGCTCTGGACCGGGGACGTTGGACTCTGACATGCACCACGGCTGCACGATGGCTGAGCAGTTCCGCTCCTTTGCCCCTGCAGTGCTGCAGTTGCCAGGTCACCAGGCTTTCCCTGGGCTTGTGCTGGGCGGCAGGTGAACTTGAGCATCTTGCTAATGTGCTTGTATCTTCTTGTGTGAAGCGCCCATTTTCTGATAGGTTGTTTAATTTTGTTACTATTTATAGGACTGATGAGTCTGTGTTGCTTCCTTCCTACAGCTGGATATTAAGCCACTGCTAGCTGACCATGTTGCTTTTTACAGGGGTGGCGTGTCATTTCACTGTCATCTGTTGATGGTCACTGCTGTTTCATTTTCATGCTGCTGTATTTGCTAGTCTGTTATTATTGTTTTTGTTTCTCTCTGTAGTCTTTGCTCTGTATACTTGCTGATGTGTTTGTTTCATTTGCTCACCATTTCTTCTTGGATGTCAGCTTGTGTTTTTCTTGACCTTTTTTTTTTTTTCCAGAATTAGCAGCCTTTGGAAGTTTCTGTAGATGCTCCTATAGTTGTAAATGCCTGTGCTTTTTGTTTGAGAATACCATCTATTACTGTACAATGATCTGCCACAGAGTAGAGAGTTCTGGGTAGTTTTTCCCAGCATTGTGACCCTATTGTCGTGCTCTAAATTCTGCCAGACTGTTGGATTCATTGCCACATCTGTGCACTCCTTCCCAGAGAGCTGTTGGTTCTCTCTAACTGCCTTTGTGATCTGTCTTAGTCTTCTGTTTTCACTCAACATTTCATTTATCCCTCTTGATATTTTTTAGACTTTCTGAATCTAAATACTAGTGTCCTTTAATAATTTTGAGGAAATTTTAGCCTCAATGCTTTCTGTTTTCCTTTTAACAGTAACATGTTTCGTTCTCTGATCTGTGGGTTTGTTTATATCTGTCCAGTTGTCTTATAAAAATGTCCTGTCTATCTAAAGAGAATCCCAGATCAGGCACAGTATCCACTTCTCTGTCCCACAAATCTCTTTCAAACTTACTCTTTCTTCACATTCCATCACAGTAATGTTTTTGGAAGAGTACGGGGCAAGTATTCCGTAAACTCCCCTCTACCTGGGATTTTTCGTGCTTCCTCATGATTAGGTTCAGGTGTTGCCCTCTGGGCTGGGAGGCCAAGAGCAGTATGTTCTCGGTGCCTTGGGTCCTGGTGGACTTGTTCCACTCCAGGGGAAGCCAGCTTTCGCCCCTCTGGTTGGTTGGTGGTGTCTCCAGGCATTTCCACTATGAAGTTGTTGCTTTGCCCTTTGTACTTAATTCACAGCTGGCAGGGCAGTGCTTTGGGACTGCAGACCTCCTGGTCCTCCTCAGACACTGGCCTGGAGTATTGGCAGCCTCTGGTGCCTCTGAGTCTGCTGTTGCTCTGAGAGCATCTATGGTGGCTGTTGGGAGACCCAGTCCCATCAGGTTCACTACAGCCTACTCTGGACTTGCTACTATGGAGTCGAGCATTCCTTTCTCTCTCTTACTGCTTACTCATGTTAGTTTGAGCCTGTAGATTCTCATGTATTAACTGGATTCTTATCTTTTATTTTGATAGCGATTTTGGTGCCCTCATTGCCCCTGATATGGCTGTGGGAGCCCCATCTGGCCCTTCTGGCAGGTCCCCAATGTCCTGAGCTCCCCTACAGTGTGATGCAGCAGGCTGTCCCCTTCTTGCTCTGACCTCTCCTGTCCCAGCTCTGGAGCCAGCAGTTCCCCCCAGTGGTTGTGATCTGCTCAGGGAGAGCAGGGCAGTAGATGTGTGTGTGTGGCCCAGTCGCTGTGCACTCACACACATCACAGCTCGGCTGCCCTTTCTGGCTTTGAATTTGTTCCTGCCTCCTCTGACAGGCAGTCGTTAGCCTCCCGGAATTCCAGCACAGTATTTATCTGTTCAGTCCCAGAATTCTCAGAAAAGTTGTCCGCACCTCTGTGAGAGAGAAACCCAGGGACTGGAGCTCAGTGTTGGTCTAGGGTGTGTGGTCTGAACACTGTGTCCAAGGCCACTTGGCATTGTTTGTACCTCCCCCGTGCTGTGCCATCCACTTGTAACATGGCTTATTTCATTTGTGTCTCACTTTAGAGTTTCCTCCCATTCTGTTGGTTTTCACTTTGCGAGTGTGTGGAACCTGGAGAAGCAAGACCTAGAGAAGTGCTGTGCTTCTCCCACACTGCCATCCCTGGCTCCGGCTGCCCTTTGGACAGAGGAGCAAGCTGGTGCTGTGCTCCGCTGAGGCGCAGAGTGGGCACCCAGGAGCTTCCTGCAGGCCCTCTTCCTTGGCCACACCTCCTGCCAACCTCTTCCTGTACCTCCGTCGTGCTCATTGAGTGCCCTTGGGTGTACACACTTGGCATTGTTGGGTTTGTGTCTTCAGACTTAGTGTACTGAATGATTTCTACACCAGGATGAGCAGACACATCATTTTGTTAGATTGCCAAAACTCCCCTTAAGGCGTTGACACTGATCTGCATTCCCACGATCAGATCTGCGTGTGCCTGTTCTCACAGCTGTGCCAGCAGTGTCACTTATTTGCCAGTTTGATGGATAGGGACTGATTTCTCACTTTGGAAGAAACTTTCTGCCTTTGCTGTGTTTTTCTGTTAGGATTTTGGTCTTTCTTCTCACAGTGTTTCAGAGTATTTCAGAGGAGCACCCTTGATCTTTATCTGTCGTGTTTATTGTGGGTAATCTCTCTCCTTTGCCCCTTGTTTTTGACACTGTCTGTGGCTCCTTCGCCTCCCAGTCGGTCTCACCCTTTCTTCACTGCATGTGGTTCTGAGTCCCAGTGGGAAAGCTGGCCTCACCAGCAGAGGAGCTTGCCCAGGCTTCCTTCTGGTGCCATGTAGTTTCCTTTCTTACATCTGGTCCATTTGGAGGCCACTCTTGTGTACGGTGTCAGATTTAGATCTAATTTTGCCTGTCCCCAGCTGGCCTCTCAGTTGTCCTAGCACTATTTAGTAAGATGCCTCTGTTTGTCTGATTATTTAGATGCCACCTTGGTCCTAGAGCTCCTTGCTGCTCTGGTCTGTCTGGACTTTCTGTCCTGTTATGTGTCTGGCCGTTGTGCCATCACTGTCCTGTCTTAGGTACAGCGACCTTGTGGTCTGCTTGCAGCCTTTTTGTACTGAGTGTAACTGCACACCTCCATCCTTCAGCATCTGGGATGCTGACTGATGGCTGCTAAAGTGCCTTCCCACCCTTTCTGCCCCTGCCACCCATACCTGTTACCGCTCTGCCTTTCTGTCTTGCTTTCTTTGCGCTGTTTCATGGTTCACCAATTCTCTCTTTAGCTGTGTACTTGATTGCTTAACTTACCCATCTAGTTTTAAGTTCTCGTGATTACAGATTTATTTCTGCAAGTTCCGCCTGTTTCATTTTCTACCCTGACTGACTGATTTTGACATTGATAATAGCAGATGCATACAATCCCATTTACTCCTTGCTCTTCCTTCAGAGAAGGTACAGGCTCTCATATCCCCCTTGGAAAGGGGGAAACTGAGGCACAAGGAGGTTAGGAACCTCCCTGAGTTATATAAGCACTAATAGAGGACCCTTGAACAACCCGGCTGTTTTATCAAGCAGACCTAGCATCTAGTTTTTTTTATAGTCGATGTCTTCCCTGGCCTACCACAGCCTTGGGAATTTTGATTGTGCCTTTCTGCAGACATTCTTTCTGAGTTGGTAGCTGTTGCTCCAGCCTGGGTCTCAGGCAGCACCTCGGATGCCTTAGGATGTGCACGGCACGGGCGCCCAAATTCTTCCCAGACCTCTGTTAGCTCTTTGTGGTTAGGAATTCCCAGGGTCATCTTCTTTCATGATCTGCCCCTTCTGGCAATTTCAGGCTGTTTCTGGCTTCTCTTGAGGAGCTGCAGTCCAACTCCCATCCACCCTTCTGGGAACCTTGTGAGCAACCAGGAGAGGCCAGGTCCTGAAATCGGGCTTGGGTTGTGTGCTGGTCTTTAACCCTGGGTTCAGCCTACGTCCTCCAAGGCTTTCCTTACTGTGCTGTCAACTCCGTCAGGTGCAGAGACACTTCTCTTTCTTTGCTTTGCAGCAGTGCTGCTAGTTGGCTTTCTGGGGAAGGCCTGATTCTCCCAAGCAGCATTCTCTGTGGGTGTGACTGAGCATGGGGTCGGGGGGTCTGGTGGGCTGAGGGCCTGACTGGCCATGTTTGTTCCTGAGGTGGAACGCTAAGTGACTTCCCACTGCCATTGTCCTCCATGGTGTGTGAAGAGCCCAGACCACTCTGCCTAAGCTCTGCAGGGACAGCCTGCTCTGATGTAAACGCTGTGGGGCCTGGGTGGGGTCCCAGCCTAGCTGAAGCTGCTCTGGGCTGTGGTCACTTTAGAGTCTCTGCTTTACACCTTCCTTCTGGGATTCTGCTTCTGGGGCATTCCTGTTAGCTCCTTTCCTCGGGGACTCTACTGTTTTGTGAAATGTGCACTGGATTCAAGCAGAAGCCAGCCTGTTTCTCAAGAGATGGCAGAGAATGGATAAGAGAAAGTGGAGCGTTTCCTTGGCCTTCCACGGCTAGAAGTTCCTGGGGTGCAGTGTGCACAGAGAGCAAGCCAAGGACCAGGCACCCCTGGCTCTGTGCTCCTCACTGCCTCCTGCTGGCAGGACGGTGTGCTTAGAGGCTGGGCTTGCTGCCTCAGAGTGGAGGGCCTGGGGACTCGGAGTGCAGGGTTCCTTTCCCCAGTTGATGTGGCCAAGAGGAAAGACCGCCTGCCCAGGATCCCCAGGCTTTGCCAGGCCTGGGACCGGGACGCCAGTCCTGGCCTCTGCAGAAACTGTCTGTTATGCCGGCTGTGTCCATGGAGGCAGAGCACCGGCCTACCGCCCTCTTCCTGTCATCGTTTTTGCAGTACTGTTGAGGAAGAGCGCATGGGGCACTGTTACAGAAAACACTGCCTTCACAGCGGGGATGTGCTGGCAGGAATGCCACAGCGCCTGGTGCACATACAGCCCTCCGTTTGTGAAGGCTAATGCAAAAGCTTTGATTTAGTCGGACTTGTAAAGAAAAGAGTGATTTGGCTTTCCTTGGCAGTGCAGAGCAGCTTGTTTTCCTAACAGAACTGTAAATAACAGGCAAGCGTCGGCTTTAGAGTGGAGGACAATAGGGGAAGTTCTTGCTCTTGGATTTTACTGCCTGGCTTTGGCTTTCTATCACATAGTTGAAGAAGAAAGGGAAATATGAAAGTGTGCAAACTCAAGGCTTCCTCTGTGACAGCAGTAGAGATGGGAGGGAGGCATTGACCTGCATCCCACCTTCTGCGCTGGGGCCTGCTGCCCCTTAGTGCCATAGTGCTGAGTCCCTCTGTGGAGAGGCCTGCGTTTACCCAGATAGCTGGCCGGCCCTCATCTCCAGCCCTGCCCCCTCTGCCCCCTTGGGTGAGTGTAGTGGAATCTGCGTGCTTTTCAATAGTGGTAGTTGTATGACCGCCGAAGCCCCTCATGTCTACCCTGCGGTTGCTGAGTTGTGACATCCCGTTCAGTTTTTGTCAAGACTTGAGCAGGCTTCTTTGTCTCCCCTCCCCCTTTGCTCAGGGGAGGGCCCAGAGCCACCCTGTGGCTGCCCACAAGGTCCAGTCCAGACTTCTGCCTGTGGTGTCGCCCTGGGGCAAAGCTGCCATCTTGCTGTTCCAGCCTAATTTTGACATTTGCTCTTCAGAAGCCTCAGCATGGAGTTTTGTGTAAAAATTCAATTTAAAATGTTCTTTTAAAGGCTCCTTTAAGGAACCTTTAGTTCTACAAAACACTGAGACCCCCACGTGTGATTTAGGAGGGGCTGGGCTGTCCTTTCCACTAAGTCACAGTGTCCCCTCTGTTCCTCACCCATGAAGTAATGGTATAGACTTCCATTCCTACGAAGTCTTGGTATTTGGTGTCGTTTTATATCTTAAATCTGTCATTTCTGCCTGCATGGTGTCACACTCAAACTTTATTTTCGGAATGTCCAAAGAGCTATCAGGCTAGGACAGCGTTCTGTGTTCTGTGGATCGGGACAGCTGGCGCCTGCTGTCTTCATGGCCTTTGACAAATGACACCCAATATGGTGGCCCGCAGAGGGCACCTTGAGGCTGAGGACCCACTGTGCCAGTCCTGCTATGTGGTGTGAAGCCCCTGTGCCTCTGCAAGTCTTTTTAGTTGCAAGCAGGAAGGGTGATGAGCACCAGCAGGGGGCGGCCGCAAGTCCGGTTCCACTGGAGTACATGGGGCCCAGCCATCCTCTGCGGAGGGCCCCCAGCGCTGCAGAGCTCTGCCACCATTATCAAATCGAACCCATGCTGCCTAACCTGGCAGAAGTCACCCCACACCTACAGGACTGAGCCAGTCCACCGGTCCCCACCAGTGTGATGAACACTGTGGCATCATGGGGTGGGTTCAGGGCTGCCCTGCAGACACCCATGCCGTGCTCTTCAGTGAACATATGGGTGGTAAGTCCCCCAGTTTCTTCTGACCCCTGCGTGGGGCCTGACCAGCCCAGCTTCTGGGGAGGTGGCTGGGGCACCCAGGATATAGGTTGGGAACTCACAGTGCCTTCAGGCCTTCCCATGGCCTCAGGCCACGGCTCATTGGCACTGTTGCTGGGCAAACCTCACCCTCTGGGGTCTGCACTCTTCCTTTTGCTCTGGGAGATACCCTCCCGAGTCCCCAAGGAGTGACTCTGGGACTGAGGCAGGAGTGGCAGCAGCCATCCTACCACGACCATGATCCTTCCAAGTTTCCTAGACTGGGGTCCGGGACAGAGGCCCTTCCTGTCCGGGGAGTGAACTGGCAGCACTTATGAGTCCAGTTTTGGGAACCAAGAAGGAGAAATAATATATGAGAGACAGGCAGGCTGTCCTCTGCCACCTCCTGGTAGCTACTTCTGGGGTGAATTGAAATCTCCCCACCCCAATGTCTTGACATGTGCCTCTGGTTTCTGGTTGCTCCTGTGTTCAGACAGAGTCACTGGGTGTGTGCTCACAGACCTCCTGCTGCTGGGCCTTGCTCTGAAGGGACAGGTCTTCTTTACTCCTTCATCTTCGACCCACCTGCTCCGTGAGATGATGAGGGTCAACATCCAGGGGGTATGGCTGTGTGTGAGAGAGTCTCAGTAGGTGAGAGACCTGCCTGTGTCAGCGGACCACAGCCGGTATCAGCTGAATGAGTGGACTGGCTTTCTTAGCGTACAGCTGTTGGAAAGGTAGTGCTTCGTTGCTGAGCAGCGTGGCCCAGGCAGGCTGCAGTTAGGATATAATCTGAATGACTGGTGGCCAGGTCCTAAGCTAACTTCGAGTGGGCCACCAGTGCCTCAGGGGGCTCAGGTGCTCAGTGTGTGTGTGACTTAGAGGAAATAGTTCAAATGTTTAGTGGGGCCCCGGTCAGGGCAGCCCTGGCCTCGTCCCCCGACTGGCACCACTGCTTCTGGAATGTGAACTCTCCAGCTGTCCCCCTTCCTTTGCCCAGGCTGGAACTAGATCAGCACAAAAAGAAAAAGCACAGCTTCCATAAGAAGGGCACAGATTAGGAAAATGAGAATGTTCCTAGGGGCCTGTTCAAGAAGCCCTTCACCAGTTAGCTTAGGGCCCAGTGTCCAAGTGGAGCTGTGATCTGGTTCTGAGCACTTGGAGGCTCCCGTGTCCATCTCTGCAGCCACCGGCCCTCTGATCTCACCTCATGCGTACAATTTGGGACCTGCTCTGTGGGCCTCAGTCTCTGGGTGCTTTACCTTGCTTGGCCATTTGCATCATTGTCATTACACAGCGGGGCACTCAGCAGAGGAATAGCTCAAAGCAGGCAGCCCTGCCAATGGCAGCCACCATGCCCTGTGCGTGCTGCTGCTGCCTGGCAGTTTTGCTGTACCTGTCTGCAGGGCTCCAGGTACAAGCTGTCCCTTGGGCAAATGTCCCACTGAGCCCCAGCTTCCTGTCCTCCCTTGGACATCACTCTTAACAGCTGCCATTTGCTTTTTGTTTGACCTGTGAAATAGCTTCCTCAACAAGCGTGTGCTGGCTCTGGTTCCAAGGAGAGTGGAATCTGAATTCCACTAGCCACTGATATGTCCTTCTGCCTCGAGCACTGCTCTGCACAGATCCCCACAGCAGTCCAGGGAGTTGGGGACATACGGAGGCCAGGCCTGCACCTGTGGCTGGCAGGATGCTGGCATGGTGGTCACAGTGATGAGAAGTTGTACATTCTCACTCGGCAGGGGCACAGCTGTTCACCCTAACTGCATGGCTGCTCCAACCCCCTCACTCAGCAAGCCTGTCATGGTTTAACAGTGGCGCCCGTTGTGCCCAAGGCCCCTTACGTGTTAGCCAGCCAGAGGGCTGCTCCTGCTGTGGAGGGCCTTCTTCTAGATGTGAGGACGGCTGCTCAGGATGATGCTGGAGAAGTCCTGTGATTCCCCACCTTGGCTGTCGTGGTCAGCCTCCTTAGTCCAGGGCTCCATGCAGCCCTGCAGTCAGAGGGAACGGCTTCCGCCTGCCTTGCTGGCATTACAGTATTGATGCCAGCGGCGTGCAGTTGGGGTGCCATATCAGTGATGCCCCTTAGAGCATCCCAGATAAGCTGAGATGAGGGCTGAGGAGAAGGGGAGTTTGCTTCTGGGATGACGCCTGGCAGGCTGTGGGGACGCCTGCTCTGGGGCTCTGCCACCCATGGAAGCCTCTGCCTGGAAGCTTCCTAACCCTGGTCCCACCAGGCCTCACTGGGGGGGAATCTGGCACTAACTACTGCCTGCCTCTGACCCTATGCGGAATTCATCTTGTCCTTCTGGCCCAAAACCTCTTTCCTGTGCGGGACAGTAGATGATGACCCATGTGTGCCTGATGGGTGAGGAGGAAGAGGAGTGGAGCCCTGTGGGAGACTGCTCTACCCTGGAGATGCTGCTGCCCTGCACCGCTTTGGTGTGGTGAACGTTTGTGGTCCAAATATAAATAGTATTGGGGTGTTCTTTGTGAGTCTTGGGCCAAAACCCTGGTGGTGATCCTCGTATCATCTGCTTGTTACGTAATGTGACAACATGGATGTGAAATGGAAACCAGATGTCAGGGTGGAGCAAAGAAATTCTTCCCCAGTGAGCCTGGCAGAGCAGGCTGGAGTTTTCTCCTTGTTAAAGCATTGAACACCCTTTGGAGGAGTGACTGGAGGGGCTTCTGGAGCGGGCAGAGGTCTTGGCTGAAGGTAAAGTGCCGATTTGGTGTAATTAGCTTTCCTTTAAGAAACTTGTAAAGGATTTTCTGTGCTCTGTTATGTAATCATGCAGTGTCCTTCCTAGTGACCAAGTGCTTGTTACCTAGATCAGCTTAGATTGTTGAAACTCAGCCTTTGGGGGCTGCTGGGGACACTGGCTCCGCGATTGTGTGGTGGTGGGCTTGCTTGTGTGGCGGGAATGGGTGGCACTGGCACCACTCTTCGTACGGTCTGTGTTGACACACAGATCTCAGTGGGGTCTGGTCTCCAGAGGCAGCAGACCAGACATCTGTGGTGATTGGGCCCCTGGGCACGCCGGGCCATGCAGGAAGGTGAGACGGCTTGTACCCCCACCCTGCCGTGTTGACTTGGCTCTGCCTGGGCCCCATTGGGCTGCAAATGACGTGGGTCTTTGCCCTTTGAAACATGAATAATTACTTGTAACTCAGCCAGAGTAGAAGCATGGCTCTTCGCCTGCTAAGAGAGATCACTGGCCCGGGAGGGAGGCTGTGAACATCACTGACTACAGACCCTTCCCTTTTGAGACCATCAAAGCCTCATGCAAGTATTGAATTCCTACTAGGAAGGTTTATTGCCAGATGCCACTCAAGTGATCCTGTTGTCCTGTGTCACCAGGCCCAGCCAGGGAGGGAGGAGGGAGGGGATCCATTGCAGCTGTCCTGCCCACTGCGACACCAGCCCCCACAATGGTGAGCTTCCCGATGGCGTGTGCCCTGCTGAGTGTGTTCATGCCACCTCTTGCATATCCTCAGTACACCTATAAAAGTACACAGAAGTCATACTTTTATGACTCTCCCCTTTCACAAATTGGGAACCTGAGGCCCAAGAGTGTTAAGTGGCCAGGTTAGGCCCTCATCCTTGGATCCAGCCAGGCAGAGCCTTCTCCAGCACATTGCTTTGTGGTCACATGTCCCTGGGTATCTGCTGCTAGGCGTTGTGTGTTCAGTTGCAGGCAGACCTCAGAAGTGAAGGGCAGGAATCCTGGCACCAATAAAGTTCCTAAATCCACAGCACTACCCTGGAAGGGAAACAGGAAACAATCGAACATCCTCACTCCCCATCGCTTGTACCAGAGGTGAATCTGAAGATGGTGTGCCTGACAGTGCTGGTGCAGGTCAAGTGTGGGGGTCACAAAGTTGTCTAGGCAGGCGGTGCTCCTGGGGCTGTTCTCCTGAGCAGGTGCTGCCCTCGGACTTCTCAGAAAACACAGGGTCATGTGCGTGAAACCCCAATAACCCCACAGGCTTGGGGCAGGTCGGGGCCTGTGGGGGACCTGGGGGTGTGACATGCAGCAGGGGTCTCCCTGTGTGAGTGAAGAGTGTTCTTCCTAGGTCAACAGCATGTCCTAGGTCAGTGTGTGGAGCTGCACAGACATTGTACAGGACATTGGAAAAGTGGTCTTTCCAGAGCCACTCAGCCCTCTGAGAGCTTCAGAAATCTACTTGCCCTACCAGGTCCCAGCCATGACCCGCAGGCACCACCAGAAGGCCACTCTCCAGTCTGTTTCTCAATGTGTCCCCCTCTTCTAGCTTCTCAGAGTGATCCATGGTTCCCTAAGGGTCCTGCACAGGTCCTGCATCCCTGACAGGATGGCCACTCAGGCATGGAGCCCACCCAGCCAGAGGGACTATGGGCTTTCCTGGGCTCTCCTTTTCCTGCACGGAAGGGTTTCCAGGTCCTGGGCACCTAGGGTGGAAATAAAGGACAGAGCTGAAGGGGAGTGTGGCTTGAAAGGTTTTCCCAGCAGCCAGCCCTTTGCAGATTCCCGGGTAGAGGGCCAGGGGATGGGCGTGTGAAGGATAGTGCTGCTCATCCTGGCCGAGGCTCTGTGGCCCCTGCTGACCTGGCCAGAATCCGCCCATGCACCCCTGAGGCCCCTTCCGGAAAGTCCTCTTCACCAAGCTATTGGTCCTTGTGAAGGACGGGTGGGGAATGAAGCTTGGGGCAGGCGGGGCCTGTGTGGGACCCAGGGATGTGGCATGAAGCAGGGTCTCCCTGTGTGAGTGGAGCGTTTCCTTCCTGGCTGGCACCGCATCATCACGTGTAGGCGAGAGGCAGAGTATGTCAGGCCGGGTGGGACAGGACAGTTTGGCCAGGGTCAGGTGTGCCCCACACACAATCGTGGCTGATGCCCTGAGGGCCACATGTTCATTGGAAGGGTGCTGTTCTCAGTGCTGGTCACTGACCTGAAGGAGCTGGGTCAGGTTTCCCTGTCCCCCCCGGTGGGCAGAGGAACCTCAAAGTCACTCTAGAGGTGAACTTTCCCTGCATTCCAAATTTCCGAGACTCTGGGGAGTAGCAGGAAAGTAAGTGGAAATGGAATCAAATTAGGAAGATGCCATCAGGGCACGATGGGGTTCCCCTAACACAGACCCGTCCAGAGACAGACTGACTTTGGCAGTGTCCTCAGAGACTAACAGCCATCAAGCACAGTCTGAAGGACAGCTGTCCTCATGCATATGTTAGGCTGTCTGGGTCCCTGAGCATCATTTCAGCGGTGAGGGAGCCCCTCTACAGAGAGGCATCTGAAGTAATCGTGGCCCTGAGTTTCTCCATAATGCCATCCACCTGGTTAGTTTAAATGTTTAGATTCAAGGCTCACAGAGCATCTTGTTTCCATTGTGCTTACCAGCGGGGAGTGAAAAGTGTTCTCTCTGGATTTCTGTGTATTAAATTGTGTGCAGGTGCACATTGGTGTATGTAGTATGTCTAAACTTGGACCATTTGTGTAGGGTGTGGCTACAGTTGAGCCAGTGACTAACTGAAACTAAGCTGCACATACCTAAAATATTTGAACATGATGAAAACCAAATTCAGTTCTTATTTTTCTACAAATCTGGAAACTCCTAGAACTTGTTTTTGCCTTCATTTTCAAATTGATTCATGCAGAAATAGTGTTTTTCATAAAAGAAAAGAAAAGGAGACACTGGAGATTCCCTTGCCCTTCCTTTCTGGGCCTCCCCAGAGAAAAGGGCAGAAGTGAAGGCCTGGTCGCTAACAGCACCTGCCTCACACAGCACCTGGGGGTGCTCTCTGCCCCGCAGAGGAGAGGCAGTTGTGCAGCATGCCATTGACTAGGCCTGAGCAGAGCTGTCGGGTCCGGAGGTATAAGGGATGCTCCCTGGCCATTGTCCTGAAAATGCCAGCAGTGACAAATGTGGTCTCCTCACATCAGCTGGCTGGGTACCCGCCATGCAGCACCCTCACCAGCTGCTCAGGTGGAAGCCAACAGTGAGGCAGCTGTCAGAGACAGCAAGACAGACAGCAGCTGGACACGGTACCCGTGCGGCCCAAACTGGTCTGTCTTCTTTGCTGAGTTGCAAGGCTGTGATGGCTGTGTTGGCCCTACATGAAAGTTTTACAAACCAAGAGCCCCGCTGGCCAGAGGGGAGTGCTGGATTCTCCTGCGTGACCAGAGGTGGCACGTCTGCACTGTGTGGACCATCCTGGCCGCCTCAACATAGGTCACCATGGAGACTTTGGGCTCCAAGGCTTTTACCTCTTCATACGTATATGTTTTTGCAAAATTTAGAAGAACACTACACGGAAACTGGAGACCTGTCCCAGAGTGACAGCAAATGTCCCCTTCTGGTAAACCATTTCGGAAGCGTTTTCCCCATACAGGTTCATGTGGCACAGGGGTCACTGCCTCACCAAGGGTTCCAGACTCCTGGGGAGGAGACCCTGTCTCCCACGTAGTTCTTCTCTCCAATGTCTTTTCTTTTCTTTTTTGTGCCAGGGATCGAACTCGGGGCCTTGCCCTTGCAAGGCAGGCAGCAGAACCACTGAGCCAAATCCCCAGCCCCTCTCCAATGTCTTTTAAAGCCTAAGGAGTTTGCAGGACTTCAACAATTCACTTTGCACCCTGAGGCTGTAGTTGTTCGTGAGTTTTGTGTTGCACCCTCTGTCCTCATGGGAGCTCTGGGGTGAGCAACTGTCAGAGACAGCAAGACGGACAGCAGCTGGACACGGTACCCGTGCGGCCTGTGCCATTAATTTGCCAATTCAGATCGTTCATAATGCAGGTGTCACCACATCACCAGCAGGTACCATTTTGTGTGTATGACATGACATGCGTTGTGTTCCCAGGGCTTATCTCATTTAACCCTCCTCACGGTGTTAATAAAAGTGCCTACAATGTGTTCCATTCCGCATGTGTTCCATGCCCCAGGGTGTTTACTGGCTGACATTCTTGCTGCAGGCTTTGCATGAATGCAGCTTTCAGCCTCCCCGGTGGGTGAGACCAAGGAGCTGGCTGTGCCAGTGGTCCAGTTCTTGAGCATCTGCAGGCTGCAGCGAACAGGCTGGCACAGGCCCTGAGGGCTGCGGGAGTCTGGGGCCGGCAGGCTGGACAGGCACTGTGCGGAGTGTTGACAGAGGCTTGGGGAGCCTGGAGCCGGAGAGAGAAGCTTGCGACATGTGGCCTGTGTAAGAGCACGGAGGGAGGATGAAGCTGCCATGCTGCTTTTTAGGGATGAGGGATGAGGCCCTTAGTTGTTCCTTGATGCACTTTACAAATGAGCAGTTTATAAAGTCAACCTCTTGGCCAGGCATAGTGGTGCTCACTTGCAATCCCAGCACTTCGGGGGCCAAGGCAGGAGGATCTCTGTGAGTTCAAGGCCAGCCTGGGCTACAAAGCAAGACCCTGTCTCAAAAAAAAAAAAAAAGTA
>NW_022900928.1:134460297-134508765 GCF_012274545.1 Fukomys damarensis | reverse complement strand
TGTATATATGTATATATATAGCTTACTTTTTATGTATCTGTATGCATATTAATAAAAAGATGATCTCAACAGCCTTTGGGGCTGTCTTGAATCTTTTACCTGAGGCAACAACTCAACTTGTCAGTTTTGTTTTGTTTTGTTTTTGGTACTGGGGATCAAACTTGGGACCTTGTGCTTGTGAGACAGGTGCTCGAACCACTGAGCTAAATTCCCAGCCCAACTTGTCGGTTTTTAACTGTGAGTTTAAAAGAACTTATGTGGAAACATTAGGATCACAAGAGGAGTTTGAGAGACAAGAGTGGTTGCCATGAGAAAGGAAATAAGGACGAGGACATTGATGTTCTAGCTGTGCCTGGCTGCTTGCGTCAAGCCCCCCTGGCCCTGCAGGACTTGGCCGGCACCCCGTTCCTCTGCTAGGCTGTGTAGGGGCGCCTGGTGGTGCCTGCAGAAGAACAAAGGATTCTATCCTTTAGGGTGGTGATGGTTCCTGAGGCCCGGAAGTGCACTTTTCAGCCAGATGCAAGCGAGGCAGATAGAAATGCAGTAAAGAAGGTAAAAGGCAAAAGAGCTCATTTCCAGTCTTCAAGCCATTGGAGTTTCCAGAGTATCTGTCCTTTCAAAAGCCACACCATTCCTGTTCCTGTTCGTCTTCCCCTGTCTAGGCTGGGAAGCTGGGAGTTGGGGGTGGTTTTGGGGTGGAGCTGGGTTTTGTGTCCCTTTCCTTGCAGGGCCTACACAGAACTCTGAGCTGCTTCGTGTGCCAGGGTGCCAGCATCTCCCACCTGGACAGCTCTGAGGACTCGTGACCTGAGGTGGGGGTCTGACGCACAGCGCCCAGTGTCTAAGCAGTGCCCATGCTTGTCACTTCCCTGCCTGAGCTGCCTGGCCCTTCCTTCCAGAGTCCACAGCCCCCATGTGCCCTGTAGGAGGATGTCAGTGCCTGTACCCAGACACTCAGCAAGCCCTTGCTCCAGGGACTTTTGGGCAAGGAATAAGTAGAGCACGTTGATGGGTGGTTTTCCTGCAGGGCCACTCCTAAGGCCAGTGGAGGGCAGGGAAACTTGCTGTGTTCTTGGGCAGGCAGCCTGGCCTGGGGTTGGGGCTGGTTTGTTCCTGCCAAGTGTCTGATAACTTGGTTCCTTCCACTGTATAGCTGGAAATAGGGAAGGACCCTTTGAGAAATTTAGGGTACAAAATCATGGACTCTCCTGAATGGAAGCTGTTTCTTTCCAGACCTCCTGCTGACTGAGTCATGTTGAGGAAGGCAGAGCTGGGCCTCTGACCAGGATTCCATGGAAGGACAATCCTATGAGATTTGCTTATCGCTTTAACTTGAGAAACCAGATTAATTTGCTGCCAGTTTTGCCTTGCCCTTGACTTTGATGTGAACTTGCCCAAGCATCCCTAGAAATTTCAACTCCAGGCTTCCTATTATAACTGGGTTCTAGACTCTGAACACTGCCTGCCATTCATAGCAAAGTGTCCCATGCACTCCTTGGGGGAGAGCTGTTCTTGAACAGAAGAGAGCTCTTGGTTTACATAGTGGAGCCTGGAGGAGGAACAGCTTCCTTGTCCCTGTAGACTGAGCATAGTGGCATTAGGAAAATTTTCGTGCGATCTAGTGAGCTGTTAATGGCATCATCATGATTGGCTGTTTTCCATGGCGAGGGAATTATCCAGACTGGTAGTGCAGGACTTGCAGACCTAGAAAAGATCAGTGGCCTGGGTCTCAGGCATATCTCCTCAGCAGTGGTGATTGGCAGGCTTCTGACTGAGAAGCAGAGTGTGTCCAGGCATGCCATGTAGCAACCATACCACACGGTAGCTGGTGGCATTGGATTACAACTTCCTCTACTTTTTCTTCATGCAGAAAACAAATGAGACAGTGGCAGGAGTTAGAAAGGGACCCCGTATGAAGGCCTGGTTTGGCCTTACTGGCTTTTGGCTGTGCTTCCTCCAGGATCATGGCTCCTCATGACAGGTCAAGGACAAATCCAGTGGGGCTCACCAGGTGGGGGCGGCATTCCACAGCAGGGAGAAATGCTCCACTTCCACGAAACCTGTGGTATGAGACACTTTTCAGAACAGAGCTTGTTCAGAGGGGAGATTCCCCCTACCCAGTGGGTGCCTCTGGCCAGTAAGTAAAGAAGGGGAAGACAGGCTGGCCCCTGTGGGAATGGGGCTGGTCCATGTGGCGAGGACAGGCATTGAGGATTGAGCCGTACCACCTAGGGCCCAGGGGAGGGACAGATCCTGTCTTCGTGGATGAAGGAAGGTGGACCAGAGAAGGGCAGCATGTTCGGAGGGCCTGATCCTGGGGAGGGTGCCACCTAGACTCTGTAGGTGCCTCTGCAGGCCTTCCTGGGACCCAGGAGAGAGTTAAAGGACAAGAGACTGAGCTTCCCCTTTTCACTCAGGCAGGAATTGTGGAAGAGGAAAAGGAGGAAAAGAGCAGGAGGGGGAGCATTTGAGGTATCTTGGACGCTTTGGGGCTCACTTGGAGGTGAAGGGGCACTGTTTCCTGTGTTTCCCTTCCTGTGCAGCCTCTTCCATGTTTGTGTATTGAGTCAGGCGCAGTTGGGGATTTTTTTTCCTGTTCATTTGGAAGAAGATGAGCAGATACTGGGCTACAGAGGCAGCTTGGTAAAAAGCAGAGGCCTCCATTTCAAAACTTTCTTGAAGAGGACATGATGATTGGTACACTGCCTATTAGGGAGCCACTAGCTGAGGTGGCCACCAGGCACTTCAAACATGGCTAGTGCAGCTGTAGAACTGAAAGCAAAAGAAATTAAGTTAGGTTTTAATTTATACAACCACATGTGGCCAGTGGCTCCCTGCAGTGTCACCATGGGGACAGCCTGGGTTTTAGTTTGCTGGGGGGCCCTTTGAGCACAACTGGAACACATGCAGTCGCTCCTCCTGCATTTCCTGTCAGTGACACTGGGGCCTGGAGCAGACCTGGAGCATCTGCACAGCGACTTGGTGAAGGCCTCTTCCGCTGGGAGTCCATGTGCATTCTCAGGGCTGCTTGGAGGCTGGCAGTGAGTGCCGTTCTGAGGGACTGCTTGGAGAGGCCCCTTCATTGCAGAAGTTCCCTCAGGGGCATGGATGCAGGGCCTTCTTGATGGGGCTCAGGAAGTTCACAGAACAGAACTGTAGGAGTCCTTTGGAGGATGGTGTCACTCAGCTTCTGTCCACTGCCACCCGCTCCCCAGCACTCCAGGTGTTTGCTGTGCTGCGACTCCAGCAGTTGTCACTCCACAGGTTGGGCTTGTCTGGAGTCTGTCCCATGCTGTGTGCCCAGGAGCCAGGTGGGCACTTGGCACAGTGGCTGAGCAGGCAGGTGGCCTGGACTCCGAGTAGCGTCTGTGGCAGTCATTAGTCAGTCTACCCTCCGCTCCCCTCCCTCAAGGAGTGCATAGCATTGAGCCCAGGAGTTGATTTTGGTCGCTCACCTGTTAAACATTAATGCAAATTGCTGTGTGCGGCAGAGTGGCTCAGTCTGCTGTACACCTGCAGGAAGTGTCACCCTCCTCGCAAGCATCTTTCTTGTTGTTACATCTGAGTGCTTGCGTCATGTGAGGAATGAGAGCATCTGCTGATGATCAGACCATCTAAACATTTTGTTCAGATGGTTACGTAAATGACAGTGACCTCAGCCTGTTGTCGCACATGGTCTGCCCCTGAACTGGAGTAACTTTGCTGCTCCACTCCTATCAGAAAAAACTAACAAAAGCACTGCTTATAGGATGCCCCATGATGACGTATGTTTGCTCCAGTGTTGACCATCTGGTGTGTTGACTTTGGAGAATATTCATGGTGGCACATGCCACCCGATTCTGATTTCTGAGTATTTGCAGCAGGAAGTGGGATTTAACAAAGGAGACACATCCTGACAGCTTGTTTTTCAAGAATAGTGCCATTCATCCTAAAGCACATTTAAATCTCTGATCAACTGTTAGTAGTTAGGTATATTGTCATTTAAGTGCCCCTGTCTCCTGTCCTCATAAATGAAATGTAGTGATGTCACACTGTGGGATTCTGGATTCATGAGATTTAGCCATGATTTATAGCTTTGTAAGAATGGCAGAACACTCTTATGTGTGTTGATCTCTTGCATGGTGATCACTGAGATTTCAGTGAAGCAGACAGAGCCTGGAACACAGATGCGGCAGGGACAGTCCCAAGAGGTTGGTTTTGAAGACTAAGTGAGGAATAGCCCTCGGAGTGCTTAGCTTTTGCCAAGTGACAATGGCAGTTGCAACAGTGAGGGTGGGTGAGACTGGAACACTGCAGTGTGCGCGCCTGGCCTTCAGGTTGCCCAGGGTCTCCCCTGGGACTCAGGCCTGGAGTGCAGTGGTCCTTGCTCTGTGTCCCTGTGATACCCAGGGTGTCTGCCAGCCTTCCTGAAGCCTGCATGTCACCCAGGTCTGCTTGTTCCAGGAGCACCCAGTCATCCTGTTTCCTAGTCTGCTTTCATCGGAACATTGGTTAGAAGAGTTATTTGGTTTTGTGTTGCTTGTTTATGTTTTAGTCCATTGAATTCTTATTTTGGGAGATGCATTCACCCCTTGTGATTTCAGCAAACAGATTTGCATACCTTGAAGCCAGGAAGCTGTCCACAAGGTGGTTGGTTCCAGTTTTCTTCAGCATCTTCCCACACCCCTGAGACAGTGGTGGCGTGTTGGCCAAAGCAGCACTGTAATCATGTTGGACCCGAGGGCTCTGTGGCAGGGACGTGCTCTCCTGGAATCAGAAGAACATCATTTGCCTTTGTTTAGAAACTTTGCTTTGAAATTTTAGGTCTCCATTTTCTAAAAAGTTTCACAGTGATGAATGTAGCCTGTGATTCCCCTTCTGTGTTTGTGGTGCCAAGTGTGGCAGAACCCTGTGCCCACTGGGACCACACAAGGAAGACACTGATGCGATGGCAGAAGCTGCTAGGAGCTGACCTGACCCAGGGCATGCACTAAGTGATGGCAACCTCTGTGCGCTGCTGGTGTGGCCTGGAGCCCCCGGACTTTGGTAGCTGATATGGAGCAGAGCTGTGGAGGGAAGGAGGGCCACCTGTCTCACAGGCAGCCTCTGGAGAGTTCTCTTGCTTGAGCTCACAGCAGTGTGGTGAGATTCTACCATCCCCAGGCCACAATGCAGGATGGGAAGCCATGCCACTGTGTCCCGGCCTGTGCTGTCCTCCTAGCTCTGGGTGCAGGGATGACACAGAGCTCCGGTCCCATCCTGCAGGGCCTTGTGCAGCCGCACTGTGCTGTCTCCCGGGTGCAACAGCCTCGCCCAGAGTGGAGCCCAGCATGGAGGCCTGAGTTCTGTGCATCTGAGTGGAGTTGGCACCTCAGGGGCGGTGGGCCTGCAGGTAGTCCAGTGGCTGCTGCTCACAAGGTGCTGGCGGCCCTGTGCAGCTGCACACCTTGTCGTTGGCCATTTCTGTCATGCTCATGCAGAGTGACTTGTGGGTCCAGAGGGTGACCCTCATTCTGGTTTACCAAGCCCACCCCCCCAACTCGTGTCCTTGACAGGCCCTGAGCAAGGGCCCAGGCAGCCCTTACAGGAAGCAGCATAAGCTTCGTCCTGGTTTGCTCTTTCTTTAATATGAAAATGAACAGAACTGGGAGTTTTGATATTTTCCTTGAGCCCAGAGAACATCCGTTGGAAGCCATCTAGATCTCTATTCGTTTCTTTTGTAGAAATAATTGAGTATTGAATGTCAAGGAAACTGGGGCCAGTAGTACCAGGACAGTGCCTCACATGAGACTGGTGGGCAGGCACAATCACTGATCCAGTGCTGTCTAAACTAATCTGCTCCCAAGATGCCCTGGACCAGGGTGGAGTCTGATCCCCTGGTCCCTCACTCCTCTAGGGCTTGTAGAGTCTGCAGTAGGTGCAGTGAGGACCCCTGTTCATCTCTTCCAGGGCACCTCTGAGCAGCACTGCCTTGGTTTGTTACTTTGTGACTGTTCAAGGGAAAAGAGCAGAAATGATCAGATAGCGTGAAGTCATTAAAAAGAAAAAGAAATGGTACAGGTGGTCTACATGCCAGCCAGCCTTGTGACCCTGATCTGTGGAGGCCCTGAAGGTGGTTGGGGCTGCAGGAAATGTTATGGGTGACCTTTAGAATCAAAGCGTTGGTGCTCAGCTGGCTGTCTGCGTCTAAACAAAGTGACCTATAACCCATGAAACCAGGGAAAACCAGAGATGCAGCCAGGTGAGAGGACATGCAGACAGGGCCGTGACCACCTGCTGCCGGGCAGAGGCTGCCAGGTTGATGTCAGGGTCTTGCTCATGGCTGAGTGAGGGTGTCTATGCCCGGGGCACACATGTGGCCAAACACGCTTTGTGTGTTCACACATGCACATATGTACTATGTGTGCATGTGTGGAGGTGTGTGCACAGGCTTTAAGACGGATGCTGAGGCTGGCTTCCCCGGGCTGTTCACACAGGGACCCTGCAGCCTGTGTGAACACACCATGATTCTGCTGTTGGTGGTTTCAGAGGGGGGGACGTTTTATTTCAGAAAATAAAGTGAAGGTCAAGAGGAGCAGCGGGCTAGACACAGACAGGGCAAAAAGCCTTAGGAGGCAGCAGCCACGGGGATGTGATGAAGGACAATCAAACCTCTGAGCCCAACTGGTGCCCTGCCTTCTTCCCTGATGATAGCACAACCTGTTTATCTCAGGACGCTGGAAGGAGTAAATACAGCTCTCTCCGAAGCCCCTCTTTGCCCAGCCATTCTTTTTACTGTCTTTCCTTGGGCCCCAGACTCGAGCTGGCCATGTTGCTGGTTTTACAGAACCTGCTTTCTCATGCTTGCTCTTGCCCTTGCCAGCTGCCCACACTATGCAGACTCCTTGGCGAGTGCTCCAGGCCTTCTGGCTGAGCCCTTTTACTCCACTAGGAGCCAGGCTTGCAGGTTTCCCTCACCTCCATAATGGCTCTTCTTGAGTGAAAACAAGCTCACTGTGGTGCCCCGGCTTCTCTCGATGCTCACAGCACTAAGCCACATGACCCCAAGGAAGGCCTGCATTGGAGTCACAGGTAAGGAAGGGCAGCATGGAACCAGCTCCTGTGAGGCTCCACCCTAACTGGGTTGCCTTAGCTGCCAGAGAGGTGCGAGGCCCTGCCTCCGCCCTGGCTGTCAGCTCCTGCTGCCTCAGATTTTGGGGTGCCCTGCTGTTTCCCCACCACCGATCTCCCCTCCTAGGACAAGAGCTAGACACACCGGCATAGGTAGGGCTCTCTGCTTTTCTCTACCCTCAGTTCCCTCAGTTCCCTCCATATAGTGGCTGTCCCTGCTTATTCCTGACCATTGCCACCACATGTCCATCCCCAGAGCTGCGTGGGCCCCAGCTTCCCATCAGTCTGTCCCTCAACTTCCAGGAGGCCCTCAGCCCAGAGGCCTGCAAGAGTTGCTATCACCTTTCCCCATGGTGACATGCTGTGTCTTGTGCTGTCTCCCCTGTTGGCCACCCTGGCCTTGGGGTGTTGCTTTCCTTCTGGAAGGGGTGACCTTTATGGATGAGCAAGGTCCTTCTCCGAGCCCTTGGCTGAAAGAGTATGTGATGGGCACTTTTCCCTGGGTACCAGTTTGACCTGAGCCTCTTGGGTGGTGTGTGTGCCGAGGGGCTGTCTGAGCCCTGAGAGCCAGTGGCTCTTCCTGCATCAGCAAGGGTGGGCTGGAGCTGGGGTGGTGCTGTGCATGGCCCAGCTCTCTCCAAGTAGGTCTCTAGTACACTTGCTGCCTTTTTCTTACTGCAAGTAGGTGATTTAAGTCCTGTTAGGTTTAGCATTTTAAGGCCTAGCATAGCAGGTGCTTCACAAATAACTATTATAGAAATTTTCTCACTAAAAAGGGTTTCTTAAGAAAGAAGGAGCCTGTAGTTGTGGCTGCCTTTGGGGTTACAGGGTATCCACGTAGCTGTGTTTCTGAAGCACCAACACCATCCAGGTGCACAGGTTAGCTTCTCAGTGTGGAATGTGTATGGATCAGAAGGGAGAGAAGCGGGGTGGCTGGGGCACAGTAGCTGTGGTGCATGGCCATGCTAGGCTTCCAGGCTACCTCCCTCTCTGCTTTTCTCCCAATTCCTGGAACTTTAGCCCCTCAAAGTAGCAAATTTCTGATCTTTATGGGGTGGGCTTGGGTCTTTTCCTGTTGAGGCCCCTTCTTAAGCCCTGCCCTCAATGGGTAGCTTTATACCCCTTTGACTGCAGATGGTGGTGCACTTCTGAAACCTAATGTTTTGTTTGCAAAATGTTTAACATTCTTTATCAGAAGCTGGGAAGGGGGCAGGTTCTGGCCAGAGCTCTCTGGGGTAACTTCTAGAAATCCAGAAGACAGTTACTCCCTAGATTGAAGAGACCAGCAGGGTTCTGACTGGAAGGACCTTTTCTAGCTTATTATTTCATAGAAATCGTATCATGTGAACCTCTCGGTGTCCTCCTGACACTCTCTTTGGGAAAGGCAGTTCTGCTGCCTGGCTGAGCTGAACAGGTCCCTGAAAAGAGAGTAGCTTCCTGGTGCTCCTGGCTGGCGTTGGGGTGGGAGCAGAGGCTCTGGCTAGCTGTGCGCTGGGGCCTGGGGGGTGTCCCCAGAGTGTTTCTAGAGGGATGTGCAGCCAGTTTTTTGAAAGATAAAACCATACCTACTGGAGTTTACTAGTTATTGTTTGAATAACTTAAAAAGTGGCATTGTTCTCACTGGATCAGGCTTTGCTAGGGAAGCCATTGGGTGCTTTTTTACACCCAGCTTTTGGGCCCTTATAATTTCTGTTGGTTACGTACATAACAGGTGGGCCCTCAAAAGTCCCTGTGAAAGACAGCTTCCTTGTTTCTGATCTGTTGCCTCTTCCAAAAAAAAAGAAAAACAGTCACTTCTACCTCTGGTCTGATAGTTTGTGATTGTGAATATTCGGAGTCTTTCTGAATCACATGCATTGTTTGACTTCACCCATTCCTTTGAGTGCCTGGATATATATGCTTTTATCTGCTTTTCTAGAATAAAGAGATGCATTTTAAATAAGGGTTGGTGGGCCTGTTTTCAGGTCTTGTGCACTTTCCCACGGTGGCCCGGTATTCATCAAGGTGCTCAGTCACTGCCTGCTTGCCATGATTTCCTTGGCTCCAGGCTTGGGGACAGCAGTGTTTACTGGATTGCTGTTCTTATTGCAGAAGTTTTCAAAGGCCTTTGCGTCACACATCCAGCAAACAAGAAGTGCTGGACAGGGCTCTGTGTTCACTGCCCTCGGGGCTGGGGTGAGCTCAGGGCCTCTCCCTGACTGTGTGGCCAGAAGCACCAGGTCAGTGCTTGCTCTGCAGGTGCTCCTGGGGGGATGCTGCCAGGTGCGCCTGGAGACGTGGGGCCTAGCAGCGCCTGCGAGCTGGGAGCTCTGCACCTAGCAGAGCACCAGGACAGCCAACCCCTCCCCCAGCCTTTAGAAGCAGGCCAGTTCCCTGTGTCCCTGGACTTGCCCCCCTTGCCCTACCATCCTGGGAACACCACCCTCCTTAGCTGGCCTCTGTCCTGGTGATCTCCACTGCCAGACTGCACGCAGAAGGCAGAGTAGTGGCAGGAGTGAACTCTTCAGAACAAAGGCTTGTCTTCTGCAGCCTGTGCCAAGGGAGGGGCGGGACCCTGCAGGCTCTATGAGCCTTGGCCCTTTCTCTGAAAGATGCTGGTGGGCATTTAAAATCTTCCTTAAGATCTTTTAAATGTATAGACTTACAAGAACAAAACAAAAAGCATACATATAGATAGCTCCAGTGCTCCTCCCTGCCAACTAGGGCTGTGAAGTAGAAATTAACCTAAATTAGGAAGATAATTGTTCCTGTGTTAATTGCAGGTTGTCTTCTAAAGCTGCTTTCATCCTCCAGGCCCAGGCAGCAGGCTGGCTGCAGGCTCTCCCATGGATTACTGCGCATTGAGTTCCAGAAAGTGGGGACCAGATTCGGTGTTTCCCCCACTCAGCTCCAGCTTCAGTCTCTGGGTGACAAGCTGACCTTCACCTTGAAATCCACTCAGGGCTGCCAGTCCCCTCAGGCCCCACCCACCTCCAGCCCTTCCACACAGGCGACATAAACAAACACCAATCTATTTTCAGTGCCCCGTTTGCTGTCACAACTGTTGTGGCTTGTGTGCACTGGCCAGAAAGGCCATCCTTGGCCCTGCACCTGCCATAGATGCCTGCATTTGGCCTCAGCCCACCTGGGCTGGCCCTGGCAGGTGAGGATGACTTGCTGGGCTTCTTGGTTTTCTCATGATGCTTGAGATAGGCCTCAGAGTGAGATGCACTGAGCAGAGCCTCAGGGAGCATTCCGTTGGGATGTCTTTGTTAGGAACTTGGTGTTTCTTTGAAAGCCCACAAAGACGTGTGGTCATCCCATGTGGCACACAGCATCCAGTGGAGGTGGGCACTCTCTTCTAAGTGGCTTTTCTCCTGTTTTTCTTCCATTTTCATGCTCCCTGAATCGTTTATTCTATTAGTCATAACTGGGTAAAAATCTTCAAGTAAAAATCTCAACCTCAGTCACCCGTGTGCCATGAATGAACCCCCCCTCCCCTCCCAGGTGGTCCAGTTGTGAGGCACACCAGGGGTGCACGCATGAGCATGTTCACCTCTTTCTGAGCCTGAGGATCAGAATCCCTTATCCTTCTGAATGTTTCTGTCAGTGATACTGGAGGGTCCCAGGGTCTTTAATTTTCCACTGACCTCCTCCCCTCAACACACATGCAGAAGTGTCCTTCAGCAGCGAAGATGAGCATGCATTGCTGCTGGGTGTTCATGTCATTGCTCACGTCCCTTTGCTGTGGTTGCTGGTGCTGGGTGTCCCCATAGCCTAGCCTTGTGGAACTGGATCTGACCATGTCAGATGGGGAGACCCTGGGTATATTCTCCCAGCCCCTGAGGGCTCACTGTATCAGGTGAGGCTGGCGCCTGCTGTGTAGAACCAGCCCTGCTCCTACTTTAGTTTCATGGTTTCTCCTCCCCCTGAATCCCAGTCCTCCAGGACACTTTGTATTTGTCCCTTTTCGATTTTGTTTCTGGCACAATGCTGGGCCCCATTGTTGGAATTTGGTAAGGGTTTAGTGAGGGAAGGAGGAAAAAGTTATTACTTGAAATTGCTTCAGGCTGGGGATTTAGCTCAGTGGGTTCCACTGCCTGCCTCACAAGCTCAAGGACCCAGTACTAAAAAAATAAAGGAAAAAGAAAATGCTTCACCACTGCATTGGCCTGGAAATACGCAATGCATTATTGGAAGGGTTAAATTCAAAAGTAGCTCTGGGTGACACTGACTAAGCCAGACACAGGACTTGCCTTTTGTGGTTAATACTTTTTGTTAAAAGCAAAACAACAGCCAGAAACCTTCCTTGCCTCAAGGCCATAAAGATAACTCCCTGTATTTTCTCTTACAGCTTTTGAAGTTTTGTCTTTGCCTTTGGGACTCTGGTGCTTGTGTGTGGAGCAGGTTTGGGAACAGCCCGTTTTCTTCCCTGGCTTGCTGACCCTCCATGTGAGCTGTGCCATCCTGCAGGTGGCCATGCGGCCTGCCAACCGCTGTCACACTGCCATCCTGCCTGTGTGTGCACCAGAGCCTGGCTGGGGCGGGTCTCAGCCCGTTTTCCCTCCAGGGCCTTGTACATACCCTAGTGCTGTGGGGCCCTCAGCCAGTACCCCATCCCGCAGGGCCCCAGGTCCTCCTGCACTGCCACTCCCCTTCTGCAAAGCCCAGGTGGAAATTCACAGGCATTGCATGGAATATTCTAATTGAATTGGGGAGAAAGACTGGCATCTTCAGAGTATAGTTGTTTGTGTGGCATATCTTCCTATTGATTAGCTCTCCTGGGGTGTCTTTCCATAGATTTTTGTAATCTCCATAGAGGTTGTGAATAGAATACATTAAATTTATTCTTGGATAGATTATAATTGTCTTTCTGCTATGGAAAATACCTTTCTTTTAAATTAAGTTTTCTGTTGTTTGTGGAAATGCAGTTGATTTTTGTATTTTCTTTTTGTTTCTAATCACCTTGCTGTTTTAATTTCTAATGAGTTTTCTATGGCTTCTTCAGGTTTTCTAAGACAAAAGCAAATGTTGGTTGTGGTGTCAGTGTCGCCTCTCCTTAAGAATTCATCTGTCTTGCCAGTGTTATGGCTCTGGCTGGCAGGGAGTTCCAGTTTGGCCCTGTGCAGGACAGATCTGAGGCTTCCTGGGCACACTGGGCCTCAGAGGGACGGTTCCTTATATTTCCCAGGGTGAGAGTGTAGACATTTTTCAAGGTTAAGTTCATAGTGACCATGCTTCCTGCACTGAGTGGTCTCATTACCTCTGTTGTGATGAGCATCTAGTTTCCCTCCTGATTTTTGATGCGATGAATGACACCTCTAGACTTTCCACTGGAAGCCCTCTCTGGCTTCTTGTCTGAGACTCACCTCGTCTGTGCTAAACACTGTCTGTCATTTGATATTTGGCTAGATTAGGTTTGTAGTGCTTTAGGATTTTTCATCCTGTTCTTGAGTTGTAGTGGCTTGTAATTTTTTTTATGTCAATATTTTTATACTTTGCAGAAGAGTCTAAGAATAGAATAATTAATTATTTGAATGTTTGGGAAAATCAACCTCTAAAACTATTAGGGGTTCATATTTTCTTTTGGTTATTGACAGTCTAACTTTGTAATTCTTTTAGGACCAGTTTAAAATTTCTTTTAAGAACTTTTTTATTATTTTATTGTGGTGAAAGTTGTCATGATTTTTAAAAATCTTTTAAAATCTCTGCTGGATTTGTAGTTATGTACTTTGTTTCACTCTTCACCTTATTCTTTCTGATCAATCTTTAGTTTTTTTAAGAATCAATTTTTGTCTCTATCAGTCCTCTTAGATATGTGCTTGCTTTCCTGGTAATCTTTCCTTTACCTTCCTTGGCTTAATTCTGGAGTTCTTTTCTGGAGTCTCAAGTGGACACGCAGCTCCATAATCTCCAACCTTTCTTCAACACCCACTATGGTATGAGGTGTCTTTTGGCATTTTCATTTCATGCTCCGTTTTCCAGGTTGTACTGGTGGCATACACCTTTGATGTGATGGCGAAGGAATGACACCATTGCCTCTGTGGTCTTCCTCTAAAACACATAACCACACGCTCGTTCTGCGAATGTCAGACAAATCCTGGACATGAGATAGTCTACAGCATTCTCAGACAGGGCTCCTTAAAACTTCCAAGGTCATCAGAAACAAGGAAAGTCTGAGTAACTGTCAGGGCCACTGGAGTCATGGTGACCAAAAGCATCATATGGCCCTGGCTCTGAGCAGCTCTGACACATGGGTCAGTGCTGGCTTGGGCTCACTGGTCATGACAAATGTGTGTCCTAAAAGGATATTAATGAATAGAGCTGCTGTGCAGGAAGAGGTCCCCATGCATGTGAGGCTCTGGGCTGGTGCTGAGGTCTCTGTGTCCTTCCCCACTTGCTCATCATTCCTGCCTGGGTCTTGCACCCTCTTCCTTTCTGATGCATTTACTGTAGGAGCTTTGGTAGATTTCTTGGTAGTAAAATCTTTGTTTTTGTTTATTCTACCTGAAAATGTCTATTTTGTCCCCATTCTTGATGATGGCTTTGCAGATTTTCTAGATGATTTTTTTTTCCCTTCCCTTCACACTCAGGTACTTTGCTGTTCCTGGGCTTCCCTCTTCGAGCTCACTCAGCAGCACCCCCTCCCCGTGTGTCTTCTGATGGCCACATGGCACATGCTGGCTGCCAGTGCTCACATTTGTATCTCAGTGTGCTTCAGTGGGGATTGCTCTTGGTCTTTTGGCCTAAGTTCACTCTTTGCCTGTGCATTTGTGTCTTCTATCATTTCTGGGAATTCTCAGCCAGCATTTCTTCCTCTAATTGCTCTGTTGTCTTCTCTTGCTTTTGGGGCCCTGAGTAGACAATAATGTGTTCCTTCTCGTCTTACTCTGCATGGGCCTTCATCTCTCTTTATATTCTGCTCTCAATTGTGCCTCCCTCTGCTCAGCTGTTTTCTTCCTAACTATCTTCCCATATACTTAATTTTCTTTTTTGTGTTGTGTGGTATATATTGCTCAAACATCTTTGAGGCATTTCTTTAAAAGTTTGTAAGTTGAGCTTTTTATTTTTGAAAGTCTGTTTGAGTCTTTTCCTAAAATGGTTAATTTCAATAGTTCTGTAGCTTCGCTGCCCATTGCTTAAAAATAAGCCTTCAGTTTAATGCAGATGCAGGGAAACATAAATGGATTTTCTAGAAAGACACAGAAGTAGCCAGTTCTGATTCTGATAATTTGAGCAGTGGAAGCATTTGTTTGACTTGGTCTTTGATGTTTCTGCTGACTTTCAGCCCTTTATCTTTTCCCTTCTATTTGAAACCCATGTTTACTTGGTCTTGTATATGGCTAGTGTGGGAATTTGAATCAAGGATGCTTTTCTTCAAACAAGAATCTTCTCTCAGCTCTGCTCTCAGCTTAAGTTGAGTATTTCTTATTTCTGGCTGCCTAAGAATTTCTGTACTGGTGGTGAGCCCAGCCATGTGCCAGAAGCCCTCTCCATGCAGAATCGAGGTTTCCACAGTGCAGTTGCTTGTCTGGCACCATCTGCCTGTCCCAGGAGGGAATGTTCCAACACTGCACCAGCATCCTCTGGCCCACCTGCTCCCACTCCCAGGTTTCCTTCTCCCCTACTCTCTGGTGCCCAGGCACCTCTGGTGCTACAGAACAGCACCAGTTCCATCTGCTGCCATATGTGGGGATCAGAACCCAAATCCCAGCTAGACATTCTTCACTTTCAGCGTGGCCTGTCCCAGTCCAGCGTGGCCCCATGTTCTGCCCCCTGGGTGTCTGCTCGCTTGCTGTGACGCCTCAGCTCCCATCCAGGTCACTGCTGCGGTGACTCAGATGCAGACTCAGCCTCCCTTGCCACAGGACAGCCAAGGCTGTCAGCTCATCTTTCATACCTGTCACCAGGCACCTGTGGGAGCTGTTTCCTGGAGTCGCCATGGCCTCTGGAGGGAGGCAGAGCTGAGATGCTCACCTGGGGGCAGCTGTCACCCATTCTTGGTGCCAGCAGCAGTTCCTCGGGTATGCATCCTGGTCCCAGCCTGCCCCAGCTGTGGCCATTCCTGCTCCCTGGCATGTTCTCTCTGTCCCTCATATCAGCTATTCCACTTGCCTTTGTCTTTGAGTCAGACTGTACCCCTGGAGACCTGACGCTTCCCAGAGCTGTGTTCATCAGGAGTGGGCGGAAGTGCTGTCTGTAGTCTCATTTTCATCTCTGGTCAGCTCACCGCCTTGTCAGGGCCTCTCCTTGCAGCAGAGACCCACTGCAGGGCCTCCTTCCAGCTCTCCCTCCGCCTCAGTGGCCCATGTGACTGTAGTGTCATGAGGAGGGGAGTGGTGAAGATGGAGAGATGTTGAAAGCCACCAGACACAGAGTGCTTCATGTTTTACAAAAGCGCTTGTGTGCTGCAGAATGGAGCGCTAACTGGAGGAGAACCTCTGCCCTGCCCCATGCCATGCCCCAGGGATGGGATGGTCCCACCTCCCAGCTCCACAGAGCAGCTGGAACTGGATACTCTATGTAACCCCCCCCCTTGCAGACCCACTGCCAACCAGGTGTCAAGCCAGTGGCCTGGAGGTGAGTTCTGTTGTTCTTACCCAGCTCCTGACACCCCTCGTCTAGGGAAGGTCTCTCTGGAGCTGCTCGTGCCTCTCCTGCTCTGCTGGACTCCTTATGGCTGGTGCTGCCACCGCTGGACTAGGGGAGCTAGTGCTGAACACTACCATCATGAACTGCAATTATATACACATACAGCTTAGCAAATCACATTAAAAACAGAAGACATCACTACCTACAATTCACTTTGCCTGACTGTTTGCCCAGTGGCTCTCCTCTGTGCCTGGTGCAAACATTGCTGCAGGTCGCTCAAGCCTCAAAGTGGCTGAGCCAGCTTACCAGGCTGGCTGTCCTGTTACCATTCTCAGGAGCTTCAGCCACTCCAGGCTTCCTGCTGCTTGGGACCCCACAACTCTCTGCCCCAGGTCCTTTGCCCTGGCTGCCCCTGTGTTAGTCAGCTATTATCTGTGAAAAAATACCTGACATACTTAACTGTAAGGAGATGAGTGCATTTCAGCTTATGGTTTGAGAGATTCAGTTCCTTTGTGGTTGGCTCTATTGCTTTGGGCCCTTGATGAGGCAGAACATTGGCAGATGTTCACCCATGGCTGCTAGGAAGCAGAGAGTTGTTAGGAAAAGACCCAGAGAGGGAAGGGCCAGGGGCCAGATAGACCCTACAAAACCATGCCCCTCATCTGAGTCATCCTGCTAGGCCTTGCTTTCTAATTTCGCTGTGATGATGTTAAGAGTCCTAATGATCCAGTCAGTTCCCATTGCACATCAGCTGGAGCCACTCCTTCAACAGGGAGCCTTTTAAGCTCTTATTCCAGACCACCCTGCTGGCAACTCCTTCCTCCTGGTTTGGGGTACCCACCTCCTTGGGTCCGGCCAGAGTAACCAGTAGCCTGCTCCTTTGCAGGCGCTTCTGTAGCACCTCCCACTGAGCCTGCCTGGGTGCAACTCACTCGTGCAGTGTCAGACCCGAAGCAGGGCTTAATCTGGGCTGTAGCTGCTTGTGTGGGGCCTGCTGCGTTTCTGGGTGAGTGGGTCTTCCAGAGATTGTGTGGTTTAAAAATGATAGCAGCATCTATGCAGAAGGACAGAGATGTGCAAGTCTTGCACTGCCTGTTCACTGTGAATGGTTCTGGGATGTGGGCATTCTGAGTTCCATGGTTCTGATCATGTCTAACACGAGATGGGACTGTTCTCTGCACTTCTCTGGGGGTTCAGCATCGCCCTACACCCTGCAGCTTCAGTACTTGGAGCCAGGTGCAGGGTGAGCAGCTGCCCATTGCCCTTGTCCAGTGTGCTGTGCTGTGCCCTCCCCATTGGAGAAAGTAGTGGGCATGGATTAGTCCTGTTTACCAAGAACTCTTGATGCTGTGAGAGCGGACTTCCCAGAAGCAGCTTTGTATTCACTACATTCTTGTGGATTTTAACATGAAGGAGGTTTGGGACAGAAAGTGCTCCAAGGGATGTGGCTTGCTTTCTTTAATTCAGCCTTGTAGGGGTACAGGGCATACTAGCTCTCAGCATTATCCTTGTCTCTTGGGCCATTGGCATAGTTACAGATGAGAGACTATAAAACCGAAATGTCCAGGTGGCTATTTCCCTTTGGTCAGTGTGTGTTCCAGGGTTGATAGGCCAAGAGCCAGTGCGTACTTCAGGTGATGTGAGTTGCTCTGGCCAGCACATTGCTGGGTCCCTAACCACGACCAGCCCAGCTCCTTGGGTTAGAGCATGTGCCAGGGTCCTCTTCCATGCGAGCTGGTGGATGTGTCCTTCAGTGGACCTCGACCACTGACTGGAATTGGGAGAAGGGCTGTGCTCAGGTTCTGGCCTCATTTGATGTGCTCTTGAGCATCCTCCATGTTGCACAAGTCCAGTGAGAGGGCTTGCATCTGCTCTCTCCTCAGGGTGGACAGCTGCGGTTAATGATGCCACATGGCTGTGTTTCCACCCATGCCATTCCGGGTAGGGCACAAAAGCATGTTTTGTTTGGTAGCTTCTTCTTGTGTGCCCCTGCAGCCACCCTGCAGAGACCAATTCTGGGTCTCAGTTGTCGCTGCTGCCTGTGAACTTGCTTGCCTGAGGCGTGGTGGGCAGCCTGAAGGGCCTGGTTTCTGCTGCTGCTGCTTTTCTTTTTTAAATTCATTTTCCCTTGCCTGCTCTCACTTGCCCTCCTGCTTGGCTGTGTCTCCTCCTGGCTTGCTTTAGGGGAGAGGACTCAGATCTTCTGTGTGACAGTGAAGAAGACAGTAGAGTCTGTGAAGTGTAGAAGTGTGACTTAGTTCCTTGGAACCTCAGTGTGCTCATCAGTGAGATGGGTAACTGAGACCTGCTTCATAGGTTGCATGTGAATTTGTAGCATGGTGATAGGTAGAGGGTTTGCTCCCTGGTTCATGCAGTGATGCTTTATTCAGTCACCGTTTTCAGCATGTACAAGTGAGATGGCTCCTGACTGAGGCAGCAACTCCGAGGAGCCCAGAGTCTCCTGTGGGAAACAGCAGACCAGGGCTTTGTTTTTGTAAGCGCAGGCCATTGTTCAGTTTGAATTGGAATATTCTGGATCTGGGAAGCCCCAGACCCTTTAACTGCCTGGTAGCCCTGCCCCTGCCTGGCTTCTCTGGTTTCTGGCCCCCGGTGTTGCCAAGAACACTGTCTTGCTTTGCACAAAGCAGAAGAGCTACAGGGTGTACAGGGGCCTGAAAGATGAGCAGAAGCAAGCCCAAGCCTTCCCTGAGTTACTTTGACTGAGCTGGTGTGAAGTGTATGTTTCTACTTAAAACATTTACTTTCTTTTTACAAATTAGTGTGTCAGGTTTTTTGTTTAAACCAACAAGATGCTTTTGGTAGCCTTGTGAAAAATATAAGGTGCCTCTTCTTGGAAGACCCCTTCCAAGGGTTCCCCAAGATCTGACCCACCCATGCCCTCAGCCAGCCCCTTTGCTCTCTGCTCTCATCCCGATCTGTCTGCTTGGCCCCTCTGTCTTCTGTGGAGTGTTCGAAGACTCAGCAGTCTCCAACCTGTAGTGAGCATCATTACTTTCTGAGAAGCCCTGCAGCCTGTAGGTGTGGCCAGGAGCTCCCTGTGGAAGAGGGACTTGCCGTATTTGTCTCCTGCAGATTCAGAGCTGTAGTGCCAGGGAGTTCCTGGAGGCCAGCAGGGCAGGAGGCATCATAGCAGTGGAAAAGCAACAGCAGCCCTAGTTCCTGTGTGCGTGGCTGAGTGCTGGTGCAGTGGTGGAAAGGCTTTCACAGGCAGACTTCTGAAGCATCCCAGCCTGCCTCAGTGGTGAGCTAATGCTCGCAGAGTAGTGGGCATGGGCCTTGGAGCCTCTCAGAAATGCCCCCAGAGACCAGAGTCTCTGCAAAGAGCTCACCAGGTAGTGGGTTTATGTGCGGTCCCTGTGCTGGCACCATGGAGACCTTTAATGTGATCTTTCCTTAAATGTGCCCACACCTCCAGGGGTCAGGGCCTCCCCATTCCCTGGCCCACCTGCCCTCCCACACTGCTCTTTTCTTCTGTGCAGGATCTGTGTGCGTACATGCGCGCACGTGTGCAGTACTAGGGATAGAACCCAGGGCCTTGCACACACTAAGCAAGTGTTATACCATTATGCTGCATCATCAGCCCTTGGAGATTGCTGTTCTTCAGGGGAGCTGACAAAGCTGAGGTTCAAGTTCAGGCCATGGCTGCCTTAAGTTTGGTTGGTCCCTTAACATTCAGGAGTCCAGTGTGTTTTCTTCTTTCACTCATTCTTCAGCAAACCCAAGCCCCTTCTGTGCCAGGCATGGAGGGCAACACTGGATTGCCCAGGTAAGCTGGGCCCAGCACTCAAGGTCCCCTGGAGCTGGGCAAGTGTGCTTATCACACAGCACAGTGTACTTGTCTAGGTGCTCTCTGCAGAGGGCATGAGCACAGGAGATGCAGCCATCACCACTGGGCCTTACCTTTGCTTGGCACACAGAGGGCGTGTATGCTAGAGGAGCGTGTGCTGGGGTTTGTAGTCAGGGGAATGAAATGGCAAGATGTGTGACAATGGCTCTAGGCCCCACCATTCAGTGGGGTTTTCCCCCACAGAGCCCAAGGCCGGCTCCCTGTCACCCCCCCAGCTGCTCCGAGGAAAGGATATGTGGGCCATGTCTGGGCAGTCTGATCTCACCGACACCGGAGAGACTTCTGTCCCCATTCCTGGTGCCAAGGGTCCAGTGGACACTTTCCGCCCAGCTAAGGAGTCCATCAGAGCCGTATGCATTCTGCATGCAGATGTGGTGCCTCTCCCACCCTCAGCAGCAGCCCAGTGGCCATGGTGTAGAGTGGGCAAACCGGTAAGCCCTCTTTTGTCAGAACAGTGGATCTGGTGGTGGCCTGGTTCTCACCTACCCTCCACAGACCACATAGACTAACTGGAATGCAGAGACCCAGGAGCCTAGGTCTGAGGCTACAGCTGGAGAAGGAACGCATCTGTGACCTGAGCCCTGCCAGCACAGTACACTGCACACTGGGCTGTGGAGGCACTGGGCTGGTGGTTGCTGCACACTTCCTCCTCTTGGATCAGCCCTGCCTGGGCCTTGGGCATGCTGAGCGTCCCGGTGTGCATCTCCAGTGCCGTGACCCTGCCACTGTCAGAGCTGTCTGCACAAATGTGTGGAAGTTCAGGTTGGCAGTGCCTCTAAGATGTGGTAGTGTCTTGGTGAATCAGCAAGTCTGAGCTGGTGCCACTTGTGTGTGAGCCCTGTGCTTGGACAATTATGAATCATTTGCTTGCCTCTTGATTTGCGTCAATCAAACCACATGTGAAGAAAGCAGCCGTGAGCAAGGCTTTGCCAGCAGCTCAGCGTCCAGCAGGGACATTCGCCAGAGACAGCCTCAGGAGGCTGGCCTGCGTGCTTAGCCCGGTGGTCCGGGCCGTGGGCCTAGGCAGCCGCGGACCCTCCAGGCTTCCGGCCCAGACCCAGTCCCTCTTCCCCTCCTGAAACCACTGTTAGCCATGCAGGAGATGGGAAGATGGTGATTATAGCTTGCTCTGCTGTTTACTCGTTTCCTATGTGGAATCCTGCGGCGAGCAAGATGCATTTACAGCTCTGGGAATGTTTACAGCTTAAAGCAGATCCACTGATCTTTCCTTCCCTATTGCACAAAATAATTTTAGGACTTGGCTCTATGAAAAGATTCGTTGTAAGAAAACTTAATTAAAACGGGATGTCACTGCCCCACACCCTGGCCCAAGAAACAGTGGAGGGGGCCTGTTCCCACTGGGTGCAGGGCTGGTTGGCCCAGGGTCTGTTCCAACCAGCCCTAGGAGAGAACAACATTCAGCTGGGGCTTCCGAGCCTTCTGCAGCAGCTTTCAAGATGAGGTCTGTTCTCCTCGAGTCCCAGCGGCACCTCTGCTGTAGGCCTGGCCCAGGGAGCCCCCCTTGTAGAGTCAGCCAGGGCCGGAGTTCCCAGGGGACCCCAGCCCTGTGGTTTGCTTCGTTTTGTTTTATTTGAAGTAGGCAGATTATGTTCTCATTTTTACTGTAAAGGTTACCTTCGTTATTGTTGAATCAGCTGTTAGAGAGTAGCTGAGTCCAGTTGCATGGTTAGTCACAGCGCAGACCTGGCCAGCCCCCTCCCTCACCACGGCTGTCCGTGGCCCTGGCCCTCACATTTTCACAGGAGCTGGGAACTCCAGGTCACAGGGCAATGATCCTAGTTTTCCTGCCTTTGGGTTATGATGGGAAATGTGTTTAGGTGTGATACTTCCTGGGAGTTGTAGCGGCCTGAGTGGTCACAGGGTCCTTCTGCTCCTCCTGAGGTCCCTCTCTGAGTTGCTCCAAGTCGCTTCTGTAGCCGTGAGCCCAGGACTGTGTGTGCAGCCTTCTGCAGCATCTTGGGTTCCACACAGCAGCAGAGCAGACCGAGGCAGAAGAATGCCTGAATCTAAGCCCTGCTGTTGCTGTCTTTTGCTTTTTATTACAGAAAATCTCAAACATTTACAAACGTGAAAGACCATAGACTAATGAAGGCCCAGGCTGCACTCCCCCGCCTCAGTGATGGTCACTGCCCAGGCTGGTTCTGCCCATCCCTACTGTCGCCACCACTGCTCAGTTTTTCAGTGATTTTAGCTGTTACACCGTGTCACGTAAAACTTACTGCAGCTTTAATTCATGAGTCCTTTAGTACTGTCAACCAGCCAGTCATTATTATCTCAAAATTTGTTTAGTTTTTTTGGGTGGAGCCTAGAGGTGCTCTCCCATGGGCTGCATCCCCAGCCCCCACTCCCTGCTCTTTTGCTTTGAGGCAGGATCTCCCTAAGTTCAGGCTGGCCTTGAACTTGTGATCCTCCCGCCAGACTCCTGAGTAGCTGCATAACAGGAGTGTTCCTTCACAGCCAGCCATGTGTGTGTGGGTGGTGGTGGTTTAAATAAGTGCTAAATAAGGTCCGTAGGTTATGACAGGCAACAGTGTGACCTACAGTGTCCTCCCCAACTCTGGTCTTTTTCTCATCCCTGTGCAAACAGTGCAGGTGTTTGTTGAGAACCTGGCCAGTTGTCCTGTTTAATACTGCAGCTGCGACTTTGCTGCGTGGGCCCTGGGGTGCTGTTGAGCATAGTCCTCATGGTCTGTGCTTGAGACCTGGTGGTCCAAGGTGAAGTCTGCCGGACAGTCCCCCTCTTCCCTGGGGGCTGTAGGAGGGGTATTTGGAAACTCACCTCTTCTTTAGATATGAGGCAGAAAGTAGGCTTCTACTGAGAGAAAGTCCCTCCTCAGCTCTGCAGTGCAGAAAGAAAGGGAATTTGATGGTTTTTAGCCTAGTAGCTAGCTAGTTGCCTAATGTGACACAAAGTTAAGTAATGCGTTTTATCATTTGTCTTGTAGGTTAATTGTGAGCTCATAGATCGGAGTAGATTTTATACACACACACACACATATATTATATTATTATATATTATATATTATAGGCCTGTGCCTTTATTTTGTTACTGTTGTTTAAGGTGCCATATCTTTAATCCGAGGGGCTCTGCAGAGTTGGCTTGAAGTCTTCTGACGTGACTTGGTAGTCTCCAAGCTTCCTTGCTTTGCTACAACAAGACACTTCATCACTTGGTACAGTTCTGTCCTCAGTCTGGAATCAGCCATTTATCTGATGGTCATCCCAGATCCTTGCTCACCCAGCAGAGTCCCTTTTGCTGACATGGCTGTAGGCTGTGGATGAGAATATGTACATCCCTGGGGCCATAGGTTGGCCTTCCACTCACCCAGCCTTCAGGCATGCAGTTCAGGTTCCAGGTGGCTGGCTGGCTGGCAGGTCTGTAGGGAGTGAAGAAGCCATTTCAGGAAGGAGGGTGCAGCTCCCACCAAGAGGTAGAGCAGCAAGAACTGGTGTGGGGCCATAACAGACTCCTGGGGACACAGGCCACCCTTCTCTGCCAAGCTCACATGGCACTGGGCTGTGGCACCCACAGCAGCTGCACAGATGCACCTGTGGGTTGAGTGCCGGCTTGTGGCACCCACAGCAGCTGCACAGATGCACCTGTGGGTTGAGTGCCGGCCCCTGGGAGTCCTTACTGGTCCTGTCTTTTTGATCATTGTCATCTGAATGGATAGGAAGTGGCATCTCACCTTCCCTACTGATTAAGGATGCTGATCTTTCCAGGGGCTTATTGGCCATTTGTGTGTCTTTGGAGAAATGTCTGTTTAAATCATTTTCCCACTTTTGTATTGTTTGTGTTTTTGTTGTTGCATTGTAGGTGTTTTTCCAGATAGAGCTCCTTTATGTAGATAGGTGATTTCCAAATGTTCTTTCTTGTTCTATGGGTTGGGTCTCTTTTAACTTTTTGGGTGGTGTCCTTTGAAACACAGAACTTTTTAAATTTTGATGACGTCTTCTTTGTATTTTTTCTTCTGTTACTTGTGTTCTCATGTCTTCTGAGACATTTATTGGACTCACTTTGGGTGGGATTGGTGGTGTGCACCTCCTTTTGGGTCCAGCCTCTGGCATGTTGAAAGTCTTCTTGGGCTGTTAGGAGAATGCCTGTTCTGTGCCTCGCTAGCTTCTGCCATTTCCAGTGGCTGGCTTCGCTTTCCCACAGTTGTTTTTAATTGAATGTCCATGGGAAAACAGCCAAGTAAATTGAAGGTTTCTAAGCAAGAGCTAAGTTTCTTTGTTGATTTTTTTTTTTTACTGTGCTTTTTCATTGTTATTGTGCACAGTTTGTTGGCATCTGCGTCATGTTATGAACGTCTATTGGTACTGAGATTGCAGCATAAGGGTTCTGTACTCCACACAAATGTTCCATAATATTCTGGAGGCTCTGGGTAATTTACAGATGGACGTTTTCCCTATTGGAGGGTTAGTTATGGGACACGGAGCCACCAGGAACTCCCTGTGGATATGCACACTCTGAGATGCGAGGTAGGGACTCTGCCACCGACTTTAGGGTGCAGATCTGATTCCTGATCCCTTGAAGTGACCACAGAGAAGTAGGGGCTGCTGGTGGGATCCCTCCTGGCTAGGCAGCAGAGCTGTACCTTTCCCGTTCCTCATGAGGAAGTGTTACAGGCTGTGGTTTGACATTTCCGGCTTGTGGCTAGTTTCTTGTGTGTACTACTTTCTATAGCTGTGCAGAGCACTTCTGGGAACAGTTACAGAGCTTTGCTACTTTCACTGTGTCCTACAGGATTTGCAAGGTCTTCACTGGCTATATATTGTGTTCTGGAACCTTAGGAGGCTGCCAGGATATGACATAGGCAGTGGTGCCTCTGGCAGGGACCATTGACTGCTGGTGCATTTTAGATGTGACCAGCAAGTTCCTTCCATGTGAGGGTCTGTATTAGGTGACTGTCTGGTGTGGTGGGGGCTTCACCATGCGGGGCAGGAGAAGTATTCATGGTCATGGATTGGCAGCTGTGTAGCCGAACAATAGGCAGTGAGGATGGGCATGTGCCCTGAGCCAAAGAGCAAGGTGACACTGCTGGCTCTCCCAGATCACAGATGGGAACCCCGAGAGGTCATATAATGCACCAATGTCACATGGATAGCAGGTGGCTTGGGATTTCCCCAGGCAGAATATGGCTGACCATATGTGTCACTAGCTGCCATGTGAGTACCTGCTGTGCACCTGCCATGTCCTCAGTGTCCAGGGTGGTGTCTTTGTTCCAGCTCCTGCCTGTGCCAGCCGCCACTGCTGGTACTCTGGGCTAGGGGTTGGTGGGGCTGGTGGCTAGCAGCCTGGCGCTTGGGGGGCAGGAGTGGGAGCCCTGGAGGGTGGCCATGCTGCTGTGCTGGGACTGCATGAGAGGGTATGCAAGCAGTGCTGGGCCTAGGTGTCAGCACTCTGGCCCTCAGTGCCAGCCACATCTTTGGCACACCTTGTTCACTTTCCTTCACTCCATAGGGCCTAGCAGAATGCTACAGGAGCTCGTGTGTAACCTTAAGAACAGCTTCAGACACTCTGCCAAGCACCTCAGTACTCCAGTGTGGCCTTCATGGTCATTTAGAGCTGGCTATCTCAGGGCCAGGAACTCATGGGTGTTTGCTTCAACCCCTGTTCCTGCTGCCTCTTCTGTGTCTCAGTGCTCTGACAGCGGAGGAGCCTGGGTGGAGGAAGAGCAAGGACTCCCATGTCCCCCAAAAGTCCAGGAGAGGCATTCACAGGCTCCAAGGGTGTTCAGGACAGTGCTAGTATCAGAGGCATTCTTACTGTCTTTTGTTGCTGAAAGAAGATTGATCCCAGCATTCCAGATGGGAAGCCACAGGGTGCTTGGCCCTTGGATAGTGATGGAGGCTTCTGCAGGCCTTTCCAGTTTGTAATGGGGCTTCTTCCACCCTTCTGCACTGCCTGTGAACCTGGCTTCTGGAAGTCTGGACTAGTTCTGTTGAGATGGGCCATCTGTCACCCCCAGGTGTGCGTGGATTCTAGGGAAGCAGAACCTTCTCTGCAGGGCCATGGCTGAGGACAGAGGAGATCTCTTCCCGGAACCCGCCGCTTATCAAGGCTCTCTTTTGCCTTCCCCTATGGGGGCAGTTCCCCTAGGACCAGTGCACTGGATTTGGCCTGAAAGAGGGGCCACGCCCTGGCCTCACCTCCCAGCCTGCCCACAGCTTCCTTCCCCATGGGGAGGATGCCAGAGAGCTGGGCTGTGGGTGGCTGTGCAGCCTCTGTCAGAGTGCTCTGCACACTTGCCAGAGCTCCTATGACTGAGGGTCACTGTCCCCTCTAGGGTAATGGGCACAGGTGGTCAGAGCCAGCCCCTGAGCAGGCAGGCCACTCACTCAATACTGAGTGTGTGTGGGGTCCCTTCCCGGGAGCCTCCTCACCACCCCAAGCTCCACAGGGCCTGAAGGTGCCTGAGTACCTTTCATCCAGCCAGTGAGGGCAGTGTGTCCAAACCGTATCACAGACCAGGGAGCAGATGGCCAATCCTTGGCTCTGTGGGGTGCCTCAGAGGCAGCAGACAGTGGGGCCGTCTTCCACCAGAGAAGGCCTCTTTGCTAGCACAAGCCTGGGCTGCTCAGGGCAGATCTTTTAAAACCACACCCATTGCTGCCTGAGATTGACTTCCCTATACACAAGTCTGTTGCTGTATTTGCCAAGAAGTCACACATTGGGGGAAAAAAAAACCAGTTTTGTTGCTCTGTTTTTGAAACCACAGGAGTGTTGTTAGGGTATGTGGGTTTTTTCTCCAAGTGCTTGTCCTAGGGTGAGCACACCTGTGTGGGAAGACCTACTTGTCACTGGGGGTCAGGGAGTCGGAGCACGGTCAGTCTCTCCCTGGGTAATACCACACTGTTGGCCCCCACCCACCTCTGCAGCCAGACCCTAGAGCTTTGCTTCAGGCTTCAGCCTGCTGGCTCAGTGGTGGAGTAGGGGAGAGGAGAGTCGTCATGAGCTTCACTGACCCTGGAACGTTCTGAGAGGTGACTTCCTGCTCGGAGGGAAAAAGAAAGCAAATTTCCACTCAGTGGACAGCACAGGGGAGCCCAGATCAGTGTAACCCCAGACAGGGAGCTGATGTGGGCAGCTTATGGGGCCTCCTGTGGAGGAACAGGCTCTCGGGAAAGCAGTCCTGGAAGCATCAGGCCCCATGGGCCCTTGTCCCCCAGAGAAGAGCTGTGTCCTGCAACTCCAGGGCACTTGGGTACTCGCAGGTGCACAGGTTTTGTCTGACTGTGGTGCTGGGCAGGCCCACATTCCTTTCCTCTACATTTCTTTTTCCAGGATAACCATCGTGTCTGCCCAGCAACCTTCCACCTTCCCACCCACCCCCCTACGGAGGATTGAACTCAGGACCATGCACTTGCAGAGGCAGGCGTGGTGCCACTGAGCTAAAACCCCGGCCAATGTACATTCTTAACAGACATTTAAAACTCAACCAAACAAAACCATTTCCTGCCCCCACTTGATTTCTGTGCACTCATAAATGTGAGTTGCATTTGGAAGTGCCTGTGCTTAAATTTGCAAACCAAAACCAAATTTAACCTTCGAGGCGCATTTGTGGGCTGGGCTGCCTGTGGGGTGAGTTGAAGGGCAGTGCACAGGCATCCACTGAGCAGGTGGGTGACCTTTCAGAGGTGACCTGGGCCCATCTCCCTGGTGACCTCCCTTTCGTCTTCTCCTCGTCGAGCTCTTTCCTTGGGCTGGCTGCTGACTCGGCACGTGGAAGGCATGTAACCCCCTTTTGGCTGCTGCTTTGGGATCTGGGGAGCAGTGGACAGGTGGGAGTTGTCCTCACTGAGCTTAACTTGTGCGGAGAGAAGGCACAGAGTGTGGCTGCTGGGCAGCCAGGGGTTACACACACTGGATGACCCAGGCAAGCAGGTGGTGTGCTATCCCCTCCCGAGGTCAACAGCATGGCCACCATCATCCCTCTGGCTTAGAGCCCCTCACATGTGGCCAGTACCCTCCAACTCCTCCCTGATCAATGCTTCCTTTGCTCTCCTGTGACCCTCCAGAGTGTGCCTTTTGGGTGATCCTTGTAAGTGCGGGGACCAGACCTCACTTCGTTGCTGTTAGTTACCCCTTTCCTTCAGCACTGCCCACGTGCATGCCTGGCAAGACCACTGGGTCTTGTACACAAGCTGGGTGTTGGTGCAAGAGCTCCCCTGTGAGGGCTCTGGGATGCGGAGGTGGTCACTGCTGTGCCTGCTTGGCAGAGGCCTGAGTTCTGCCAGTCACTCTCCACCCTGGGCACAGCCAGGAGCAGGGAGGTGTTAGTCTCACTGGGAGATGAGGGGAGAAGAAGGAGGGAAGCTCACCATTGGGTGGCCGTGAGGGTGGCTGTGTGTAACCCCCGCATCTTTGGAACCATACTGGTTCCAGGGGCAGGGTCTGGGGCCCAGAACAGCGGTAGTGAAGAAGTGCAGTGTTTGTGTGATTTACTGCAGGTGTCCCGGTGGTATCTGCTGGTGTGACTTCAGGCCAGGGAGCAGGCACGCCTTCTTTGTACACCTTTCATCACTCAGTGTCTGTCTGCCAAAGGAGCCCACCTGTATCCTGGCTTTTGAGGGAGCCCAGGTGAGTCCTTCACAGAGCACAGGTGCTTTGAGGTGGTCTTGGAGGTACTGGACCTTCCAGTGAGACATCTGCTGGCCCAGAAAGCAGGGTGGGCCCTGGAGCCACCATCTAGTCCCCATGCAAAGGTGGTGAACCTGTGGCCCACATGCTGCAGTGGGCTGTTTGTATCATTGGTTGCTCACACGATTCGCCGCCACTGCCCTAGAGTCTCAAGGCAAGGGGCAAGTCACGGAGCCCAAATGGTTGCGGGGGGACATTGGCAATGAAGTGCCCCGGTTGCCTACCTCCTGTGGGTCCCCCACGCTGGCCTGGATGGCGGAGCGAGGCTGAGGGGCCTGATGTTAGGCTGTGAGTGGGAGCAGTGCCCTGCCACAGCAGATAGCAGCTTTGCAAGAGACAGTGGCGTTACCTCATCTCAGACTCAGGGTGATTTCAGAAGATCCTAATCTGTTTCTAATTAGAATGTCATCTCTATCTTTACAAAAGCTTTTCTCTCGTCTGTCTACCTCATTATTTTTAAAATCGCAAAGAAAATGCATCTCTTCCATTTATAATTCCTTAGAGAAACAAATTGCTGCTCAGGTTAGTTGTTGCTGTTGCTGTTGCTGTTGTGTCTTTGCTTTGCAGTGCTGGGTGTTGAAGCAATTCTGTTCCAAAGTGTTTTATTTTGGTCACTGATACTAAGCCAGCATTTTTGTGATGTCACTATAAAATTTTATCTCACATCATGAAAATAAGGATTCCATGGACGAGACTCCACAGCAGGAAATACTGGCCTGCTCATGGGTGGAAGTGGCCAGCGTCCCCTGTCCTCGGGTGAAGGTGGCCAGCATTTCTTCCTCGGATGCTGGAGTCAGGAAGTTACAGTGGGGCGGCCTTCATACCTAGGCTCCTGTACATTGGCTTTGGGCCTCTGTGCATGAGGCCTTGGGGGAAGACATGTGTCCCAGGGCACTTTCGTGGTGCCCGGGTGACCTGAAGCCTATCTGGACACACAGCTTATCATCAGGTGCCTCAGCGCTCTGGCTCAGCTTGGCAGCAGACTTGCTGTCGGGGCAGCCTGGAAGGAGCTACCTGTCTCCGCTGTTGCTGATAGCATGCGGAAGGGTGCTGTGGCTTGGTTGGAGATGTCAACCTCTGAGGATGCTGCAGCCCCCTCCTCCCCTTCCTCCCCATCCAGGATGCTGTAAGGACACTCAGGCCCATTGAAGCAAGACCCAAGGAATATGCAGGCCCAGTTTCATGACCTCTTGAGAGGACATCCTTCACCCTTGTCCACAGTCTTAGCTCTCACTACTTACATTGAGTTATTTATCCCTGCACACTCTGTTTTGCTGTATATCCATTCTGCTGCTAACCTTGAGGCCAGCACCTTTGTCTCCCCTCCTCTCTCAGGATGCCCTCGCTTCCCTCATGAAGGAGATGCCCTTGTGCAGCCTCCCTTGCCTCCCTAGTTACAGGAGGAAGCAGTTTGTTCCCCAGGTGACCTGTGTGTACATCTGCATGACATCTAGTGCACAGTGAGCTGTCCGCCTTGGGGATAGTTGAGCGTTTCATCAGGCTGCTCAGGTGTTGCACAGATAGGCACAAACAGAGCTCCGCGGTGGCTCCCGAAGTGTGCTCCAAGCACACACTCTGTCTTATTCGGGTGGTAGGTTTGGGCTAGGTGCTCTTTGTGGGTTTGGTCTGAGGTTCTCCCTAGTGAGGCTCCTAACTGACATGTAAGGAGGGAGGGTCTTGCCAAGGGCTCAGGAATGAAGTTAGAGTCTGGAGAGGACTTGGAATCCATCAGTGACTCTTACCATACATCTCTGTTTGCCTCTGTAGTGGGGGCTAATAAGTGGTGTTAACCATGGACCCCAAGCCATCCCACAGCACAGGTGTACACATGCGCTTACACAGAATCAGAAGCATGATCTCTGAAGCCTGGGTGTGCAGCTGAGTTAAGCCTGAACGGAGTGGAGATCATGGCCCCTGCCCAGCCCAGGCTTTCTCTCTGACTGCAGGGTCATGGCCCAGCTGGCCTTTGTTCTAGGAGGAGGCAGCTGGGCTGACTGGGTAGGTGTCCCCGCATGCTTCTGAGGTTCAAGGAGAGGCCACCACCTCAGCAGAGACCTAGCCATTTGCAGAGTGTCATGGGAGCCGCCTCCTGCTCTCCCTGGGAAAGGGCTCGGCCCAGGTGTAGTCCAGGGTGAGACCTCAGGAATGAGGGACTCACCCAGCAGACTGCCATGGAGCCACTGTAGGCTCTGGAGGCAGGAGAGGCCAGCTGGGATGCTCTGCAACGCAGTGAGGGTAGAAGACGCTGACCTGTGCCTGGGACAGTCACAAGACCCTGTTCCAGAGTGTTATCTGCGCTGGCCTGCTCCCTCTTCTTAACCCAGTGCAGTCATCTTGTCTTCTCCATTGTGTGAGGACACCATGGGTGGCAGAGAGGAGCCTGGTCTGCATCTCATGTCTGGCCTGGAGTCCACACATTCCTACAGGATGCCACCACGTGTGTGGACAGCCTGGACGTGCCATCTGTGGGGACATGCTCTTGATAAGACACGCTGTTCTCTTTACCCAAGCTTTACTGAATAGGTTTCTCAGCCTCCAGAGGTGGCGCCCTGGCATAAAGGTAGGAAATGCTACAAGAAAGCCCCGGTGCTGTCTTTCGGCCCTTTGGTCCTTGGTTACCCTCGGGGCACTCGCTTGGCCTTCAGCTTTGGAGCCTGTTCTCCCCAGCTGGTCAAGAGATGCTGTCTGTTAGCTTTGCCTCCCACAACTGAATTCCTGAGACCTGCAACTTAGAAAGAAGAGGGGGCTCCTGCAACTCTGAGGTTTGGAGACTCAGAGTCGAAACACCACAGTGTGCAGTTGGTGAGCTGTGGCCTCGTGGTGTGCGGTGGATAGTAACAGCAAGAGTGTGTGCGCGAGCAAACAGTAGACCCAGAAGCAGAGACAGGAGTGCCACATCCCCCTTTAAGGGCATACCCCCTTTCCCTGAGGACCTAAGGACTTGCCGCCCAGCCCCACCCCTAAAATTTCCGCCACCTCCCACAGCAATGCCCTGGAGACTAAGCCTAAAACATGTGGGCCTTTGAGGACACTCGGCTGAACCATAGCATGTGTGCAATAGCAGGACTACCCTTTGTACACCCACTCCAGTGCCAGGCCACATTTCCTGCCTCCAGGCTGCCAGCTGGACTGGGTGCAAACTATCCACAGATGAACCTGCTGGCCTCTGGCCTCTGGCAGGAGCAGGTTTCTGTGCAGCCCCTGCAGTGCTCCCTGCATTCTGGAACTTCTGATCCGTCTGCCTCCTTGGGGGCCAGGGCAGTGATCCCTGTGGGGAGTCCTCTGAGAACAGCTCTGGCATGTAGACTCTTAAGTGGGGATGGGTGTTGATGCAGGTCCTGGCCCTCTGGGGATGGAAGAGCACGTACTCCCCACAGTGTGGGCTTGTGTGTGTGGTTCCCCAGACCTCTGCATGTGAGTGCAGGTGACCCACATGCTGCAGGGCCCCACTGCCCATGGGAACTTCCTCCCTCTTTGTGGGTGTATCTGCGGCCTTCACGGGGTTCTGCCCCTGGAGCGGGATGTTGCACACAGAGTGGTGTAGTATGGGGAAAACATGTCACACATGCAAATTGCCACAGTTTAAGTTCAAAAACTTCAGTTCCATACAAGAGAGTAAATGGCAAGGCTCCACAGAGAGCAGGCAGGGAAACCTTGGGCATCCCAGGGTCTGCACACTAGGTGCACCTGGGACTTTCCTGCTGAAGGGCAGGAAGGATCAAAAGGAGGGTGGTGCTGAATGCCACTGACATACAGAGGACCTGTTTGTGCCTGGTGAAGTTATGAGTGCACCCACAGGTCCTTAAAAGGAGGCAGAATAGAAAATGAGTTGAACCCAAGAGTTTTGTAAAACTTGGGACCCACTGATCTCCACGTAGCTAAGTTCTTTGTTTCCACATAGGAGGGTCAGTGCTGTGGGTTGTGGCCTGGAAGGCTTTCAGATAGTTAGAGAGTGCTCTAGCCCGTTCACAGTGGAGTGTGATTCTACTGCCAGCTTGAAGGACTGGTGGTACAAAAGGATCTAATCACGTACATCTGCCTTTTTACTAATAAAACTTTTAAAAAGCTGCTCAGTGGGACACTCATGCTGGTCCAAGCTGGGTGAGAGCCCAGGGGTGGGGACCTCATGGGAAATCCCTGAACAAGGTGCCAAGTAGCCCCAGGCCAGGGCAGTGGTCTCCAGGGCTCTGCACTGGGGCTGCCCACATCTCAGGTATTTCCCCTTGGTGTTTGATGCCTTTTGATCTCATTATAATGGATATCATCTTTTGGTTGTTTTATGCAGAAACACAGTAGATTTCTGTATTTTGGCCTTGTATTGACGGTGCTGAATTACTGATTCCAGTGCTATCTGGGTTCCTATTTGATTCCCTACATGCTGAGTGCAAATAATGATAAATAGCTTTTTCTTTTCTATTCCTTTAATTTCTTTTCCCTGCCTTACTGTATTGGCTACAGTTTTCTTTCTCATCTGGCTCTGGATCGGAGGAAAAATGGCCAGGGTGCCTTTTTGACTATACCTTTACTACAGGTCTGTCTGTGTTTTAGTAAGTGGCCTTAATCAGCTCAGTATTGTGGCTTTCTATTCCTAGCTCTTAAGAGTTTTTTCCCACAATAAGTGTGTTGAGTTTTACCAAATTCTTTTGTCCCTATTGAGATGGTGTAAATTTTCTTACTTTCTTAAACTGATTAAGTTGTACTTATTTGAAAATGGTATTAAACCAAACTTTAATTCTAAACTAAACCCACAATTAATTGACCAAGATGCCATATCTTTTCTGTATGTTTTTTATTTGGTTTGCTAATAGATTGACTTTTGCTTTTGTGATAATGACCACGTTTGGCATGTCATTATGTTTTCTTGTAATTTTGTTGTCAATTTTTTATATCAAGGAAGTGCTGTCTCTGAAAAAAGCTGAATCCTTTTTTTTTAATTCCCTGAATGACATTATTTAATTGGAAGCATTGTAGAACTTTCCCGTGAAACCATCTGTAAGTAGAATTTTCTTTGTGGGGCACACAAGTTTTATGTCTTAAAAGCTGACAGACTGCTCAAAGTCTTTATGTCTTGTGTCAGTTGTGGTATGTTGTTCTTTCTAACAGGTTTTCGATGAGTCGGTAGTGGGTGGTTCTGAGAGTTTGTCCTGTATGTGTTTTACCCATGGAGTACGGGCAGCAGGCCTCTTCTCTTTGTGACCATCAGTGTTTGGGACAGGGCATGCTGTCTGGTAAGGGGCTGTCCTCCACCTGCATTGTTGTTTATAACAATAGTGTACATGTAGGAGCTTTTTAGTTCTTTTCTGTTACTGATTTTTTAGCTTAATTGTATTTTGGTCAAAAACTTTGCAGTGATGTGACCTCAAAGTTGAGGAACACTACCTTTATAAAAGGTATTTTGCTGACAAATAGTGATACCAACCTTCTTTTTTGCTTGTTTACTGGTAAAATATTTGAAAGTATACTTTCTATAGCTTTATGCTTTATACGTAGACTTGTAAGTAGCACATATGTTCATCAGTTTTTGTACTTTGTCCTTTTCTGTGCAGTCTCATGATCTTTGCTCTTACCCAGAGCCCGTAGTTAATCTGTGTCCAGTGTCTTGGCTGTGACATGGCTGTGCGCAGACTCCTTTGTCCCACGCCCTGTGCCATTGTTTAATATGTTCCGAAATGACACATTTCTGTGAAATGTGAACTCAGTGTGCGTTTTGGCTTTTCCATGTGTGGAGACCTGTCTGTTGCCCTTTATGTCGGTCTTCCTTCTTCCTTTTCATTCTTCCTTCTGAGAATGACTGCAAGAATGTTTTTTGAGGACAGATTATCTTTTATTAGCAAATGCCTTTATTTTTCTTTCAAGTACGATAGTTATGTTAGATCTAGGATTAAAGTTTAGCAGTGTACTTTCGGGCAGTCTTGTGCACTTCCAGTGACACAACTGCGTTGTTTCTGTAGGGAAATTACCAGTCATTATAATAGTTGTCCTTGGAGTGTAATCACCCCTCCTACTTCGATGGCTTTCTTTGTTTTCAACAATTTTGCTTGTTATTCTCCATTAGCTTAGGAAGATTATGGAATGCATTATCTCATTCAAATAAGCCTTTGTCTCTTGTGTCTATCTCTGACCACATGTCACTGTCACCTCCCCATAAACTGATTCTCTGCCCTTCCTCCCTTGTTTGCACATGTTTTCATGAACAGTCTTCCTAAATGCTTATTTGCTTCAGCTGTATCTCATCTGTTAAATAATTCAGCCATTTATTTAACCTACTGGATATTTTAATTTTAGAATTCTTTTTAAATTTTTTAATTCTTTGCTAAAATTCTCAAATTTTTATCTTCTTGAATTTCAAAATCTTTGTTCTTTTTAGTGTTTGTGTCTAAATCCCTCATAGAACCTTAAATTGAATTCGTCTCTTATTATTACTAGAATATCATTAGCTTTCTACATCGAGGCTGCTGTTCACTGATCATGGGACAGAATGGGTGTGTACCAGTCAGTTTTCCAGTCACTGGAACAGTTTACCTGATAGTTACAATTTAAAACAGGAAAGGTTTACTTTGGCTCATAGTGTCAAGAAGTTTAGTCCATTGTCATCTATCTTGAAAGCAGAAGCATCATGGTGGAAGGGGATGGCAGAAAAGGCTGCTCACCTCATGGCAGCCAGGAAGCAGAGAGAAGGAAGGACCCAGGGATATCTATCCTCTAAAAGTGATTTCCCAGTGACTCACCTCTTCCAGCCAGGGCCCGCCTTCTAAGAACTTGTTGAGCTGTGAATTCATCAGTGGGTAGAGGCCCTGATGAATGTAGCATCCCCACCATCCAGTCACCTTCCAAGAGCTCTGCGCGAGGCTTTGGTGGACAACCTAGATCTTAAGCCATAACAGCAGCTAAGTTTTTACCTGTTAGTTCTGGAGCATCTGAGGCATTTTTTTTCTGTAACATTCAGTTTCTGTTCCCATTGGGTTGTATGCTTACACTGTGCGTGTGTACCTGTGCTGTCTGCGAAGTCTTCTGAAGTAATCTGAGGCCAGGGATGATGACATCTCCCACCAGAATGAGTTGAAGGTTGTTTCTGTTGGTGTTTGGGCACACTTGTGCCGTTGGTCATCGCTTGCATTCTGGTTATAGTCGTTACAAGCAGAGCTGTAATCATCAGAGGTCCGTTTACTTTGAAGTCCCTTTTATTCGAAGGAATTCCTTCCAACTGGAACACATGTCACCTTCTCCTTTCCTCCCTCCCTCTGGTCTCTGGTCTTCTCCTGCTGAACCTGGTGTCTGTCAGTTCAGAAACACTGTTTAGAGGCCTGGAGGTTCTGTGCAGGTGGCTTGGAGCCCTGCAGATAACCTCGGTGGAGAGAGCTTGGGTGCAGTGCTCAGCCCTAGCCTCTTGTCTGATTATTTAGTTCCTCACTGCTTTGTTAACTTGTCTGTGCCTTCAGGGAAATGTTTATCCAATTGTGTATTTGAAGAAGTCATGTTGATCCATCAGATAATGATATTCTGAGTCTGTTCTATCAAAAGTAAGACTCCCGCTGCATGGATTAGAGTAAGAGAGGGAAAGTTTAAGATGGTCATCAGCGTATGTGGGAGAATCAGTCAGCTGGGAGTGAAATTAACAAAGTAATTGTCAACAGAGTTACCGAAATGCCTAACCTGTTACTTACCCAAATGAATGTCCTGAGGTTTAGATTAATTGTAAGCCAGCTCATGTGAGAATAGGTATTGATATTGAGGCACTTCTGAACATGTCCAGCTCTTCCCTTCAGAGTGCTTTCCTCAGGGACATGTGGTCTGGGAGCTTGACTGGTGGTGTGACTGTGTTCCTTGGAAATGGAGTGGTGACGTTAGTATTAATAGTACTTAAACTATTGCCAGGTTCTCTTGGTTGAACAGAGATTTAAGATTGGAATACATTTGAAACCTGAAGAACCTCAGGTCAGTTTTTCATATTATCAGTTTCCTCACATGCAGATTGATTTATCTACCTGCCCATCCAGTCTCCAGAAAGTCATTTTTCTCAATGCCATGGATTTAAAAAAAGAAAAACAAAACATACCACGAGATTTGATCCTTATCAAGAGCTCTCCATCTAGAGGCAGGCAGAAAAGTATTAGCAGAGTGACCTTGGGGGTCAGTATTGACAAGGAGCTTGTGCCCTATCCCCGCAAGAGGAGGATGGGGTTGGGCTCCGGTCCGGCTTCCTGAAGGAACTAGACCAGCCTTGGCTAGATCAGGTGCTCAGGATGTCAGTCTGCTGTCACCCAGTTTTCCTTTTCAACCTATGTGTCCTTCTGAATAATTTTTTCCTCTGCAAAGGAATTTATAAGAAGCAATCCTGATTTTTTTTCCTAGTCAAACTTTTTTTTTTTTAAAAAAAGGCCAAAAATTCACACATAAAGCCAAGCCTCTGCAGAAGTAAATTCTGCAGTTCATTCTTGAATTTGTTTCTCTTTTGCCTTGAAAGAGAAGCAGCATTCTGGAAGCCCACGGAACCTGTTTGCTCTCTTTTCTCTCTAGAGGACTGCTTTGTGCGCTCTGCCTCTCTGGAAATCGGCCCCAACCACTAAAATGCAGCTGGAACTCCAGTCGAGCCTCTTAGCACAAACTACAAAGTGATGGCAGGGACTGTGCAGAAACAGATGCTGTTTGCATTAACATAAAAGACAAACATAATATTTGCATTAATAGAGAGCCTTTGCGAAAGTATTTGCATAGAGTGGTTTATCCATTTCCAAGAGCTGGTTACTTTTAACTAATTCCATAGCAAAGGCTGAGCAGTCTTCTGCAATCATTTCTAACAGGGAGTTGCTTTTGCACAGTGTGGCTTATTTCAAAGAAGGGCTCTCTGGCATGCAAATAGGGTGTCAAGCTTGCACATGGAGCCTAGCCCATGTGCATCCAGTGACTGCTGGCAGTCATGCTCTTGGTAGCTTTTTGTTTGCAAGTAGGGTTGATGAGCTGTTGCTCTGTTTTTATGCTCACTAAACTGCTTCTGCAGTTTTGCAGTTACTTAAACTAGGCCACGTCCCACTAGCCTCCTCCTATTTGTAATAAGAAGCAGCCAAGATGGTGGTTGGTGTCAGTGCAGTTATAAGGGCAGCTGCACTTTATTCTTTTTTCATTAATAGAGGCTCTGCCAGAATAAAGGAACAGAACAAAGGAAAAACAATGGTCTTTCAGAGAGAAGCAGAGCCCAAGATGCGTGTCAAAAATCTGGCATCGTCATTATCTGCAGATGAACTGCTAATTTGACCCTGTGTTTTCTAGCCTTTAAAATGGAAAGGGAAATCATTTATTTTGGGAATTTACATTTTTCTTAAGAGAAAAATCAATATTGTGTCACACACACATACAGCAGAAGTCTGAGGAAAGTGTATTTTACATAATGAAAGTATCTTGGTCAGAACTCACCCATATTTACTCACATTTACTAGTGCTTAAGCATTCTTCTGTCATTTTACTCCACTTTTGATGTGATTTTTAAATTTTGAAAGTAATTTTTTGATTGATACTTCACCAACAGGCTCTGAATAGTAAACACTCAAGTTTTGTTGTTTGTCTGAAAATGTCTTTTTTTTTCCTGTTGCTTTCTTGTATGCAATTCCAGCTGGGTATAGAAAGAGGGGGTGAGGCTTCCTTTTGACAATGTGAAGCTGTCTTAGCTTCTGGCTGTTTTTGTTTCTGAAAGAAATGAGCTGTTGGCCCAGTTCCCTGACCAGCTCAGGTAACCTGACTTTCCCATTGTGGTATCCTTAAGGACTTTCCTGTGCTGATGTTTCCATGTTTATGGCCATGGGTCTGGATAGGGTTTGCACTTGTTTGTCCTACTTGGGACTTAATGTGTCTTTTTAATCTAATCACTCTGGAACCAAGCCCTTTATCTATTTGAATATTACATTTTGTGTTTTTTCTAATTTTTGCTTAAGGAACTTATACTGTGGTCTGTTCTGGGCCATCTCATTCATTTATCGTGGCCTCTCTCTGTCACTGTTGCTTTTTTATTTATAATGCATTTAGGTATGCATGTATTTAGTGCTACATTCTGGTTAGTTATCTGGGTCTCTCATCCAGTTCACTACTTTTCTCTTCAGCTATATCTAATCTGCTTTCTTAAAGACTAGGAACTTCCTTGTATTCTTTATGAAAATTATTGTTTCTGTTTTTCAAGTTCCTTTCCTCCAATATACTTTTTCTTCATTTGATTTCTTAATTTTGAAAAAGTGCATGTTTTATAGTCTTTTCTATGTCTTTAAAAAATACTTATAGATATTTATCTCTGTTTTGTTGTGTTTACTGCTTCTTAATGGTAGGTTATTTTTCACCTGTCATTTGTAAGATTTTTTGTTTTGTTTTGTCTTTAGTGATACTGGGGATTGAATACAGGATCTCTGCAAGTTACTTTCTTTTTCTTTTTTCATAAGTTTCTTTTTTTTTTTTTTTTTTTTTTTTTTTTTTTTTTTTTTTTTTTTTTGGTACCAGGGATCAAACTCAGGGATTGTACTTGCAAGGCAGGCAGTGGAACCACCTAGCTAAATCCCTGGCCCTACAGGATCACCTGTTGTTGGCCAAGTGAGCTACATCTGCAGCCATTTTTTATTTTTTTATTGTAAGATTGGTCATCACTCTGTTAGCCAGGCTGGCCTTAGACTTGTGAGTCTGGTGGCTCAGTGACCTGTGCTGCTGGAGGTGATAGGCACACACCAGTACAAACAGGTCTATTTTGAGTAATTTAAAATTTTCATGGTGAACTTGTCTTCAGCAGTCCTCCCCACACACACCTTGTATCTCATGTGCCCTGGACTGTGCTGTATCCCTGAAGAGCCTTTGTTCTTTGTTCTCCTAGGGCTACAGGGTTTCCCAGATTCTGGACTACTTTTTCCTGAACTTCTAGACTTAGGATTCCAGAACTCTACAAAGAATGATCCTGGAGACTACATCCACAAGAGGCTGAGATCCTATTTTTTCACCAAAAATTCTTCTCAGCAAACTCTTTGTGTTTTCCTGGCCAGATGGGTATAGTACTCAGGCCCCTTGCCTAAAATGCATGGCCCTCGAGAGTTCTGTTCTTGCCTGGGTTCTGTGTCCCAGCTCCTGCCCATCTGGACAAGAAGTACCTCAGGTCCCCATGCCAAATGCTCGTGACTTGGGTCCAGCAGTGGCAGAGTCTCAGAGCACTTGCTCAGAGTGCTTTCTTTCAGTTTTTCCCTTCCTGGACATTGGGGGTTTTCTCTTTCTTTCTCTTGTGTTTTTAACTCTCTATGTAATATCTGAGCAGGATTTATTCTATAATTGTCTTTTCTCGGTTCTTAAATTGAGAGATAGAGGGTCTTATCAATTAAACCCAACAATATTCAGGAACCTGAAGGTCTGATTAACTCTGAATGTTTCTAGGCTGTTTTGAACAGGAGTTGGATCTGTTTTCCAAGTGTGAATATGGGATTTTCTGCTAATGCTGTCCTGCTGTATTGAGATTCTGCACAAGGAGAGGAGCACAGGTCCCAGCCTGCTGATTTTCAGTTCCTCTTTTCTGACGGCTCAGTGAATGGATTACCTGTGTGTGTGTGTGTGTGTGTGTGTGAGAGAGAGAGAGAGAGAGAGAGAGAGAGAGAGAGAGAGAGAGAGAGAAGTGCTAATACTATACAGGATACATGTTTTGCAGCCCTGGAAATTGAACCCAGAGGCTTTACACTGAGCTACTCAGCCTATTTTTGTTTTAATTTTTGTTTTTTATTTTTAGATAGGGCCTTGCTTTGTTGCCCAGGCTAAGTTTGAACTTGGTACCCTACTGCCTCAGCCTCCCAGAGTGCATGCCAGCATTCCCACCTCAGGATTCTCATTTGAATCACACACTGCCTTCTTGACTAAGTGGTTGAATATAATCTGTTTGCACAGGTATAAAACCAAGGGAGTTCATTTTCCACTAGAAGAAACAGCTTTTTAAAATTTTGGTGTTGTTTCTGTGGTTTTCCTCTCCCGTATGATTCCTCTGATTGCTGAGGAACTGACTTGATGACACACAGTTCACCATTTGAATAATGGGAAGTGAATCTGTTCTAAGACCTGAACTGCCCCACATAGAGATGAGGTGTGTCCTGAACTCAGTGATCTGTAAAGTGGGGTAGGACCTAACATCGCACCTCCATTCCACCAGGCTCCTCCTGGTGTGCAGGAGCTCACTGGGAAGCATGAGGATGAGTGGCCTTGCAGGCCTGGGCCAGTGGGCTCTTTACTGGAAACGGGCAGGTAAAGCCATTACTGGGGATCTGCCGGTGGAGAACAGTCTAGATCAGTGCCACAGTGGGCTGTGTGTGTCCCTGAAAACTGTGAAAGGGTCAGCCTCGTGGCTCTGGGTAGTAAAGATGTGCATGTATGGAGGGGGCAGTGGCAACACTGATTTGATATTTACTTCCATCTTTGAAAGTAACTATTATGAAACAGGAGGTAAGGATTGTAGTCTAAAAGTTCGGATATTTCTGTTCTTAGAACTATGAAGCTTTCAAAATTTAGAAGCTGTCTTGTTTTCTCATGCTGCCATCGAGTGAAATAAATTGGATAACTTCTAAAGTATAGAAGTTTAGTCAGTGCTGCCCCCTGAAGTTGTTTTGTGGAAACACCCCATCAGTGACATTAACCTCGTTCACACCCAACAGCAAATTGCTTCTGGTTGTAGCTCCATCTTTAGAAGACTAAAATAGAGCACAGTGCAGTAAAATCAGTGTATTTTTAGCAGCTGAAGTTTGTGTTGCATAAAAGGAATAATGATACGCTTTCATGAGTCCTGGCTGGGAGAAGTAATGGTTTAGAGTATACCTATATTGTACATAACAAAACTGTGTCTACAGATTGTACACAGCTTTATAGAAGACTCAGAAAAATGAATTTTGTTGGACTGTGAGCTGTGCTGTAGGAAATACTAATGATGTGATTATCTTGAATGCACATTTGTACCTTTGAATGATTAGAAGCCTTGTGTGGTACGGGAGCAGATACTACAGTATAAGGAGGCAGGATTGTAGGCCCCATGTGATCCCAGCACCGTGCTGTGCTGGGGAATTTGGGTGGTGTGACTTATGTGTGCCCCCCTTAAAAATAATTACATTTTTAAAAAATTAGTAAATAAATCTAATTGAAATAAATGCTATACATTTACAGTTAGCGAAAATAATCATGGAAAATAAAGCTGCTTAAAACAGAGTTGATGACAGATATAGACACTTGGCAGAAGCCCTTCTTTCTCTTCCAAGCTTGCCCTTAGCTGGAATGCCGAGGTGAGGTGGGGGTCAGCATAGGAGTATGACAGCACACAGGGCTAGGTGCTTGCCCAGAAGTCTGTCCACGTTTGGTGGTTTCTGCTCCAGGTTGGTGAGGTCTTGAGTGAAACCTGAGGTGCACTGAGTGGAGTTTGAACAGATCTGGGGGCAGGAGGCTCCTGTCTGTGCAGAGAGAGGAAACCCTGTTGCTCCAGGTCTCCTGTCTGGGTTGCTCTTTTGAGTTCTGAGCTGGCCCCCTGTCCTCTCCCTTAGTGGCAGCTCTGCTCAGGGCCTGCTGGAAGATGATGACCCAGAGTCAGGCTATGAAAGCGTCTTCCCGTCAGGTCCCCAGCAGGTGGGCAGAGCCTGGTGGCTCTCCATGGGGTCCGTGGGAAGGAGAGCAAAATGTGGGTGCACTGGTGCTGCTGAGTACTTCCAGACAACAGTTTGTCATGGGGAGCAGGATTGTGCTTTTGCCCCAGGTGAACCACTGGGAGGGCAGGGGCAACTGCAACCCTGGGACACTGCATAAGAGTCTGTTGTCACATTTACACAGTCTGCCATACTTTGGTGTCCCCCACTGGTTCTGGCAGGTTGTCCTGGGGTTTTGGGTAGCATCTTCAGGTGGAGGCCTGGGTGCTGGGGACAGAATGATGGCATTATGTGGATGGTTCCTCTGAGGCTTGTGACCCATGGGGCAGGCCCTCCCTTGGTCAGCTGGTACTCAACCTTGGAGGTACAGTGGCTCCGGTAAGGGTGGCCACAGGCGTGGAGTCAAAGCAGCATTTCACCTAAATGGAGGACACGTGGAGCACCGCTGTCCCCCTGACATGGTCTCCATGGAGACACTTTTCCAAGCAGCAGAACAAGGTATGCTCTTGTCCTCTACATGGGGGCCACATCACCAGCCAGAGGCCTTCCATGTGGTGATGAGGCTGAGAGATCACAAGGCACAGTGGGGAGAGGCACAAAAACCAGAAGAAAGCACCAGCAAGGCACAAGACCCATTTGTCACCCCTCATGTGTTTTGAGGCACACTGATTTCTAGGACAAGACGGGGCAGAGTGTTTGTCACTTAGTCTGGAGCTCCTGCTTCCTTTCACATCTCGCTACGAATGAGAGTATTTCAGAAGACCAGGCCTGCCCAGGGCCTAAGGCATCTGCGGTGGATGTAGGGCAACAGCAGCGTGAAAAGAATGAAGATGTGTCATGTGTGTGTTCCAGCTCCCCACAGGGGTGTGATCGTTTTGTACTGCAGGCATGTAGTAAAAATAATAATAAAATGCGGTATTTCCTTTAAAAAAAAGTGCTGTTGAAGAATGTCAGACAGTGGTGTGGAACTGATAAACTGGCAATGAGACAAGATGAACTGAAGCAGGTCTCATGTGGAATTTGGAAAATGTGCAGTTTGAACCATTGACACAAATTTTGAGTGTTTGATTTTGTTTTCCCTGGGAAAATCACAGTGATCAAAGGTCTAGAACTACTGTTTGCACTTCCCTCTGATGAGTGGGTGGGTGTTTTAGAATCAGCAGCCTGTTCTCCCCCAGCTTGCACGATGCCCCTGCCAGGCCTCCCTGCCCCCTGCACTGGCACATCTGTGTTCCTCTGGCCCGCCATGTCCACGTGAGAAAAAGCCTGGTGGGTTACTTTCGAACCCGTCCCAGGCCTGGAGCTCCACCGTCCCAGGTGGAGGTGCACGTGGTGCAGGGGACAGTGTGGGCTATGTTCTCTGTCTGTGTTAATTTATGTACCCCTCCCTTGGTCATACACCCTGCCCCTGCTCTGTGGCCTGCAATGCAGCTGAGGTAAACAGCTGGCAAATGCAAAGGTCCTCTCAGGGCCCTGGGACCTGTAGCCACGGCTCCTGCCTCTCAGCCCATCCATATTCTGGCCATCCATTTCCAGCCTCAGCCCCATGGCTCCCTCTGCCTCAGGGCTCTTCCATGCTCTTTTACATGGCTCCTTCAGGTACCCGCTCAGGTGACCTTCACAAGGGCCCAGAGTCCCTTTATCTGAAGATGCAGTCTTGGTCTTCCGGCTTAGTTTCTTCCTTATTAAAATGGGGCAACGACTGAACCTCTGCCATTTATTTCCCTGGGGAGGACTGAGTGAGCTGTTGTGGATGAAAGGCTCACCCAGTGCCTGACCCAGTGAGAGCTTAAACTGCTCTTGTTTAGACTGTATGCAGATTTTTATCTACCTCTGGCAAGAAAAATGAAGTGAAATAAAGCAAATGTCCTATACGTTCCAGGGAAGTAAGTCTTTCAACCCAAGGGGCCCACTGGCCCTGATGAAAATGATTGTGGAGCAGACATTTGTGGGTGAGGCCCCGGGGTTGGCCTGTCCCCTGGGCAGCAGCTGCAGAGGGCCACCCTGACATGGATAGAACATACCAGGTAGTGTGCTAGGTGCTCACTTGGCCCCGCCTCTCTGTCGCTTTCCTTCTCGTTGACATTTGACCACAGGCTGGTCACTTTGAAACCTGTGTTAAGTAAGAAGGCAAGCATCTCTTCGTACACACAGCAGGCGGTGCTGGGAAGGCTGAGAGGCTTCCCACAGAAGGTCCTCCCGTCTTGTCCAAGGCTGTCCAGCACCCAGCAGACATGCCTGCCCAGCTTCCTCCAAGGGGCAAGTTTGGCTTATTGTTATGGATTAGTGACTCATTTCTCAGGAGCTACTAATTAACATGTACCTGTCTTCTGTCTTCCTGTCGCCTAACCACAGACGCCTTTTAGCTAATTTGTAATGGTTAGCAGTGTGCGAAGTGTTTGGGGGGTGGCTTGTCCATAATGTGGTTTTGGCTGCTGACTCAACACTTTAAGGAGAAGCAGTGCCAAAAACATAAGCCCTGGTGTGGGGTGAGCGCCAGTGCTCTGTGCACCCCAGGTGGAGGTGCACGTGGTGCAGGGGACAGTGTGGGCTATGTTCTCTGTCTGTGTTAATTTGTGTACTATACTGCTCGAGTCAGACTGCGACTCCATGCCTCAGGTGAGGAAGTTGACGTAGAGTTTGTGTCACAGGGTCTGACGCCAAATTCCAGGGCTATGAGCCCTCTAGGGTACTCCCTTCTCCTGGGCAGAGGTCTCCATGAGGAATCCAGGTAGAGATTGTGTTTGTTAGCAGGTTAGAGGTATTATTTCAGAATACAGGTGCCTATAGGAGACTGGAAGTAGCAGGTAACCTGGCTTTTGGTGCTCAGGGAGGAGTGGAGAAAGCAGGTCTTTAATCGGTGGATTTCAGAGCCAGTGCCTGATCTGCACCTATGAACTGCATCACCCTTCCACATTCCTGGTGGACCGAAGGGTGTCTATCCAGAAGCGGATTAAGCTAGTCAGAGTCTGTTTTGTGTCCCCAAGCTGAGCTCCTCTGTGACTTCCATTGTATGTCATTTCTTACACTGGCTCTGGAAAGCCTGATGTTTTATTCTGAGGTATTTTCCCCTCCTGTGCCCCCAGCCCTTTGCAGAAGAGCTGTGGGTGATACACCTTTGACATCCTTTCCACAGAGCTGGTGGACATGCTCCTAGGGGTAGAGACGATGCTGTTTGGAGAGTTGGCCACGGCATTTTCTCCTACTCTGCAAAGTCGCTTACAAATGGAGGCAGCTGAGAGCCCCTAGCTCCATGTGAGCTCCCTCTAGGGTACGCCTAGCCCTGACCAGGCAGCCAGATCCTCTTCACTGTGTCACCCACATTCGGTGCTTGTCCAGCTCTACAACATGCCCGGCCATGTACCTGGTCCCAGGCCCCACAGCAGGATGGTCCCACTCCATCTTCAGGCAGCATCTGTCTGCGTGTACCACCTTCTCCCTGTGTTCCTTCTGGAACTTCGTAGCCAGCCTCGCTGTTTGCTTCTACTCACCCACAGCTTCCTGGTTCTGTTGTTTTTCTACATTTCGTTCTTCCCAAAAGAGATTCCTGAGGGATCTGCTGCTCCTGAGTCTTTGTGGCTCAGGCCAGAACACATTCCTCTTTGTGCAGCTTTTGTCTTTTCTGCTTGGTGTCTGGCTGAGGCAGTGTGCACTTGGCTAAGCCAGGGTGCCGGAGAAAGTGAGGACAGTGTGCTGCCCGGGCCCTGTGACGTGTCTGGGTGAGGTGGCCGCAGACAGGCCTGCGTGTCCAGGACAGAGCTGCCTTTCACGGCTCCCTGGATGGCGCTTCACATCATGCTTCCACACCTCCACCTCCAGGCTCAGGGCTGCCTGCTCTCCAGGTGACATGAGCCTGTAGTGTGCACTCACTCGGCCTCAGGGGCTGGTAATAAACTGAAGATTGGCAGGAACATTGGTGAGAGAACAGGCTGGACAGATTACGTGTGGGTTCCAAGTTAACATAGCACTGAATCAAAAGCAAGAGCTTGTCTGTATTCTTGAAAAAGTTTTGGGTTTGAAAATTTTCAATCAGATACAAAAGAAGAGAGGCCATTTCTAGAGCAGCCCCTCCTGCTCACTTCAGAGTCTGAGGTTGTCCTCTGTGCCTGCTCTGTGCACCCCTTGCCACCTATTTTCTAGAGAAAACCAAGATGCCATGGCGTTTGCAGATGGCCCCCCGTACATGTGTCATGTAGGGTTGCTCGGCTCTGTGGTTGTACTTCAGTGTTGGGTTTTGACTTTTGCCGTGAATGCAGGTGCTGCAGTATGGTGTAAGGCTGAAATGGACGTCCTGTGGGCTCAGGGATTCTGTGAATTTTCCACTCATGCTATTGACTGCCTGGGACAGGTTCATCAGGACATGATCTGCTAAAAGTCCAGGAGCACCTGTGCTTAGCATGCATCTGTGGCAAATGATAGCCCATTATCACACTCACTGAGGTGCAGGATTCCTAGATACTGTATGTCCAAACAGATTCCCTTTTTACTGGTTGTCTTAAGAAATTTCTTTCTCCAATCATTTGTTCAAATCGAGATCCAAACCTTGGGATGGTAGCTCCTTTTTCCCCAGGAGGTGTATCCCTAGTCCTGGGGATTTTCTCCTTCGTGGCCTTTCACTCATTAGATCATAGCCCCCTTTGGAGCACATTCCTTCACACATTCCCTCCAACCTGGTAGCTGGAGCTGCTTTTGATTCTTAGGGGAAAGACACAAAGAATGCTTCATAGGTTAGCCTTGACATTTTATGTCTGCCTGATTACGCTGAAGGAAAAATATTACTTAGAGAAAGAGAACCTTTCTTCCATTTTCATTTTCTCTAATAAATACACACTGTATAAACAGTATTGGGCATGCCCGAGGAACTCACCACACTTGCTCATTAAAGTTTCATTCCTATTAATGGTCAGATATAAGCTTTATTATAGAACTTTGGGATTTTCCAGTAACCTGCATGGCAAGAAAAAGCAGAACATAATGGATTGGGGCCCTCAAAGCTATTAGAGAAACTCACAGGGAGGAGCTGGCGGTGGGGTGGGCCCAGTTTGTGGAGGGTCTGAGCATGCGCCTGGTGTTGGCAGGTCCTTGGGTCGCTACCTGCATGTGAGCTGCAGGGTGGCCACTCAGCAGAGGAGGGTGGCAGGAAGCAGGTCCCTCTGAGGGCATCTGAGTGCTGGGCTGGCTTTTCTCGGGTCATATACATCTCTGAGCCATGTGCTGCAGTCTGCCGAGCTCCTTTTGTAAATTCACTGAACCAGGGGATTGCAGTGCCAGAATTATACCAGTAGTCAGATGGTTGGGCCCAGACGATCCTGGCCTTACTGTGGCCTGAGGGACAGCATAGTGGCCACCCCAGTGAGGCCATACTGACCTGCACACTGTGAGGGAGGTTTTGAGCATGACCATGTGCCCCAGCTGGGGCACTGGGGATGAAGCAGAAGGGGAGTCCTTGTGTCTTTATTCGGGCCAGCACAGGCCATTTGTTCTCCTTTTGTCTTTATTCAGGCAAGGCAAATCATGTTTTACGAGGCAAGAGGAAGTTTTGGTCCTTGTTATAGAAGCTAACCTTTTTTTACACACCCCTATCATCTATTTTGATCACACACACACACACACACACACACACACACACACGGATGCTTTCCCAAGGAATGTAGTATGGAGGGAGAGTAAACAGAGCACCTTATATCTGGAAAACGTGCCCAGCCACGTGATGAGGTCAGTTTCCACAACAGTATGCTGACTTCCTTTTGATACTATGTGTCTGACCTAGACTTAGTTTTCTGTTGCTGGAACAGAATACCTGAAACAGGATAATCTGTATGAAAAGAGGTTTATTTAGCTTGCTGTTTTTGGAGGTGGGAAATCCCAACACATGGTGTTGCATCTGCTCGCCTTCTGGTGAGGGCCTCGAGTGGCTTTGTCACCTGGCGCAGGCGGGCTGTGCAGGACAGCAGCAGAAGCCGGGCTGGCTTGATAACAGCCTGAGCCTGAGCCTGCATTAGCTCATCCAGTCCTTGGAGAATGAACCCAGTCCCTCTGGAGCAGCTTGGCTCCCTCTTGTGACCTAATCGCCTCTTAATGGGCCCCACCAGCTTTCGGAGCTTTTCCTTGGAGAGCACGGTTGAGGCTGCTCATTGGAGGGGGCAGGTGGAGCTCGTGCCATAGCACTGTCCTCACTGAGCTGTGACAAGGGTGAGACTTTGCTTCTGTGGTCTTCCTCCAAGGGCATCAGCCAGTCCACTGGAGAGAGACAGAAGACATGTCCCACTCGAGGGGCTGCCCATCAAGCTGGAGAGCCCTGTAGGACTAACTGCTGGGATCATCAGAGCCATACTCTCACAGCCAAAAGGAAGCATGGTGACTGAACATCCTTGGGGTCCTTGGTGTGGCCCTAGGATAGAAGAGGGTGTTAGGAAACCTTGAGAAGATGGCGTCAGGTCTGGGCTATCATGGAGGACCACACACACCATGCTAAAGTGAGGTGCAGATAGAAGTGGGTGCAGAGCACTGCCCCATTTTTATTCTTGTGTGAACCCGCAACTTTTCTAAAATAAAAATAGGAGGCCAGGGATTTGGCTCAGTGATTCCACTGCCTACCTTGTAAGCACAAAGTCTCGAGTTTGATCCCTGTGTCAAAAAAAAAAAAAAAAAAA